>NW_027551571.1:360315-402737 GCF_008692635.1 Crocuta crocuta | reverse complement strand
CTCCTGGGCGGGTGTGCGGCTGGTGTGTGTGTGTGTGTGTGTGCGCGCGCGTGCGTGCGCTCAGGGGGAGGCCCTTGAGGGGGTGAGTGAGGTCACCGTGCAAGGTGCCAGCAGAGGGGAGGTGTGCGCCGACCTATTTTAAAAGGACGCCCAGTTTTCTGCGGAGCCCAGCAGGGGGCTACTGCTCGTCCCCAAGGGGCAGGCGGGGAGCAGGGGCATCTGGGGCCGGGTCGGCGTGAGGGGCTGGGGCAGCGGGTAAGCCGGCACCCAGGTGGGTGGGCTGGGTGTGCGAGGAAGCCAGGGCTCAGGTGACCCCCATCTCTTACCTGAGACGCTAGTGGAGGAGGGCTGTCTCTTGCTGGGATGGACAAGATGGGCGGGGATGGTGGCTGCTCCAGAAGTTTCCATGCCGCTGGGGTGAGACCCTCTTTCCACAGGCTGGTGCATCTCAACAATGATGCACACGTGTTCCGGCCCCTGATGGGTCAGTTTTCCTGGGGAATCTTCCGTCGCTGAGTCACATGAGGGGAGCCCAGACCAGGACTCACTCTTCTGACCCCCAGGGAAGTCCATCTCCCCCGAGTGGCAGGCCCAGCTGCAGGGTCTGGCCCTGCTTGGGTAGGGGGGCTGGGGGGCGGGGGCCCAGAAACCCGTGCACCATTCATGACAGCCTCGGGGGCTGTGTGGGCGCAGCTGGTCACAGGGTGGTCATCTGACCCTGGGGACCTCCCGTTCCCCTCTGCATGTCACAGGGCTTGTCTGCTGAGGGGGCTTCCTGGGCCCCCTGATTGGGGTTGTCCTGCTCGCTGGGCTGGCAGGAAGGCTCTGGAGGAGCTCAGGGCCTGCACTGCCCTCCTGAAACATGTCTGTCTCCTTGGAAGCCGTGCAGGTGCCCCTCCCCCCAGTGGGTCCTGCCCTCAGGTGAGTTTCCTTCCCCCGTGTGAGTGGGGGAGGGGCAGAGAGAGAGGGAGACACAGAATGTGAAGCAGCTCCAGGCTCCAAGCTGCCAGCACAGAGCCCGACGCGGGGCTCGAACCCACGAACTGTGAGATCATGACCTGAGCGGAAGTCGGACGCTCAACCGACTGAGCCCCCCAGGTCCCCCAGGAGGAGAAGGTTATAGATGGCATCCTGTGTGTAGACGCTCTTAGGAGCCTTTCCGGAGCCTTTCAGGGTCTTAGCCCCGGAGGTGGGACTCAGTTCCAATGCCACCTGCCTCCCCTGCGGGGAGAGGGGCTGGCAAGGCCGGGAGGACTGACCCCGGAACCCGGGTCCAAGGCCCACGTGGAGACCGCCCCATGGACACGTGCACTTTCCCCCAGGAGCCCAGCCCGTGGCCAGGGTGGCCGTGAGCCACATGTGCTCAGACGGGGACTGAGGAAGGAGGGTGCCGCGGGGGCACGCATCACTATCTGTCAGATGACACCCCTGGGACAGGGCCGCACGTCCTACTCCTCACCCTGGGGCCCCCCTTCCTCCGTGCAGGTCACAGGGCGGTCACCTCACCTTGGGGCCCCCCTTCCTCCGTGCAGTCACAGGGCGGTCACTTCACCCTGGGGCCCCCCTTCCTCCGTGCAGTCACAGGGCGGTCACCTCACCTTGGGGCCCCCCTTCCTCCATGCAGTCACAGGGCGGTCACCTCACCCTGGGGCCCCCCTTCCTCCGTGCAGGTCACAGGGCGGTCACCTCACCTTTGACTGCACGGGCCCCGCGGGTCACAGCTAGCAGTTCCCTCAAGACTGGCCCTCTGACTGCAGGGAGGGATGGGTGTGGCCAGGAGCCGCCGGTGGGAAGGCCCAGGCCTGGAGTCCTCCCGAGGGGTTCTCTCTGCATAAACACAAGTTCTCCGCCGCCCCCTTGTCTCAGGCCCAGGGTGTGCCAGTGACTCCGTTCCTGAAACTGAAACCTTGCCAGGAGGCAGGGGGTCTGGGGCTCTGAGGGTCCAGCACCTTCTGTCAGCGCGGGGCTGCTGCTCACACAGGGGCCTCACTGACCCGCGGACAGCAGCCTGGAGCCGCGGCCCGGCCCCCGCGGCAGGAGCCGGCGGCAGCCCCCACGGGGGCCGGTGCGCCTGATAAATGAGCCGCGCCTCGGGGAGAAATAGGCTCATGTATCACCTCGCCCGGCTATTGGCATTCCCATAGTGGGGAGGAAGGCGAGGAAGTCTCTCGGGGGCCTTCTGGCTTCGATCGCCAGAGGGACCTTCCCGCGTCCTGTAAGGTGACCGCCCGCCCCACCTTCCGGGAAGCCCCCCTCCGCCCCAGGATCCAGGGCTCGTGGTCTGTGTGAGCACTGCCCCAGGAGCCTCTCGGGAGGGCCCTCAAGGAGGCCGCCACGTGACTCACTGTGGACGGCTGTGGTCAGTGCCCAAGGGCCCCACGCCAGGGAGGCCCCCGAGACCCGTGGAGCACTGGGCTCTGTCCCCCAAGGCATTCAGGGCAGGCGTCCGGGGGCAGGGGGTGACCAGTGTCCCGGAGCAGGGCCCAGGCAGGGAGTGCCCTGGGGAGCGGCCCCCGGCGCCCGCACTGCCAGTGGCGCTCTCGGGGGGGCTGCGTGTGGCCTGGCCCAGGGGTGCTGGTGCCCCACGTGGTCCTGGTATCTCCTCGGGGTCCTGGCCACGCCACAAACCCTCCGCTCCTGTGATACTCTGGCCCCTGCCCGGGGGCAGAGCAGGCTGGACCCACTCCTTCCTGCCCCGCCTCCGGGCTCAGCTTTGCGTCACCAACTCCCCCAGCTCCTCCAGCCTCTGGACTGGCCTTCCGGGTGGATACTTGCGTCCAGTGTTTGAGGCCTGCTGCCTCCGATCAGGAACCCTAGATCCAGCGGCTTAACCATTCGAGGTGACGTTAACCTTTCCACAGCGGCGCTCCATAATTAAATTTAGAGCGCCTACTTTCCGCCAGCTGTACGCTGGAGACTGAGACACACGGTGATGAAGGCGTAATCAATTCCCTCAAAGGCCGGGTGAAGGACGGGCATGTGATGAGCACGTGGAGCCGGCTGCCGTTACTCCTGCCCAGAGATGCTGAGGGCAGCAGGCACAGATGGGCTCTTCCAGCCTGGACAAGAGCGTCCCGTGAGCTGACAGGTGCCCGTCAAATGTCTGAAGGGGGACACAGAATAAGGGCAGAGGGAGCGAGCTATGTTCTCAGCAGGAAGGCATGGTGGTGGGAGCAGTGTGCTACCCACGAAGGACTGGACCGGGTCACCTGCGGGCTGCGGCACTGGCAGGGACAGAGCTGAGGCGATGAGTGGGTGTTCAGGGCCCCAGGGTGTCACGGGGTCCCCAGTGATGAAGAGATCGTTTCTAGTTCATCTGCAAGGTCCTGCTGGGGCCACCTTCAAATCAAGGTCAACATGCTGTGTTCAAGGACACGAGTCACCACCCTGGTCAGTGTCACCATCATCACCAGGATGGTCAAGTGCATCTGTGTCCCCGTGGGTCTCCCTGCTTCAACTTCACCCACTCAGTGTCTCCGCCAGCACTCAGGGCACCCTGGAAACAAAGGGAGACCGGTCACCCCACTCAGACACCTTCCAAGGGCCTACGTGTCACAGCAAAGACCAAATAAGTCCTCAGGCCCATAGGCGTGCCCGGTGTGGGCCTTCGGCTCCCAGACCTCCTCCACGCCTCTTCTGGTCTGTCCTCTGGCGAGGACAGTCACCTGCTGTCCTGGAACACAGCAGGTCACAGCTGCCGTGGGGCCCCTGCATTGGTTCTTGCCCCCGGCGGGCCTGCGGATGCTGGGACCCGTCCCTTCCCCCCTCCCGGGCTGGCAGTGCAGCGCCCTCCCCTGTCTTGCAGCCGTCCCTCGATGGCTTGACTTCCTCCACAGGGCCCAGAGCCTTCTGTGGCCGAGCGGCACTGAGTGCTCCCGCCTCCCGGAGTGCACATCCGGGCCTGACCGCGGCTCCGGGTGTGGGCAGGACCCGTGTTTGCTTCCACGTGCAGAACGTGCCGGCGGTGCCGGGCGGTTGCTCCGTCACTCACCACCAAACCACACGTGAGGCCACACGTGTCAGCAAACTCGCTTCAGCGTCCTGCCCTCCCTTGTTTGCCGGGAATAACCAAGTCACGTGGAAATGGAAGGAAAAGCTGCCAGAGAGTGAGTGAGAGGATGGGGATTTCTCCCCAGTTGAGCTTCCGGATGAGAACACGGCCTGGCCCCCGCCTGGCCCGCCACCTGGGTGAGCCTGGGCAGCAGGTCCAGGCGAGGCAGTCGTCGTGCGTCGTTCTGAGCCCCCGCGTGTGGCCCCGACACACCTGACACTTCCCCCGTGTGACCTCTACGGTGTGGGCCGCAGATGCTGGAGATCCCTGCGTCCGGGCTTGGCTGTGTCTCCCGGCCCTGCACACGACGCAGCTCTGGGAACGTCTGCAGAGTGAAGGCGTCCGTCGTTGCTTCTGTGCAGACGAGACACGGGCCGGCGGAGGCAGTTTGACCTAAAGAACAGAATGTTTCTGCTCTGCAGGCCGAGGGGACTTGTCACAGGACTTGGTTTTTCTGTGACCTCATTGAAGAGCATTTTCCTTCCTCGGTCAGAGCAGAGTGGGGTGGCGGGAAGGCGGCTGGTGGCGCCGGAGCCGGCCCCTGACCTCAGAGGTGAGGGAGGGACCCAGGTGGGGTCAGGCGGCCAGTCCGTGAGGTAGTGAGTATCCCACGCGGAAGATGGAATGAAACAGGGGCTTCCGGCAGCCCAAGTCCCTGAAGGAAGAGAAAATCAGCTACACTTTCTCTTTGTTTTCCAACCAAACATCCACCTTCGCTACTCGATGACACTTGATACTTCATTTTACAGCACGTAAGCCTGTACACCTGTTACAAATACAATTTTGAGCCTCATGTTAAAATTATATGGGCAAAGCTGGCTTAATATTTAATGGTCTATGTCTAATCAGATCATGGCTTCGATCCACAGTTCAAGTGGTTCAGCCTTTCACCGTGAGCTATTTGCTGGGTCTTTCCACAGACGTGTGGCCCAGGATTCCCGTCTGGAATAAGCTTCTGTTTTGTCGGAGGAGGAATCAGCCACACACGGGCCTGGTCTTCGTTTCTGCCCTTGTCTATTACCCTGGAGGAAACATACTTATATTCGCTTTTTGCCCGGTGATTTGGGAGAATGATAGAGTTCCCGTACACCCCTTTCTGCCACGTTTGCTACCAGTGACCAGGCAGGATTGAAGCTGTCACCCGGATTCTGACATCTACGTGCACCCGTGCAGGCCCGTGACCTTCCGCACTCTCGTCCTGAGCACACAGGACGGTGAGTGGAGATGCGCGTACTGAGTGCGTCTCCCGTGCAGGTGCGCTGGGGGGAAGCCCCCTGCTGGGCCTTTACGATCTGGGACACAGGCCATCAGGGAGGCTGATGGGCGTCGGCACGAACCCGGCGCGTGACCTCTGGCCCTTAGGCACCGCCCGCCCGGCAGCCTTCTCTCCTCCCTCTGGGGCTCCTGGTCTCCTTCCCGCTTGGCTTCACGGGACCCACCCCGGGAGCATTTTGTTCCTTTGGGCCTGACGAATGGCTGCATGTGCTCTGCGCACCGCCCCCCTCGGCCCAGCCCGGCCCTGACCTGACCCCGGCCAGCCCGCGCCGGCTTGCGTCCTCGCACGCCAGACCGGTGGCAGCAGCCATTTCATGTGCCCGGTTTCGTTCGATCCAGGCTGCCGCGGGGGGTGGCGCTGTGGTTGGGGCTCACGCAGCAGACCTCACACCCCGTTCTCTTCAGGCAGCGGAGTGCTGGCCACAGCTGTTTGATCTCCGCCTGTGAGTCACAGTGCGCGTATCTTTGGTGACAGCGGCTCTGCAGTGGGGCTCAGGACACAGAGACGGCTGATCCCAAGTCTTTGTGGGACTGATGCCTGGAGACCAGGAGGCGGAAAGTTCTGAGTGTGGAGCAGTGGGCAGCGTGCTGGTGGTGGAGGCTGAAGTGCGGCCTAGCAGAGGCAGAGCGGGCTGTGGGTCAGGAGGGGACCCACCAGTCTGCCGGGGCATTTTGCACAAATCACTACGTGCTGCCCTTCTGGCCTGCTTCGGTCCGGCGCCTGCTGCCTGTGACCGGAAGTGTCCTCGGCACCATTGTCCCCATGTCACAGAAGGCAGCGAGGCTCTCCGGTGTGCCCGAAGCCGTGTAGCTATCGTGAAACAGGTGCGTGCTTCTCCTCCAACCCCGAGACCAGGCACTTCCATGAAGGGTGGCCCGTCCCTCCCCTGCGGTCCGGTCCACAGCGAGGAAGAGGCCCGAGTGGAACCGCCCACAGGAGCCCAGGCTTGGGACTCCGCTCCTAGCCGTGTCCCTGTCATCCAGCAGCCACCGCCCCTGGGCAGGGAGGGGCCGGCAGCCCCACTGGCCGGTGATCACTGCATTTTCCTTAAGAGGCTGTGAAGGGGGCCTGCTACCCCTTCCTTGTCATCCTCCTGGGGAACTGGGTCCCTGGAGGGTCCTGGGGGACTTGCAAGATGACAAGCCAGAGATGCCTGGGGAGAAGTGCGTGGGGTCTCCCGGATCCTCTGCCTCCGATCGTGACCTCCGCTCTGGCAGCTAAGAGGCGGCTCTGGCCAGAAAGTCCTCGCAGCCGGCTTGCACAGTCAGCCGGCTGGACCCTCAGCGGCCCCTCTCTGCCCCAGCGCTTTGAACACGGTTTCAGTTAGAAGGGGGGCTGCCCTGGCTCTGCCACCAGCCAGAGGGACCGTGTCCAAGCGGCTGTGGCCGCCCCGGGATCCGGGCTTACGTGGGGCCAGAGCCCAGCCGCCCTCCAGCTTCTGCGCCGATTAACAGCCACCCCACACTTAGTCACCAGACACTGTGAAAATGAGACAGGGTCCCGTGTGCCCCGCGCCCAGCTTCGCCGTGAGGATGTCTAGCCGCGGACGCTGCCGAGAGCAGGAGATTGATGCTGGCGCAGGACCATGGACTCTCGCACGGGCACCGCCAGCAGGGCTCTCAATCATTTTTATGGGGAAATATATCCCTTCGCCGCGCTCCTGGGTCAGTGCCTGCCCGAGTGCGGGGACGCGCCCCGCCTTCCACAGGGCGACTTCAGGTGGCGAGGACACTGGCCTGAAGTGACGCTGAATCCACGGCAGAGAGGAAAGCCCTTCTTAGTTTCCCAGGCCGTCTGATTTGGTGGAGAGGGAGTCTCGCCTGGGGTCTGTGTGGTCTCGAACGCCTTTGTGACACCTGGCATTTTCCCGTTTTATCCAAAGGTGGGCTTATGGCTTCCGGCTCAGTCCTTGGGTGCAGGAGTCTGGCCGGAAGTGGTGACATTGTTCTAGCTTTATCATATTCGTTTTTGTATCGGGAAGAGACACCAGTTTGGGGACAGGCTCAGGGGGGGACAGGAGCCCCAGCACCCAGCCAGCACAAAGTGCAGAGCTGAGGAGAGCCAGGCAAGGACCAGGGGGAGATTTGGTCAAGGAGGTGGAGGGGAGCAGGGGAGAGAGCACTGGTCAGGGGCCCAAGACCACGGGGGCCCCTAGAAGGACCTGGGGTGCGGAATGCTGCCCGGACGGCCCCTCGCTACAGCCCGGAGAAGCACACACCTGGTGGAGGAAGGGGGGGGAGGTCTGGAGAGGTGCTCACGCTGGGGCAGACGTTCCCCGAGCGGCTGCACCCCCAGAGCTGTGTCTGCAGGAGCCCCCGCAACACAGCTGTCACCGCAGCGAGAAGCAGCCACCGCCCTGGAGACGCTCAGCGTGACCCACCCCCCCTGGGCCGGGAAGGGCGTGGGGCGGGCTGCTCTGGAGACCCGTGTTAGTGGCTGGTGGACACGGCGGTGCTGACAAGGGGCACCGTGGAACAGGCAGCTGGGGAGCGTCACACCGTGGGTACCGACCGTGGGTACCGGTGGAGACGGTCACAAGAACAGTGTCCCCGGGGGCAAAATAGGCAGGTGGCCAGCGAGGCCTGCAGTGCCGGGTGGAGCCACCAAATTACCCACCTGAGCCCTACACAATCATGAGTTACAAAAAAATAATACTTAAATTTTTTAAAGTTTTATTTATTAATTTTGAGAGAGATGGAGAGGGAGACGGAGAGTCCCAAGCAGCCTCCTGCTGACAGCACAGAGCCCGACGTGGGGCCTGAACTCATGAAACGGGAGATTGTGACCTGAGCCTAAACCGAGAGTCAGACACTTAACTGACTGGGCCACCCAGGCACCCCAAAATGGAACTTTTTAAGTCACAAAGTTTGGGGGTGCTTTGTTACANATAATACTTAAATTTTTTAAAGTTTTATTTATTAATTTTGAGAGAGATGGAGAGGGAGACGGAGAGTCCCAAGCAGCCTCCTGCTGACAGCACAGAGCCCGACGTGGGGCCTGAACTCATGAAACGGGAGATTGTGACCTGAGCCTAAACCGAGAGTCAGACACTTAACTGACTGGGCCACCCAGGCGCCCCAAAATGGAACTTTTTAAGTCACAAAGTTTGGGGGTACTTTGTTACGCAGCAGTGGGCAAGGGGTGGCTGACTCGGCCCCCCGAGGCAAGGCACTGGGGCCCGTGGTCCCCGTCCCTCCGGCGGAACTCACGCCTCTTCAGAGAGCGAGTGGGGACTTGGCAGAGTCAGGGGGGCCACCACGGTCCCCCTCCGCCCGCCACACCGCGCGCCTGCCGACGGCTCTGCCACCGGGAACCGGCGGAAACCCGTCATCTCCGTCGCTCCTGGCACCTGGCTTGCGTTGTGCCCACCGCAGAGACTCATGATTGTGGTGACACGGTGACGACAGTGAACCCAAGCCGCCTGCCTGGAAGCAGCGGTTCTGTGCCACGCCGCAGGCCCGGGGGACGCTGCACATCGGGATGCTGGTGGACCCCGGAGGGTCTGCCCGAAAGGGGGCAGGGGCCAGGCAGTGGGGGTGCAGGNGGAGAGCTGAGGGGAGCCAGGCCCACACCAGCGGCCCCGGGACGCGGTGGAGCCGTCCGGTGGCTCGTGGGGCGGGTCCCCTGCCGCCGCGGGGGCTTTGAGTTGTGGAGACGGGGGGAGGTTCACGTGTTGCCCTTGCTGCGTGCGCGGAGCCCGCCTCCTCTGGCGTTGGTGCCGTGACGACGCACACCTGGTTTGAGGACAACCGTGTCGCGGTCAAGGTGCTGGAGGGGCTGTGCTGCCGGCGGCCGACGGATGGAAGGAAAGGCTACGTTTTCCCCAAACACCAAAAATTAAATGCTGCTCTACTTTTTTAAAACCAATAGACCGAATTTCAGATCCGTGTTACGTTTACAGAGAAACTGAGTCTGAGGGACAGGGATTCGCGCCCCCGCCCCCCCAGCTCCCCTCCTGTTGGCGCCCTGGTGACCGTGGGGAGTTCCTCAACCCGAGTGACGCTGAGGCGCTGTGACTGAGTCCGCGTGTCACCCTCGGGCTCTGCCCGGACCTCCTGCGGGGTGGGGCAAGTGCACGGTGGCACGCAGCCACTGNCACCGTCTCCCCAGCTGTTTCCCTCTGGCTCCCGGCCGGCGATGCGGGTCCACAGCCCGCACAGCACCCGCTGGGCACCCCGGGGCCCAGCCGCACCCGCCCGGCTCACCGCCCCCGTGAAAGGGCAGCGGAGCTTGAGCGACCAAGGAGATCTGGGAGGACCCTCTCTGTGCCCCGGGAGGACCCGCTCTGTGCCCCGGGAGGACCGGCTCTGTGCCCCGGGAGGACCGGCTCTGTGCCCCGGGAGGACCCTCTCTGTGCCCCGGGAGGACCCGCTCTGTGCCCCGGGAGGACCCGCTCTGTGCCCCGGGGGGACCGGCTCTGTGCCCCGGGGGGACCCTCTCTGTGCCCCGGGGGGACCCGCTCTGTGCCCCGGGAGGACCCGTTCTGTGCGCCGGGAGGACCCGCTCTGTGCCCCGGGAGGACCCTCTCTGTGCCCCGGGGGGACCCTCTCTGTGCCCCGGGAGGACCCTCTCTGTGCGCCGGGGGGACCCGCTCTGTGCCCCGGGAGGACCCATCTGTGTGTTGTAGTTTGAAGGACCCAGATCTCCTGTTTCTATGGTGACATTTCCGAGGTGATCAGGACAAGTTGGCGGATGCCCTTCCTACGGCAAGTTCTAATCTCTCCATCCCTGGGACCCCCTCTCAGCTTGTCTTCTCTGACGCGCCCCTTCTTTGCCATGTCACCGAATCGGTCTGCTGCCTCCCCGACACCTTGCTCACAACACTTCCCTCGCAGACGTGCGGGGCTCGCACCCGTAGTTAGTGTGAGTCTCTGAGCACGTTTCCTTTTCAAGAATGTCCCGTGGGCGGCAGAGTCTGTGTCTCCTGGAGTCCGGCGGGACTTACGCGAGGGGATGTCCGCGGAGCCGCGGCGTGGGAGCCGGGCAAGCGTCTGTTCCCTTCCACTTTCCCTCACCCAGCGGGCCGGCTCGGCCCCCCGCAGTGCGCCCGGTGAGGCTGGCAGCCGTTCCATGCAACGTGGCGCCACTGTCCGATGCCAACACACACACCACCACACACACACATCAACACATACGTGCCCATACATGTGAACACACCCCCACAATAACACACACAATAACACATGTGGGAACACACAAAACACACAGCACATAGACTCAACACACACACACTGAGGAGGACGGCAGAGATATTGCAGCGATGCTGACTTCGTGCGTGCCCTCCAGAGCGGCAGCCCCAGGGGGCCCTGAGACCCGGGTGGGGTCCCTGGGACCCGGGCGGTGGGTCTGAGGCCACCCCCCAGGTTTGGGCCCTCAGCTTCCCCCAGTGATGGCACAGTGCTCTCCCTGGGTCTCCCTGCTGCTTACTCTGCACCCAGTTAGGTGCTCATGGCCCGGTGTGGCGCCCCCGAGGCATGTTCTGGCAGCTGCACGCTCCTGGCCTAGCTTCGTGCTCCGGTCAGAGCAACCCCTGGTGCCCCTGTCCCCTGGGCTGGGCTGTGGCACCTTCAGGGAGGTTGAACGAATCCTTTTAAGTGTGACAACTGGGCGTTGTGTGTCTTGTACGCGTGAGGTCCTTTCTCGGCGCCTGGTCATATGTTCTAATTTATTCCTCATGAGCCTCTGATACAGACATGCCTGCCCCATTTTTTTGTTTCTTTTCTTTTTTTTTTTTTTAACATTTTTGTTTATTATTGAGAGACAGAGAGACACAGAGCACGAGCAGGGGAGGGGCAGAGAGGGAGGGAGACACAGAATCTGAAGCAGCTCCAGGTTCTGAGCTGTCAGCACAGAGCCCAACACGGGGCTTGAACTCATGACCCATGAGATCATGACTGAGCTGAAGTCGGACACTTAACCGACTGAGCCCCCAGGTGCCCCACGCCTGCCTCTGTTTTAAGATGAGGCTGTTGTGCTCTTGAGAGGTTGGATGATTTACCAAATTTCAAAGCTGGTGAATGACAGTCATAATTTAAAACAACACCTGTTTTCCTGAGAAATCTTCAGCAATTCTTGGTCAGCTTATGTACTTGTTGATTCTTCCAAGAAGTCAGTGCTGTCCCCTGGAGTAGCGTGCATGCAGCCTGCACATTCGTGCTGCCGGCTGGCAGTTCCGGAGCCTTCTTTCACGTGGAGACACACTCGTGGGTTACAGCATCAGGAGCCTGCAGACACAACGGCCGTTC
The DNA here is from genome assembly GCF_008692635.1 of Crocuta crocuta. NCBI lineage: Eukaryota > Metazoa > Chordata > Mammalia > Carnivora > Hyaenidae > Crocuta > Crocuta crocuta. Next base: position 391,165 of record NW_027551571.1, on the reverse strand, counting down.
TGCAGAGAGTTAGGCCGAAGAGCGCTAGGCAGAGCCGCCCCGTGACCCTGGGGGCTCCCCTCTGCCTGGCCATCTGACCCCATCACTGACCCCCTTGGCGAGTCCCCAGGTGTGCGCTCTGAGAGCGATTCCCTCCCGCAGAAACGTCTGCTCCAGGACTGAGGCCGGAAACGGGCAGGACTCAAAAACGAGACTAAGAGCCAAATCTGACAGTTCTTTGGGCGTCAAAGGGACACAGGGTCTAAGGAAGAGACTCTGCGGCTCTGACTGGGACGGTGGGAGTGACAAGATGACAATTGTCACCACAAGTATAGAGTATCTTCCCGCTGCTCATAAGGGTCTGGACGGCACGCCGAATGAGTGCGTGGCCCAGGACGGAAGAGCGTGTCCTGCCGGCGAATCCCAGAGACACAGACGGCCCGCCACGGAGGAGGGCGGCGGGGGTGTCCCAGGAGGACGGGGTGCAGGGGGGGCAGGTGACTTCACGGTGGGGACGGCTGGCCCTCACCTCAGCGGGTGTCCGGCCCGCCCTACAGGGGTTTGTCGTGATGGCTGTGGGTCCCCAGACAGACGGAAGGCAACGCCGCTTTCCAGTCCGGTCATGAGAGAGACATCAGACAAGTCCCCACGGAGGGAAATGCTACACAAACACCCGACCATTACGCTCCAAAATATCAGGGCCGACAGTGACAAAAACAAGGGCGCTCTGAGACACCCCAGGGGACCCTCAGGAGCCATGACGGACAGTGTGGACTCTGAGACAGGAACTGAGAACGAGCAAGTCACGAGTTAGAAACTAAGGAAATGCGAATAAACTGTACTGCATACGATACCCTATCGATATCAGTTCATTAATTGTGCAAATGTCGGAACTGATGGGAGAGGCTGGTATCAGGGCAAACTGTAGGGGTCGGGACTCTGGGAACTCCCTGTACCTTCTTCACGTTTCTGTAAATCTGAAACTCTCATAGAAGATATATTTAAAGCTTACTTATTTATTTTTGAGAGAGAGTGAGCGAGCAGTGGAGGGGCAGAGACAGAGAGAGAGAGACAATTCCGAGTAGGCTCCGTACTGACAGCACAGAGCCCACCTTGGGGCTCGATCTCATGAACCATGAGACCATGACCTGAGCTGAAATCAAGAGTCAGACGCTTAACCGACTGAGCCACCCAGGCTGAAACTATTTTAAAACAAAAAGTTTATTGACACAAAAACAAAATAAATAGATAAACCTAAACTGGGAATTTAAAAACCGCCAGCTTCCCCGTAGCAGGTTGATGTCATGTGTACACCTGTGTGTAAACAAACCCAGCAGGGTCCTCAGCGTGTGTCTTACTAGAATCTACATTCGCTTTCCTTGAAGTCTTAAGATCTGGGGGCTGTAAGAGGAATACGACCCACGATACAGTCAAATAAGAGAGAGAGTGTGGGACGTGCAGTCAGACGGCGCAGAGGAGAGCGTCTGTGAAGGGAGCTGGGGCTGAGTGGTGTGGACGCTGCCCGTGGGGCGCGAGAGCAAGCGGTGCAGGCGGGCGTCGTCACTCCCCGCCGGGAACCCCCAGGTGCCCTGGGGAGCTTCGGATGCGGGACGATGGCAGTCCTGTGGCCCAGAGGGAGGGTTCTGGGGTCGCCTGGGCGAGCCCCTGGCCCGGCGCGCACCCACCCACGGGGCAGCATCTCGCCGTGGCTTCCGAGACCCAGGAGCTTGAGCAACACCACCTGCACCCCCGAGTTTGCATCGATGGGCTTTTCCCTGGACCAGGAACAGCCTCGGGAGCAAGAAGAGAGGAGCCAGGCAGTCGAAAGGTGAGAGAGAATGTGAGGCCACAGAGCTTCAGAACAGGCCCGAGGGGTAGCTTTCTTCCACAGCTGGAGTCACCCACCGGAACCTTCCAGACATCAGGCAAGACCAGTCCAGTGCAGGAGGGCCAGGAGTGCAGCCTGCGGCTGCATGCTGTGGGGGCCCACCTGCTGCTGTCCAGCCCACACAGCCAGAGACTGCTCCTCCCTGCGTCCTGAGCCGTGCACCTGCGGCCCCGGGTCTGCAGCCAGGGCTCCTTGACCACTGCAGAGCCGTGAGGCACTTAGGAAGCTGCGAGGTCAGCCCCTGATGCATTAGGGTCTCCTCAGAGACGCCGGCCCCAGAGGACAAAGACATCCCATCTGCGTGAGCGTCCCACCCCCCATTCCGACTCTCTTTGCCCAGGAAAGCTCGAGGTGAGCACGTTCCAGCCTCGGTCCTACGCTGGTACGTGATTGCCACTATCAGGTAGGGTCCTCTCAAGTCTTTCCACGGGGCCCCAGCTGCTCCCCGACCACGGTCCGTGTCTCGCCACCTCCCCCTGTCCCGCTGACCTCCGTTCTTCCCAAGGGCGTGTCCCTGGGTCCTCTGTTCCCACCACCAGCAGAGTGGCCTCAGGGAGCCCTGCAGGTACGAGCTGGGAGTTCCCGTGGGCGGGCTCCTCCTCCCGAGTCGGGGACGCAGGCAGCAGGGAGCGCACTGCTTCAGTGCCCGCCTCTGACGGGCTTTGCTGACCGTCACCAGAGCCTGAGAGACTTTCTCCAAGGAGAACTGATGCAGCAGAGAAGGGACTGGTGGGCAAGCCCGCGATGGAAGTGAGAACCGAGCTCGCGGTCTGCTCTGCTGGGAGCTGCCCTCCCCTTTCAATCCGCGCAATTGTGGTGAAAATGTCCACTGAGCTCTTCCTAGATGTCAGCGTTGTCTCAGAGGCCGGGGACTCTTCCCTCATCGAGCCTGCCTTCTCAGGGGGAGACGGACATTGACCACGCGGTGATGGTCAGCGTGGGAATGGCGCTGAGGCCGCGTCTGGAAGAGGAGTTCCCACCTTGCTCGCAAAGGGAGAGCAGTGGGTGCTGACCCAGATCCAGGGAGGTCCTCAGTGGCCCGAAGGCTGGGTTATGAGAGCTAAGCTGTGAGAAGGGCTGGGGTCCAGGTGGGGTGCAGTGCAGAAGAGGGACAGGCACGTGCAGAAATGTAGGACTCTGAGTGGGAAGGAGGGAGATGACGCGGGCAGAAGGCAGGCAAGTCGGGGAGCAGGGACGGGAATTGCGAGCGCTGACGGCCGACCCAGCCCCGATGCCCTGCCTTTCCCTGTAGCCACAGCCTTCCCACTTCTGACTTTGTGGACTTGGAGCCCATGCCCTGCCCCCACGCTCCCCACGCCCCTGAACCTGGACTGGCTTGCTTGCCCTTTAGAATGTGCAGAGCTTGACAATAAGCCGTTTCAAACCTATATCTCAACAGCCCCGTGAGCTGTTCCTGTCGCCTCTCCTCTCCCGTCATCGCTCTGCCCGTCTCTACTCCAGCACAACCCTGAGATGGAGCGCAGGCAATGCCCAGGGATACAAGTCAGAGCCGTCCTAGACCAGCCAGCCCGCACCTGACCCCACGGCTGGCCCGGATTCCTGCGTAAGCACAGCTGAGGTCAGCCCAGCCCCCTTGGGGAGACGCACGCAGCCCTTGCAGCCCCGCTGAGAAATAGGAACCCGCCATCAGTGCAAACTGCCACATTTCGGAGTAGTCGTCCTCACAGACAAGTTGGGACGGTGAGCAACGGAGGTCACAGTGTGGATTATGTATTTCACCCTAAGGGCAAAGGGAAGGCAGTGAAGGATTTTATGGGAGGAAGTGATGTGATTAGGTTGGCATTCTAGAAGGATAATTTTCTGAGAATTCAGGGAACCGCAGCCGAGCACTTCATCTCATTCTTTACAAATAACGTCACTGGTGTGTCTCCGGGAGGCAGAGCCTGATCTCTTGTCCCTGTAAGCTGATAAGGGTCATTAGCCAAGTCGGATAAATCGCTCCAGGTTTACATCCTTGAGCTTTTAGGTTGCTCCGTTATCAGAGGCTAAAAGTAAGACCCGAGATCCCACAAAATCAATTCATATTCATTATTCCATTCAGTGTACCACAGCATCCATCCGCCATCCATCCCCATTCACCCATTAACCCTTCCTTCCTTACCTACTTCCCCCTCCCTCCATTCCTCCCTCCCCTCCTTACCCCTCTCCTACCCCTTCCCTCCTTCCTTTCCTTCCATTCTTTGTCTAATCCATCTATCCATCTATCTATCCACCCATCCATCCATCCATCCACCCATTTATCCACCCATCCACCCATCTTTCCATCTATCCATCCACCCATCCATCCATACACCCACCCATCCACCCACCAACCCATCCATCCACACATCCATCCATCCATCCATCCATCCATCCACCCATTTATCCACCCATCCACCCATCTTTCCATCTATCCATCCACCCATCCATCCATACACCCACCCATCCACCCACCAACCCATCCATCCACACATCCATCCATCCATCCACCTACCCACCCATCCACCCACCCAACCGTCCACCCACCAATCCGTCCATCCATCCATCCATCCACCCATTTATCCACCCATCCACCCATCTTTCCATCTATCCATCCACCCATCCATCCATACACCCACCCATCCACCCACCAACCCATCCATCCACACATCCATCCATCCATCCACCTACCCACCCATCCACCCACCCAACCGTCCACCCACCAATCCGTCCATCCATCCATCCATCCACCCATTTATCCACCCATCCACCCATCTTTCCATCTATCCATCCACCCATCCATCCATACACCCACCCATCCACCCACCAACCCATCCATCCACACATCCATCCATCCATCCACCTACCCACCCATCCACCCACCCAACCGTCCACCCACCAATCCGTCCATCCATCCATCCATCCACCCATTTATCCACCCATCCACCCATCTTTCCATCTATCCATCCACCCATCCATCCATACACCCACCCATCCACCCACCAACCCATCCATCCACACATCCATCCATCCATCCACCTACCCACCCATCCACCCACCCAACCGTCCACCCACCAATCCGTCCATCCATCCATCCATCCACCCATTTATCCACCCATCCACCCATCTTTCCATCTATCCATCCACCCATCCATCCATACACCCACCCATCCACCCACCAACCCATCCATCCACACATCCATCCATCCATCCACCTACCCACCCATCCACCCACCCAACCGTCCACCCACCAATCCGTCCATCCATCCATCCATCCACCCATTTATCCACCCATCCACCCATCTTTCCATCTATCCATCCACCCATCCATCCATACACCCACCCATCCACCCACCAACCCATCCATCCACACATCCATCCATCCATCCACCTACCCACCCATCCACCCACCCAACCGTCCACCCACCAATCCGTCCATCCATCCATCCATCCACCCATTTATCCACCCATCCACCCATCTTTCCATCTATCCATCCACCCATCCATCCATACACCCACCCATCCACCCACCAACCCATCCATCCACACATCCATCCATCCATCCACCTACCCACCCATCCACCCACCCAACCGTCCACCCACCAATCCGTCCATCCATCCATCCATCCACCCATTTATCCACCCATCCACCCATCTTTCCATCTATCCATCCACCCATCCATCCATACACCCACCCATCCACCCACCAACCCATCCATCCACACATCCATCCATCCATCCACCTACCCACCCATCCACCCACCCAACCGTCCACCCACCAATCCGTCCATCCATCCATCCATCCACCCATCCATCCATCCATCCACCCCCCCACCCATCCATCTATCCACCCATCCATCCACACACCCATCCATCCATCCATCCACCCACCCACACATCCATCCATCCATCTTTCCATTTATCCATCTTCCATTCACCAATCCTCCCTCCCTCCCTTCCTTCCTCCCCCTTCCTCTCTTCTTCAATCTTCCCTCCCTCCCTCTGTCCCTCCTCCCCCCTTCTTTTCCTTCCTTTCCTTCCTCCCTTTCTCCCTCCTGGCCTCCCTCCCTTCCCTCCTTTCCCCTCCCCCCTTCTTCCTCCGTCCCTCCCTCCACAGGGCCACCCCTCCACTCACTCACCCAACATTTCCCTGTTCACTGAGGAGAGGCCCTTCACATCTCGCTAAGTGCAATTCCTATGTGTCCTTTAAGCCCCACCTGCCTCCCCTCTTCAGAGACATTTTCCAGACACACTTCACTCTACCTCCTTCGTTATATTTCCTGTCTTCTGTTTTGTTTCCAATGAAAGAGAAACAGTATTTGTTTCTTCTCCTTTACGGAACCTCCCTTGACTTTTCTTTGTCTTCCAGCCAACACCCTGTTTATGCAGCTCCCTTGAAAGGGCAGTGTCTGCTTGTTACCTCCCATTTCCCCATCCCCTGCATCACCAGGGAAATGATTCTGGTCTCTTGAATCCGAGATCAGTAGTTATACACGTTCAGTATTCAGTATGTATATATTGAGTGAATAGATGAGTGAATGGACACACGCACATCGCCGAGCCCTTGCTGTGTAACAAGGCCAGAGCTGTCAGGTTGTCCTCACTGAGAATACTTGCACCAGCACTCGAGCACGGGGGGCCCACACGGCCCTGTGCGGGCTGCCGGGAAGCACGCCGGGGTGTTGCCGCAGGAAGTAAGCTCAGCATCCCTTCCGCTCCTTCCTTCGTTCTGCGGACGAGACAAAGGGGGCCAGGAGAGGTGGCCTCCCCTTTACTGGGCACCCTCTTGGTGCCAGGGACTGGCTTAGACATTTGAAAGGTCCGGGCTTGTTAAGGAATGTGGGCCCTGCTCCCGACCGGGGCGTGAGGAAGTCGGTGACCTCCCCGTCCTCAGATTCCTCCCTGCAGGATGAGAGCGTGGCTCCTGCCCCATCTGGTCCTCACCGCCCTCAGGGCGCTGGGACGACATCCAGCCACCCGCCAGCCTCTCGCTCCCAGCTCTTTCCCGAGGCCCCTCCTGCTGCCTCATCCTGACTGTCAGCATCGAGGCGGCTCGGTTTTCCAGTGCGCGTTTTGGGGGGCTCCACGGCCCCAGCCCAGGCTAGAACCATGCTCCGGTGGGTCCCGCTGAGCCCTGTCCAGGTCAAGGTCACTTCTGAGACTGCTGGGTTCTTCAGCAATCACTGCCTTCACAGTCTTCTCCAAGGGTTCAAGCGGAGGCTCGATTTTTGTCCCATTAATATTAATCCGTTTGCTGTGGGGGCTTGTGCGGATGACACATTTTCTTGTTAAATATTCACGGCCAGGCAAGCAGGTCCGTGCAGACTCACTACCCCGAGGAGGACTGGGGCAAATCCCCATCAGCTGCTATTGACGCTTGTCCCCGACGTGTCTCCCTGCCTGGCCGCCTGGGTCCTGGGTCCTCAATCGCCCGCGACCTCCCCTGGATGTGCCCGAGGCCAGCGGGCCTGGACCCTGCTGTGAAGCGAGTGCGGGCCGCACAGGGCCCCGGAACTGAGGGTTTACCGCCTCGTGTCGTCCACATCGCTCTGCTGGCTTTGCACGTACGGGACTGCACGAGCCCTCATTTCACAGATGAGGAAGTGAGGCGGCGAGGTGAGGAGGGAATTTGCCGACGTCCCCTGTTGCCCAGGGCGGGGTTGGGAGGACCGCCTCCCACAGGAGGGTCCCTACTCGTAAGCTCAAGCCCAGTGAGCCACGCCCTATAGACGGTTTGTCCGGCACGATGGCTCGAGCCCCACGGGACGCTTAGAGCCAACGAGCTCATCAGTCATCCCAGGCGGCACTCGCTCAGCAGAGGGGGGCTGACGGCCCCGGGTCTCCAGCACCGTGCGGGCAAGCTCGGGGAGCACCGGCGTGAGCACCACCCAGAGAGGAGCAGCGGGTGCAGTTCGCAGGGGTGCGAGGCTCTTCGCCGGCCCGCAGACACGGCCGTGCGCTTCCCGTCGGTCCTGGCTTTGCTTCAGTGAGAGCAAGACCCTACTGCCCGCCTTCCGGGACCCAAACTAGTAGGAGGCTGGGCTGTGGGGCCCGGGGAGAGGCTCCTCTGGCGCCGACCCCTCCTTGGGAGCAGGCGGNGGCCAGGGCTGGGAGTCTCCCAGCCCCGGGGACCTGCCCACGTCCATTCTTAGTCTTGGTCTAGAACCCCGTGCTTGTGCCTGTTTTGGGGGGCTTGTCCACTCCTCCCTCTGGGACGGAGGGGAGGGGCCAGGCCCCTGGGGTGTGCGCAGGGAGCTCAGCCCGGCCCCCACGCCTGCACTTGGGTCGGTCCCTCCCTCTCCGACCACACACATCCCTGCACCCTGGGGCCGCGGGAGCCGAGGTCTGCTCTGTGGCCACCACGGGCCACCTTCAAGTACCTTCTGCTGCTCCTACTGTTGATGTCACATTGCAAGGGGTCAATGCCCCCCAGGGCCAAGAGCAAAAAAAAAAAACAACCACAACAAAGCAAAACTAAAACAAAAACAGAAACAAAACTGTGACGTCTGAGCTGGTTCTAAATGACTTCTCATCGCTCAAGTTCTGTTTCCTCCAGGATTATGAGTGATCTTTCTAGAAGTTTTTCTCGCAGAGCTTCTGGGGGTAGCTATGCCTGGCGGCAAAACGCTGTCTCTATCAGATGTCTGGTAGCCGAGCATATGCTAGTTTGCTATTTGATTTCATTTCTAAAAAGGGGCTCTATTTGCGGGTCTGGGATGGCTGTGCAGGGTCGAGGGCGACGGCACCCCAAATGCCCTTGCCGAGCTCTGTGCGGCTGGTGGGCGTTGCTTCCTCCGAGCCCCTCCTGTCACTGCACTCGCGCGGGCAGGTTTCAGGGCCCCTGCACACATTCTCTGCTGCCCCCAGTTGCTGGCCCAGGACGCAAACAGAAGAAAGTGCCCCCTGATGGGGCGAGTCCGGGTGGCCTAGATGTCAGCTGTGACTTTCTCTCTCCAGCCTCTACTTTCACTGGCACTTACCTCCTAAATCAGCTCAGGCTACTTCCCGGAGTCCCCATCCTGAATGGGCACTTAACCCTGAGGTGACAGGGGCTCCCCTCAAGCCCCAGGGCCGGCTCGGTGGCTCTGCTCTCTTGAGTTTTACAAATGACAACGGCAGCCGTTTGCTGAGCACTTAACTATGTTCCAGGCATTTCCCAAAATATTATTGTAGCAGAGAATTGTTTCCCCAACTGACACGTGATGGTCTCTTTTTCTTAAATTGTAGTAAACGCCCAAATGTGAAGTGTGCAGCTCACTAGTGTTAAGTACATTCACACTGATGTGTCGCTAACCCCCAGAACTGTCCCCACTGAGCAGCCACCTGCCGTCTCCACCTTCAGTGACCCCCCCCCATTCCGCTTTCTGCTCTGATGAATTGGATGGCTCTTATGTACCGCGTATAATGGAATCAGACAGTTTTGTCTTTTTGCTGATTTATCTCACTTAGCACAACGTCTCAAGGTTTATCTGTGGTGTAGCATGGGCTAGGGCTTCCCTCCATTTGGTGGCTGAAACGATTCCATTTTGTATGTAGACACCACATTGTGTTGATGCAGTCATCTGTCCACGGAAACTCGGGCTGTTTCTACACCTTGGCCCTCGTGAATAGTGCCGCTACCAACATGGTTCTGGAAGTGTCTCTTAGCGGTCTTATTTTCAGCTTGGGGGGATATATGCCCACAAGTGGAATTCCTGGATCATACCACTGGTACATTTTTGATGAATTTCTAGACTGTTTCCTCAGTGGCCGGACTATTGTCTATTTCTACCTGCAGAGCGTAAGGTTCTGATTTATCCACATCTTCACCAATCCTTGTTATTTTGTCTGATTAGTTTTTATAGTAGCCGACCAACGGGTGCGAGGTGCGCATGGGGACCTTCTTCCAAGCGGGTGGGTGAGCTGCGAGCGGCTCGCTCGTGGCAGGAACGGGGCCAGCACGGAAGCAGGTCTGCAGGCGGGAGACCGGCCGCCCCTGCGCCTGGTCCTCAGCGGGTGAAAACCCAGCTCTTGTCCTACAAAGTGTCTCAGAGGCGGACGGGAGGGACAAAGGGGACAAAGGGCCAGAGAAGTTCGGCTCTGCTCCACCCACGTAAATAACTTGCTAGTAGTGGGGATTGAGAACTGAAGCCTGTACTTTCCCCTTGGTATCACACTGCCCATCTGTATGGCTTTTAAAGTAATTGTGGTCTATATTTCACATGCTTTCATCAGTGCGTCCAAGAGTGTAGACTTTCAGAAACAAGGGACTTGCTTCTTCCTTGGGGTGGCGATTGCAGACTGCTCTAGAATAAGGGCACTGCCGGGGGTGTTTGTACAGCCCTAGGGAGGCGGTCTACAGGCAGCAAGGCCATCGCCTCTGCTCCCCGTGGGCTTGGCGTGATGCCGCGGAGACCCTGGGGACACCAGAGCTCGTGGGGGGAGCAGAGGGACAAGGAGGGTGTCATCAGGGTGGAGGCCGTACTGCTGAGGCCCGTGAGGACCTGTGCTGAGTCGATGAGCTGTCTTGGGCATGTGTGGCCTTCGGTTGTTCCTGGGGGGTCCCTCCTATGTGACACGGGGACAGGGCTGGGGCATCTCGGCACACCGCTCCCTTTTGGTTTGCAGGTGTTAGAAAAGGCTCGGAACTGGTGGGGGGAGGGTCCTTGGGCTCTTATCCCAGCGCTGATGTCACCCCGTTAGGATGCCCCTGCACCAATGACTCAGCTGTGAATCCTGCGACGTGGAGGAAGCAGCCCTGCAGCCCTGGGTCTCACGAGGGAGTAACCTGACCTTGAGCGGCACTCAGCCCAGAGTCTGGCACGCAGCAGGTGACCAGCCTAGGTCACAGCCATTGTCCCTGTCTATGCCCTTCCAGTCATGCATCCCGGCTTTACTTTTAACATGACAGGTGCCACCCGACCCCTTGGGGTCTCAGTCTCATCCTGTGTGGATGCCTGGGCTGCGGAATGGTCTGTAGGGACACCTTCCAGCTTCATACTTGGTTTTATTTTGTGAGAAATTTATTTGCCATGCCATCTGAATTAAATGGAATTTTGCAATTAGCTTCTTATTGCTGAAGGAATTGGGGGTTTTGTTTTCCTTTTATCGTTTTTACGTGTCATTGTACACTGTAGCGACTTGCCGTTTACCCTCAGGGATGGAGGCAGTGTGACAGAAGCTAACGGCGTTCTTCACAGCCGCCCGTCAGCGGGACCTCACGCTAAGTCACACGTCGCCCCGCATCTCACGGAGGGAAGGACTGTTGAAACGCCATGTTAGCTGTGTGCCTACAGAACCCTGGTGGGGGTGGGGAGGCACCCAGGGCGGAGAGGTGGTGGCCCTGCCCGTCTGTACTTACGGACACACAGGCGTCCTCTGCTTCCTGAGTGGATGTGTTGGATACATTTATCTGTACAATTATGACCCTTACCCTTGCAAAGCAATGTGTGAGATACAAACGATATCTCTGTTGATTCGCCCACGAACTGAGGGATTCGTAGACACAAGAACTCTACCTGTGTTTCTCATAAATGAGGAGACTAAGGCTCGGGAAGATTGAAGCCTGCCCAGGATCATGAAGCTACCGTCTAGTGGAGCCAGGACTCATACCCAAGGCCTTGGATCTGGCACTGGATTCTCTCCACACCCAGAGGAGGGCTCTGAGCCCCAGGGGACAAGAGAAAGCGGTCCCCCGTCTCCTCCAGGCCCCGTGGGCGCATCGTCCCCCCGACGTGGAATGTAACACGTGCCCACCTTGTCTTCCAGGACTCTGAATGCCCGCTGAGTTTGGGTGTGATCCCCCCGCGCCTCACCGGGGCGCGTGGCCCCGCGCAGCGCCTCCGTCACCCCGCACGACACAGAAGCCCTTGCTGCTGCCGACCCCGCACTCGCTAGCTTCGGAGAGCTGCTCCCGCGCCGCGGGCCCCTGTCACTGTCCTCGCAGCCCCGCACTGCGCTCCTGCCCTTTCTCACCTTTCTCTCTCTCACGCCCGTTTCCCTTGCTGCCACCAGCCTGGCCATCTTTCCACCATTGCGTGTCACCCCGCCCAAGCTGCCGGACAACTGTGTGGCCAGGAGAGGCCGAGGGAAGCCCACACGGCCCAGGACCCCTCCCGGGGCCGACCGCACAGCTGGGGTCTCTGCCAACTGCCCCGGGGCCTCGTCAGCTGTGTCATTCAAGGCTGAGGTCACCAAATGCAGGTGCTGTGTGCCACGGTCGCTATGGTGCCTTGACTTGTAAACTGGAGAAGCTGCTTGTCAGTGAGGCAGAGATGGACGCGTGTCACGTGACATGGGCTGTAAGCGTCCGTCTCCCTGACAGGGGCTGCGGCTGCGAGCACTGGTCATGGTGGCAGCTGGCCCCCAGAGCGGTGGGTCCATCTCAGTGCGCAGCTGCCCGGGAGGCGGGCCTGCTAGGAAATACTTCACCTCCCTCCTCCTCTCTTAGCCCTGAGGTCTGCCCCAGCTGGGCCCGGGGGCTGCTGTCAGGCAGGGGGTGGGGCTGGGGCCTCGGGGGCAGCGGCGTGCTGTGCACTGGGCCAGGAGGGAGCAGGTCCACAGTGCCCGTGCTCCTGGGTGACGACAGACAGGTGGCTGCAGAGTGGCCCGTGGACACTGCCTCAGACACAGGCCAGGGTCTGAGGGAGGCGGGGAAGGGCGTGCTCGTCCACCCCCGAGGTCACCGACTGCCCTGTCTGTCTGGAGGAAGGAAGGCACTTGAAGTGGACGGGGAGCCCCCACAAAAAGCAGAGGGGGGGAGGAGGGGACAGACAGTGTCTGGGGGGGTGGGCCCAGCCTGGGCCAGTGGACGTGGGCGTGAGCTCCAGGGATCATGCGTCCCCAGCTGCCCTCAGCGTCTCACCTTAGAGGGGGTGATGGAGACAGGTGCAGAGTGGAGTTGACTCTTCTTCTTCTTTTTTTTTTAAATATTTTTANAGTCGGAGGCTCAACCAACTAAGCCACCCAGGCGCCCCTGGAGTTGACTCTTCTGAGGGTGTGTTTGCCCCGTGAGCTCAGTGGCTGCTGACCACGTCTGGTGTGCCAGACTTGGTGGTTACGTTTTATAGATGACAGAGCAGAGTCTGGGAGAGATCGAGGGACCTTCCATGGTGACGCAGCCGGTGAGGAGGAGGCACAGGCCTGGCTTGCCTTTGTCTCCCTGCACCAGAGACGGGCTGTGTGAGCCTTCACAGTGCAGATGAACAGACACGGCCCCGTCCCGTCTCTACCTGCACCTGAGCGCCACGCTTTGCTTGGCCTGCAGTTAGGCCATTAGGGCGTTAGTGCAGGGTGGCAACGCCACACCGCGCCACACGTGGAATTGCTGGGAGTCCTTGAGGTGCACAGCAGCCTCTGCCGTGGCAGGATGCCGCCCCGAGTCCCAGGATCCAGAGCCTTCCAGGACGCAGACATCCTGGCGGTGTGCCGGCCTGGGCCCCGGCCCCCTGCACAGCCCCCCTCCCGTCTCTCTCCCTCCTCCTGTCTCTCCTCCCTTCCCTCCCCTTCTCTCTCCCTCTTCCTCTTCCCCCCACCTTCCCTCCCTCTCTCCCTCCTGTTCTTTCTCTCTCTCAATACTGGGAAAAATAGCGGCCCGACCACAGCGTTGGTGCGAGATGTGCTTGCTGACTTCAGCGTGCTTCTCCCTTCGGACAAGCCCGGCCGATGGGGAGCCCAGGGCCGTGGGCCAGATGTCCTGCTGTGGGGAAGGCGCAGGTGTCCAGGCCCAGGAAGGGCTCTGTGGCTGCAACATCCCTTTGGGGTTGGCAGGTGACATGTCAGGAGGGCGCGTGCCCACCCCGCCGACCGCCCGGCCTTCTCTGTCTAGGGCGGGTGCGGGGCTCTGCTTCCTTCCCTCCTTGTCAGGAGGCTCTCTTACCTGCACACAGGGACCCCGTGGGGACGTGCGCCTCATGGACCCCACACTGACCTCCAGGGTATCCGCGTTGGCAACCTAACCCTCCCTCGTTCATAGCTGTTTGATCTTAGGAAGGTTATTACACATTTATAAGCCACAGCTCATTTCAGTTGAAGTTAATACCTATTTTCCAGGATTCTTTTTCCTCAAGTACTACAGGGTCAAAGTCTTTTCAGTAATGTGATTTAGAACTATTAACACTTTCCCATAAGTTCGTGAACACATAATTGCAAATTAATTTGCAGGTGACAGTGGGAGCCGGTTGAGGATCTCTGTGGAGTAGCACCGTCTCAGGACCTTCCGGGGTCTGTTCCTGCACTGAGAGGAGCCCAGGGCTGTGCGCCTCCCCTGGACCCTCCTGCTGGAGGCTGTGGAGGTAAGGGGAGCAGACGTGCTTTGCCTCAGGAAGTCTTAAAGGACAGACGGCCGTTGGGACTGGGGACTCTGGGCAGCGTGCTCGTGTCTGCAGCGTCTTGGTGGGGAATCGTGGAGCCGACCTCCACTTCCGTGGGGCGGGGGCTGTCAGCAGCGTATCAGCAGCGGGCGCACAGATGTAAGCAGGTCTGGAGGACAGAGACCGGTCACATAACAAGACATTAGCTGGGGCTTGGTGAGAAGCTTGGTGGAGAGCCCTGCTTACGAGCAGATGTTTTGCTGGGGCCCAGAGCAGTGACCCCTCACCCGGTTACCCAGGAGCATCACTGAGGATCTTTAAAAAACCCCAAAGCCCAAGTTACAGTCAAGAAGAATTAAACCAAGATTTCTGGAGGTGAGACACTGGTGTCAGTATTTTTTAGGGTTCTGGAGATGAGCCTACTCTGTAGCTAATGATGCAGGAGGTGCAGGGGTGAGGTGTGTGTCCGGGTGGGGAAGGTGCAGGGGTGAGGTGTGTGTCCGGGTGGGGAAGGTGCAGGGGGGTGAGGGCAGTCATGGTGGAGGCTGCACTGCACACCGGCAGGGGTGAGCTGGCCCTGGCCATACCAGGTGCTCTCACCCATGCTCACGCCTTGGTCAAGGAGCCGCTCCCATATTCCATTCCCTGGTTATACAAAATTGTTGTTGTCTAGCACACGTGTTGTGTCTCTCGCTGTGTGGGTCTGTCACCCTCTCCTTCTGGGCTGAGAGCCTCCGCAGGACGACTGCAGAACAGAGGCACATGCCTTCCCGGCCATCCTCACATCGATGGCACGCTCCGACCTCCAGCAACGAAGGGCAAACAGAGAGGGGCGTGATACACACTGAAGTTTGACCACCATCTCTTGTCCTTCTTTGACAAACATTTATTGGGCACCTACTGTGTACCGGGCTCTGTCCTAGATGCCAGGTGTTCAGTGATGGCAAAGCCCATCCAGGATGCGTCTTATCCATCTTCTCTACCGTATCCTACTTCAACACTACACGCTGCTGCCCCAATTGATACGACAACTTCCAAGTAGGGTTTTCGGCTTCCATGATTCTTTTTCAAGCAATTTTCCTCCCCAAAACCGGGGGTGGTCTCTCCACATGCCCCTCACCACCTCAAGGCTGTCCCAGGGTCCCGGAATCTAGGCTTCAATCTCTTGTGGGACCGACGATGACCCTGTTTGTGCAAACCTCACCGGCCTTCCCCATGCTGCCTGTTCAGCCCTGGCCCACACCCATCCACATACCATGAAATCACAACCAATTGTCCCCTGTCCCATTCGTGACCTGCGGGCACTGCTCTGCTGCCCTCTCACCTGCTCTGAGTTCTCCAAGACCCTGCACTCGAGTTGCATGCCTGTGCCTCCCACTCCCAGGAGGAAGGAGGTGATCAGATGTACCCCCTTCCTGTGTCTCAGTGCCCAGTGCAGTGCATGCTCCCTGTAAAAACATAGAAGGCTTTAACAGAGGTAATGATCGCATACATTAGTTAATTATGATATATGAGATCTGTATTTTTAGAGAGTGACGCTGTTTACTTGGAAGTATGTAAGTTCTCTGGGTCCCTCTTTCCCCTCTTGCACACAAGGCAGGTACACCTGCCCGCTCACGGTGCTGAGACGTAAAGTCCATGAGTGCAGTACCTTGGCCGGCGCCCGCCAGCCCGGCTAACGGGGCTGCTTCATCCAGCGCTGGTTGCCCTACCTCCCTCCACACGGGACTCACGGGTTATCTTCTTCCCCTGTGTTCACGCTGTGGCGGGGACCAAGTCCTCGGTGAGCAGTCAACGATCTGAGCCCCAGCCACGCTGTCGGCCTCAGGCAAATGTTAGAGTCTCTATGCGGGAGATTCCCTGTGGGGACGGCAGTGACGCCTGCTCCCCATCCTCACAGAAGCAAGGAAGGAAGAGGAGGGGTGTGCTTAGGAGCGCTGGGAGCCCTCTGCGCGTGTCAGTAGCCATCACTTCAGTACTTTGGCCTCTTGGATAATTTCGAATTCTGTGCTTTACATTAACGGCATCTTGGTTCTTTCCTCTAGATCATTAATAAAAATGGCAAATCCAGCTCGGTGTTCTACCAACGCATGTGGCACGGAGGCCACCCCCATGCCAGCCAGGAGCATGTACTCTGCTTTGAGCACTGCGGTCACTCAGAACTCACAACACTGTATTTATTTTAAATACAATTATAAAATCAGCTTCAGGGAAACTCTGACACTTTGTTAGAGTCCAAATGCATTTTATTTATGGCTATTTATCCCATTGCTTCGTGCTGTTTGGGGAATGCTCCGTTTGTCAGCATCATGGAGGGGCAAGGTGCTGTACTTAAATTAATTTTGCAGATAACTAAAGTTTACCAGTTTGAGAAGCAAAACTTAAATATACACACACATCATTTTAAATTCTGAATTGAAATATCCCAAAAATGGGTAGCACACTTTCTCCTATACAGAATATGAGAAATGCAATCTAACCATTCATTAATGGTCATAAATATCAGTGATTCCACCTTATAAAGCAGAGGTGCTTTGAGTGGCTATGAGACTGTGTTAGGCTATTTTTCCCTTGACTAACTGGCCTAGACATCTCATGATTTCAAAGTTATCAGTAGGATCTATCTTTCCTCTCTCTTGACCAGCTGTTGGCTGTTTGGGGGTAGTAAGCTTGTGAGTGATTTATTATCTTTTTAAATAAAAATATGTAGCATATGCACATTTCCTTAGTGGAAAAATATTTATCTTAAATATGTATTAATAAAGGTACAGATAGCATCCTCCGGGAAAATAGCAAGGAGTAATTTTGGTGGTGAAAGATCAGCTGTGCAGCAGGAAAGGCCTCAGTGAAGAAGTCACATCAGAGGATGACAAAGAAGTTGAGACGCCAAAGCCAGGGGCGAATTCCTTCGAGAGGATAACTTGATTAAGGTCCAGGGTCACATTCAGTGAGGGTTTCCAAGCCACGAAGATAAATCTCCAACGCTGCCTCTGCAGCCTCTTCTGTTTGACCTTGGATCAGACTCACCTTGTGAGCGGCAGCCGGTGCTGGCAGGCTGTACCGCCTGGTGAGAGGGGCGTCACGCTGGCGGAAAGCCTGGATGGTTCAGGGTCCAAGGCCTCGAGATGCAGAGCAGACTCCCCCAAAATGCTAATTAAGGTGAGGTTACTACAAGTTATCCGTGAGCTCAAATAGCTGATTTCGTCTCGGGAAAATGACAGGCCCGTGTGGTGTTGAAGATGAGAAAGCTTCCAGGTCTTTTTCTGGTGTCCTTACAGTTTCCAATTACCATTTTTCATACCTTCTAAATTTTTGGCAAATTACATGCCATTATTTCAATAATTTGATACCTTATCATTTCAGTGATACCTTATCATTGTATTTCTTTACAAACTGTTTCCCTGTTACAAGTGAGCAGAAGCTTCATGAGCAAGTCTGCTGTTTGCCATTCCCGTCCCGACCAGCCCGTCTTTCTCCCAGGCCCTGCCTCCCTTGCCGCTGCAGCCTGCTGGGCTCTTCCGTTACCTCTGATTTTCGGCAGGAAGTTTCTGACATCTGATACACAGATGTCAGGATATCTCCTGGATTCTTGTTAATATTCTCGATGGGATGCCTCTTGATTTTTAAAACCCAAACTTTACTGCCGTATTTTTCTGCTGGTGTTTATAGAAGAAAACTTTCTATTTATGTACCCCAAACTCAACATTTGGGAAAAGTCTTACATTACGTTCAAATGTCAGAATCACACACAGGTGTTTCCTACTGAGCATAGACTTTGTTTCTCGTGAAGCTATTACTGCCATGAGACTTTGGGTCACTGCACACAGAGCCATGGTCATCCTTTGGGGACACAGAAGACCCGTGTAAATATTTTGCATGGTGGGATGTTTGTTTGCTACTTACAAGAGAAATTTTATTGTGTTTTACTTTCATCTCAATTTAAAATAATGGGAAAGAAACTTTTGGTTAGTGTTTTCACACAAACCATGACTTACAGAAAATAATCACTAATGCTAAGTGGGACACGTCTGTATCTGACTGCACCGCGTATCAGCCAGGATAAGCCAGGCTCCTGCTGGCTTAAGTGACAAAGGTTGCGCGTGACTCATACTTCATGTCTATCGCAGGTCACTGGAGAGAGGAGGCCCTGCCTAGGATCTATTCTTTTGTAGCTGCACCATATCTAAGAAGGCTGTACAGGTTTTCTTCCAAATTAGGCACTATTTCACTCAGCTTTTACTGATAACAAACCATTGCATAATTTTAGGGTTTTTAAGAAGCAATTTACTATTTCTCATGGTTTCTTCTAGGTTGGATCACGAGTCTGTATTCATCTAGAGGATGACTTGAACGGGGATGGAAGTCACAGCAGCCCCGGGCACGTGTTTGCAATAGAGTGTGTGTGTTGATGGCAGGGACTTCCTCCTCCTCCATCTGGTCTCTCTTCCTCCCTCCTCACCTTGCCTGGGCAACTTCCTGGCGTGGCAGCTGGGGCGGCGGGAGCGGGAGCCCCAGAATCCAGAGCACACACAGCATCACTTCTGCTGTTTTCTCTTGGCGTAATCGAGTGACATGTCCAGCCCAGATGAAAGACTGGCTCACCTCTCGACGAGAAGTCTTCAGAACATGCGGTGTGTCTTCTGGCAGTGCTGTGGCACGCGTGTCAGGTGCGGGCCGGCGACACGCTGGCCGGCTGGGACGCAGGCTCACCTCCACCCCAAAACAGCAGGCGTTTGTGCTGGGTTTCCTGCTCTTCAGACCCGCACGATTACAACCCGGAAACAGAAAGGCTGGATTCCAACCCCAGGAGGTTTTAGTTTTTCTTGTTTTGTTTTGTTTTTCCAATCTGTTTAGTTGGTTAGATTTGTTATTTAATTGATACGACATATCATTAAAGATAAAATAATGTTTCTTACCTGTTGGGAGCGCTCACGCCTACATAAAGCCAATTTGGAAACGTGTATAAAGGCCATCATTCCGTGCCCTGAAACCCTTCCCTTGAAGCTGAGCTGACTTTACACACCCCAAATACCCTGCTTGAACCCTCGCTGGCCGCTCTTCTCCTTCTCACTGTGAAGTCCTTGTGTATCAGGGCGCTGGCCCTTCTGGCCACACCGCACCTGCGCCCCGGAGCCTGGGTACAGGACACTGAGAAAGCGGCCGGGCTGCTCACTGAGACTGTGACTTTGGAGTCCCTGTGGTCAGTCTCCTCAAAGGATAATGGGTTTAATAGTGTCTGTTCTGCTTGCCGCTTGGGGCAATTATGAATTCAAATGACAGTCGTGGAGCCCTCTGGAAAAATACGTTAATTTATAGTATCTATTGAGATTCATAATAAAAATGCAAAAATTGTCCCTGACCTGGAATAGAACTTCTAATTCGGCATGTGGCATGTCTCTCTTTTGGGGGTTCTCTCTCCTTTTCTTTAACACTTGTATGTTCTCTCTTAACATTTCACCATCAAACTCTGCGTGGATCGAGCTAATGAGGAGGAGACTGACACGCAGGCAGCTGGGGGCTTTGGGTTGCTCCCTCCCAGCTGCTGGTCGGAGCGGCCTCTTCCTCCCAGAAGCTCTTACTAAAGCTGGCGGCAGCCCCACCAGGGGCGCGGGATCCTGTGGCTAAGGCTGCACGTGTACCCGCTTCCCCACAGCCCCGCCCCAAACACTGGTCTAATTCTCGACAAAATTACAGGCTGGGCTGGCATTTGATGCTTCCGAGAGTCTTCGTGGTGGCCCCACGTCCATCAGGAAGGAGGTCTGGGTAGGCGGCGGACAGTCTAACCGTTGGGGAAGGGGCAGAGTGACAAGGCAGGGGAGCAGCCAGACGGCCCGCGCTCTCACGATAAGGCTCGGAGACGCGCTGCAGGGCGGGGAAAGCGCGGGCGTGCGGAGCTGTGTGCCGAAGCCCTGCGGACTCCGCCGCTCCCGCAGAGCTTCACCGCGCATGTTCTGGGAGGTCCCCGCTGCTCCCTTGAAATCCCATTTTCTTGGTTCTTCTTATCGCAGAGGTGACAGGGTGACATTTAAAAAATCCTTCAAAATTCTAAGGCGAAACCAGAAGGGAAAGACTGTAAGTTAAAAATAGTCATTTCCAAAGTGCTGGGTTTTCATCTGAAGGAACTGCACACCCAAAGCCGTGAGGGGAGACAGATAATGAGCAATAGACATAAGACCTCAATTAGTTATGCAGGGCCCCCTCCTCACCTGCGGGGAGACGTGTCAAGACCCCAGCAGGTGCCCTGAGCTCTGGACTGAACTGAACCCTGAATGTGCTGTCTTTTTCTCTCTACATTCATACCCACGACAACGTTTAATTTATAAAATAGACACAGTAAGAGACGGACAACAATGACGAGCAATAAAATAAAACAATTATACCAACATACTCTGATAAAAGTTACGTGGATGTCGTCTCTCTCAAAATACCTAATTGTTTTCTACTCTCCTTGGTCTGCTTGTGGCGACACGAGATGATGAGAGGGAGTGAGGTGGGGGCCCAGACCTTGTGATGGAGCACTAGACTCTTTTTGATCTTCTTTAAAGATTTTTTTAATGTTTATTTATTTTTGAGAGACAGAGCGTGAGCCGGGGAGAGGGAGGGAGACACAGAATCTGAAGCAGCTCCAGGCTCCGAGCTGTCAGCACAAAGCCCGACGCGGGGCTCGAATTCATGAGCCCTGAGATCATGACCTGAGCTGAAGTTGGGCGCTTAACCGAGCGCCCCCACGCCCTTCTTTCTGACCTTCTGACAGCACGTCAGAAGGAGGACCGGGGTGGGCCACAGGTGCCGGAGCTGTGGGAAGCGACACCACGGGGAGTGAAGCCATGGGTAAGGGGCTACTGAAGGGCATTAGAAGCGACCTTCTGGGGAAATAAAAAGCGAAGGTGGAGTAGGGGCTGGGCTTGGAAGTGCCGGGCGGTGAGTGGGATTTGGTGTCACATTGGCCTGTCAGAGTAAGCAGCTCCATGATGTCATTTGAGCCAAGTGACCTTGGAAATGAGGGTGAAGAGCACCCCTGGGAGGAGTGGATACATGTGTAAGTTTATGTGTGTGTAAGTTCGTGTGTATGCACATGTGTGTATAGGTACACGTGTGTGGGTGCATGCATGTGTATACGCACTTGTTTGTATAAGTACGTGTGTGAGTGTGTATGGGTACATGTGTGCACATGTGTGCATATGTACATGTGTATGTGAATGTGTCCTGTGTGTCTGTCCATGGATGTGTGTGAGCACACATGTATGTATAGGTGTTAGTGCATATGTGTATGTATACATGAATGTGAGTGTGTGCATGCATGTGTGCACATGTATGTGCACAGGAGTGTGTGTGCACACAGGCATGTGTGCATGTGTACACACACACGTGAATGTGTGAGTGTGTGCAGGCATGCATGTGCACATATGTGCTTGTGTGAGTGTGCACCCGACTGTGCACATATGAGGGTATATGTGAGTGCATGAGTGTGTGTGTATGAGTGTGCATGTTTGTGAGTGTGTATGGGTGTGCATATGTGTGAGTCTGTGTGCATGTGTATGCGTGTGCGTGTGTGTGTACACCTAGGTAGGGACAGGGTGTAACTCACTCCCCAGGGGACATGGGAATCTCACCCGCCCACTCATCCTGGGGAAGCTCAGGGAAAGTGTTTTCTCCTAACAAAGGCTTCCTGGTTTCCGCTCCTCCCTTGAGACCATCTTGATGTCGAGGTGGATATTTCACGAATTCTACATTATTGTTGTTACTTTTCCATTGGATTCTGAACACCTTGAGAGCAGGGATCTTGCCTTTTAACCCCAGGTCCCTCGTGATCCCAAGTACACCCATTGCTGGAACATCATTGCTATTGGGTCAGAGAGTTCCGGGTGAACAAATGAAGCAGTGGGTGGGCTGAAATCTGTGTCTGCCGTCAGTGTTTGATCAGTGGCCAGACAGCCAGCTGGAAGGGCCGTCACGGTGGGTTTTCCGGTGCTGGCGTCCCTGGTGGTGAACTTGGGTGACCCCTCCGTGGTCGTCCTGGGCTGGTGGGCCCCATCTTGCCACAGCACGTTGGTGAGGAAAACGGTGAGGCCCATTGTGTTGTACATGGGAATCTGCAAGCAGCCTGGGGTTTCCCAGTAAAACCTAACCTGCGAGAGGGAGGAGGAGGAGTCTGGTAAAGTGAAGAATGCCACGCCAAGGGGGCCTGTGTCACCTGTGTCCCAGCTGGCAGGCCTGGACGACACCCCGTTACGGAAGCCCCAGAACGTAAGCAGGGAGCCTAACCGCCGTTCGAACAGCGCACGCTCGAGGCACACGCAGGATTGCTTGGAAGGGAAAGGCTGGAGGCAGAGAGCCTTACCAGGGTGTTATTTTTCTGGTCACTTCACATTTTATTTCCAAACAAGGACACGGATGGATGTGTTCCTGAGAAAGGGCTCTCCTAATAATTATGCCAGGACAATAGTCATAAATGTGGATTATCAAAGGAAAACAAAAGAGACGTCAACTCAAGTGATTACAGGGGCAGGGGGAGTGGGCCGCATGCGTGTGGAGGAGGGACAGGAAGTCCCGTCTTCAGGGCTCGATGGCTGGAGAGACGGAGCCCAGCACGGAACGATGCCCAAGGGTCTGTCCCACCACAGGGGCAGATGCACCCCCACACCAGAAGAATGGGGCGCAGAGCATGAGTGGGGGGGGGAAGAGCAGGGAGTGGTGTGGAGGGGACCAGGGGTGCGCCTGGAGGACCTGTCCCCAGGCCAGAGGTGGCCACGAGGGGTGGCCAGGGTGGAGGGGGCAGGGTGGGGGGGGTGCGGGGAGCCACATCAGGGGCCACGAGCAGCGGGCAGCAGACCTGCGGTGGGCGCACAGGACGGAGGGAAGGGAGGGAGGAGATTCCGCAGGGAATGTTTACCTGCATGTCTCCTGCCAGTCAGGGGGCCGCTGTCCAGGCCCCAAGAGACGTCAAGTGCAAGGGAAGAGTCAATAACAGCAGGTCGTGCAAAATGACTCAAGTCCTGCATTCGGGTTCTCCAGAGGGATGCAGACAGAGCCCACTCCTCACCCGTCTTCCCCGATTCCCCCAGATCCCGAAGCTTAGTCAGCAAACCCCTCGTGTGCCCATCACACACGCTGTGGCTGCCCTGCCTGGCTGCCCACTCTTCCGGGGACCGACCCGGACCGTCTGCCCACAGAGAGGAGGGAGCTGAGGTCACCAGCACCTGCTGCGGGGGGAAGCTGCAGACGCGACCGGGTCCCCTCCGCCCGTCATGCGTGGAAGCCCGGGAACGAAGACTCGGGGACAGAATCCTTGCACCCGCCATATCAGGAAGTGCCCGCGGGCGACTGGATTCGACGCCTGTGGGGCCAAGGGCGACCCTCTCCATGTCTGGATGGAATGGAAGGGGTGGGCTCAGAAGCTCAGCTTAAAAAGAAAGGCGATAGAATGGTTGCTTAGGAAGGATACACATTCTGTTGACGGGTGTTGTTTGTACGAGAGAGAGACAGACAGACTCCTCTTTTAGGAGGACCCTGAGGGCAGGTGGAGAGGATGTCTGAAGGCCCAGGATGGGTCACTGTAAAGCCCCTTTTTGTCAAAAACATAACCTTCCTTATCCCCAGGGAGCTTATGAAAGCTGCAGGGCTGTGTGGACAGCTGGGTGCACGGGAAGGTATCAGGGTCCCACTGAAAGTGGGGACACCCTTCTTTCCGCCTCTCCCGGGAGGAAGGAAGCCATGGCTGACACGGAGACGTCCTTGGATGAGCCCCCAACGTGCGGACTAAAGGGCTGGCGGGGTCTGGACAGGAGCTGGGCGCTCGGGCAGGGGACAGTGCCGCCCAGACTCCTCCCCCAGCGGCCAGAGCATCCCTTCCAGCTCCCACGTTCTATTTAAGCTTCTCAAGCACGACTCTGGGGACACTTACAGTCGCTTCCAGCCAAGAGAGGAAATCCACAGCAAATCCCGTTTTCCATGCCTTGCGTCGGATTTGAAACGGCAGCTTCGCGAGTGAGGTCCCCCGTGGAGGTGGAGGGTGCCAGGGGTCTCCCCGACACACGCAGACGCCGGGCCTCTGCAAGCCCGGGCCCCTGCTTCCGGCCCCCCAAAACACTGAGGAGGAGGTCTTGGTGCCTCTCTTCAGGAAGGGGGCCGCCCAGGCCCCTTCGGGGAGAGCAGTAAGTGGGGAGGGGCTTGAGCCGTCGGAGCAGGCGGGGCGCCCGTCCAGCTGGCGGTGCGGGAGAGGACGGGCAGGTGCCCAGCGCTGCCACTGGGCAAGCGCAAGCATGAGGGCGTGGCTTGGGAGGACATGGGCAGACGAGGCAGAGAGGCAGGGCTTCTGAGGTCGAGGCGGGGAGGCCGCGGGGGTCCTCACAGGTTGGCTGGGGTGTCCGTGCTGTGCCGAGCTGCCCCTCCACTGACGTCCGGTGCACCTCTCACTGCCCTCCCGGGGGCACCGAGGTGCTGGGGGTGGGACGGTGGCGCTGGGACATGCCCAAGGCTCGCAGTCCATCAAGTGTCCCCTGACCGCCAGGCGCCCAGCTCCCTGCTGGCATCCGTCAGGGCCCACAGCAGACACACGATACTGGGCAATGAAGACACGTTAAGGAACATTTCATTGAGGGCGTGTTTAGGAAGGTGTGGGGGGGGTGGGGGTGGTAGTGGCTCACTGACCGCAGCTGGTCAAGGCAGACGGTTACCAGGGGACGTCCGGCCAGGGACAGCTTCCGGAGAGGCCTCGCAGCGGGGGGACAAACCCCTCCCCTCACACCCCTCCTCTCCCTGCATCTCCTGCCCGGGCTCTGCACCGATCAAACCCGAGGGGTCGATGGAGAACAAGAGAGCCGTCCATGAAGCCCATGGAGACATGGAGAAGACGCCGTCCTCCGCGGAGCCCTGGGGAGGGTGAGCCGGCGGCGCGGCTGGAGCACCCAGCACGGTGCCCGCACTGCCCCCCCTGGGCTGGACGGGCTTGAACGGGNGGGGGCTGGGGGGGAGGGGCAGCGAGCTTCCCGCTCCTTGAAAGGTGGCGGTTGTTTGCAGTTCCCGAGAGCTGCCGCTCTGGTCTGCGCTGGAGATGCCGAGCGGGGAAGGGGGTGACTGTCGTAACTGCGCAGGTGAGGGTCCCGAGGCTCAGAAGGGGCAGATGATGTGCCTGAGGCCACACAGCGTGTCAGCGGTGGACTTGGTCCTTGATCGGATTCCAAGCACCGCGTGAGCATCACGTACGCACTTTGACGTGCACGCAGCTAGGTGTGTATGCACGTATGCACGCCCTCAAGCAGGTACTTCGTACGCAGACAGCCTGCGGGCTCACCCCCGTAGGAGCGGCCGCCCCCCCGGGCTGGCATCTGGCTTCATTCGCCCTTGTCTCCAAAGTACTGAGGGCGTTGTAGACGCCCCCTCAACGATTTAACCCAGAATTTTGTCCAGAGCCCATCGTACAAAGGTGAGGGGATTTTTTTCCCTCTGATTGTTGAGCCTTACAGAAAGAGAAGAGACAATCATGGACTTATTTGTGAATATTTTCTCTCCCTCCACGCTGATATTTTCTTCACGGGATGAAAAATGGTACCTAAATTAGCATCTGAGAATGTGTAGCTACGGTGAAAAGCAGTGTTTCCGAGAGCAACAGCCACAGCAGCTCCGTTTCCGGTCCCGGCGCACCTGCTCTCCCAGGATCAGGAGGGACGACAGGCGTCCTCGGTGGGACGTCACCTTGGCGCTGGCAAGGCCGAGCTCCTGATGACCTGCTTTCTTCCCAGAAACAGCGTGACCGTCCTTTGAAAGGCGGTGGATGCTTCCAGCACTCCCTCCCCTGGGCGCGCACGGCGGCCCTCCCGTTCGAGACCCAGAGCTCAGCTGACATCTTCCAGGGAAGCCCCAGAGCTTCGAGCCCGGGCGCCCGGGTCTGCTCAGCACAGAGCACCAGGCAGGCTCCGGGAGGGCTGTCAGCTGAGCAGTGGAAAGGGACAAGCAGTTATGTCAAAAATGACACGCCGGCTTCTGCTGGTCTTGCAGAGCAGATCTGCAGTGATGTGACCGCGGCTGACAGCCAGCAACACAAGTGGCTGCTTTCTGTACTGGATTGAAACCCATCCAGCCCCTGCGTTCGCAGCGATGACTTCCAATGCTAATTCTCAGCGAGCCAGGCATGAAATATATTCACAGGCGCTACTCACTTAGGGCTCTTTGGAGGGATTTGAGGCACCTGTGATGAAAACATCTGTGCCAATGGCTTCTGTGCGTTTTTGTTCCCTTGGTTTCAATTCTGCAGTCAAAGAATCTTTGGGAGAGAGAGAGAGAAAGAGGGAGTTTGCTGATGTAGTTCTCCTTTTTGATAAAAGAGGGTGCCTGGTCAGATGTCTGAATAGGGGAAACAGAAGGAGGGGCACGCAAACTTCCATTTTCTGCATTGACTCGGGACGCATTCTGCTTGATGCAAATGAGGGTGTTCTAAAAACATCTCCCCGTGTCCTGCCAAGCTGCCTGGGGTCACTTAACCATTCTCTCCGCATGACAAATAAAGGGTGAATTTACCGAGATCACATCTGTGAACATAAGTAATTGATAGGGAGGCCTGCAGCAGAAAGCGTGGGTGGAGGCTGCCACGATGGCAGACAACACCGTCCAGGGCTGTGTGCATGTGTGTGCACACGTGTGCCTGTGTGCAGCATCTGTGTGTGGGTGCAGGTGCATGTACATGTGCAGGTGTGCACACGCAAGTGTGTGGGTGGGTGCAGGTGTGTGCATGTGCGTGCACATGTGTGTATGGGTACAGGTCGTGCCTGTGTGTGCCGCACACACATGTGAGTCTGGGTGCAGGTGCATGTATATGGGCATGTGTGCATACATGCATGTGTGGGTGTGTGCACACACGCATATGTCTGTGTGTGGGCTCAAGTCTCTATGTGCATGTGTGTGCAAACATGTGTATGTACATGTGCACACATGTGTGTATGGGTGTGGTCCTTGTGCGTGTGTGCACATGTGTATGTGAACACACGTGAGTCTGGGTGCAGGTGTGTGCCTGGGCACACAAGCGTATGGGTGCAGTCCTACGTGTGTGCATGTGTGTGCGCATGTGTGTATGTGAGCACACGTGAGTCTGGGTGCAGGTGTCTGCATGTGCACACATGTGTATATGGGTGTGGTCCTGTGTGCGTGTGCAGGCATGCATGTATATGCACATACGTGAGTCTGGGTGCAGGTGTGTGTGTGCATGCACGCACGTGTGCATACAGATGCAGATGTCTGTATGTGTGTGCATGCTCCAGCACATGTGTGTATGTGCACACGTGTGAGTCTGGGTACATGTGTGTGTGTGTGTGCATGCTCCAGCACGTGTGTATGTGTGCAGGTGGGTGTATGTGTGTGGGCGTATGTGTGCGTGTGTGTGTGTGCGTGTGTGTGCGCGTGTGTGTGTGCGGGTGTGCGTGTGTGTGCCGGTGATTTCTTGTTTAATCTTTGTCCACCTTCCCGCCCCACAGACTCGAGGAGGCCCTTGTCGCCCACTGCTGTGGGCTCTCTGCTGCCTCAGGGGGAAGGCGGGCCGCCCATGGCGCTCTGAGGGAGACCCAGGGAGGGGCTCCGGGTGTCCCCAGGACAGGCGAGCCGAGGGTGCGGGCCCCCGCTGTCCTGGGAACTGGGGCCGGAGAAAGCCCTCGTCCCCCTGCCCTCAGGGCCGCTGCGCCAGTGACGACAGTGGGTGGGGTCACCTCCCCAGGACGCAGGTGTCGCCGAGGCACCTGTCCTGTGCACCGCAGCCCTCCCCGTGGGGGGCGCAGAGTGCGCCGTTGGCTCTGCCCTGCGCAGACACGCCCTTGCGCCCCCGAGCTCTCAAATCTGACGGCTCATGGTTTTGTAAGGACCTTCCGTGGGCCCCCGGGACGGCCTGAGGCGTGGGCGGCGGCGGGAGAGGCCAGAGGTCACGCTGGGATTCCTGGGCGCCCTGGTCCCCGCGCAGCCCCCCGCCTGCGAGCACACCCCGGGGACGGCGCACGGCTGCCCCCCTGCTGCTGGGGGAGGGCTCTCTTCTATCCCGACCTTCACGGAGCAGCACAGCGGGGGCCAGGCGCGGCCCCAGACCGCGGTCCCCGTCACATACGCGCTCTTCCTTCCCTCGGCACCTGGTGTCCTCCCCGACCTGGCTGGCTTCCAGCCGCCCCACCTGACCCTGGCCCCGCCCTGCACGGGGTCCCTACACCTCGGGCTGCTGCTCCGGCCGCCAGCGGGCAGCACAGCTGGGCTCGTCGCGGGGGCGGGGCGGGCGTCAGGCATGCATCTGCGAGCCAGCCCTCTGCGGCAGCTTCCTGCAGCACCCCCTCCGTGTGGGGGCGCGGGGGGGCCGGGGGGACCCAGCCCTCTGCGGCAGCTNTCACATCTCCGTCCCCCTCTCCCCCGTCACCTCTGCTCCCACCTCACACCTCTTTTCACTCGGATCTGCTGCCCGCCTCCGACAGGGCCCCTGTGGTCGTGGCCGGGCCACCGGGAAATCCTGGACTTCCTTTCGGGCGGGCACGATCCTTGGCTGAATCACATCTGCGACGTCCCTGTTGCCCCAAGGCACCCAAGTCACAAGCTCTGAGGACTCAGACACGGACGTCAGGGTCCTTTGCTGAATGTGTCCCCCCTTCCCGTCCCTCCGCTCTGGTGACCGTGCAGATCCCCACCCCACCAGCCCGGGCCCGTGGCCCTCCCGCTCTGCCTTTGCCGCTGGACGGGATCCTGTCACTCAGTGCTTCCCAGACGACCTGAGTCTGTGGGGACACAGGACACAGAACGGTCCCCGTGCCCCCCCCCCCACGGCAGCCTCTCACCCGAGCTCACCCCGTAGCCCTGAGCAACTTCCTCCTGCCTGTTCTTCAAACTCCCCCAGCAGGGCTCCCGGAGGGCTGCCCGCTCTGCCCAGAACACTCGCTCGAGGAACCAGAGACTATGGCAGAGACGGGCGCCCCCAGCCCTGGACGGAACCCGGAGGCGTTCGCGCCCCCCCCCCCCGCTGAACTGACTTCCCTCGCCCCGCTCGCCCCCGGGCCCTGCCAGCGCGGGGCATCGGCCGGTCCATCTGCTCTGTGTCCCCACGAGCAGATCCCAGCACGCTCGAGGCGGGTGTCCCAGCGGGGCCGGGGGCTCGGGGTCCTGAGAAGGCCCAGCGCGGGGGCCACCGAGCCTGGGACCGGTCCCCACCTACCGGCGTGCGGCCTCAGCCGTTCACGTGACGTCTCCGTCCTTCAGCCTCAGGATCTGCCGGGTGGCAAGGCTAGATCACCTCCCCAGGTGCCCAGAGCCGTGCCTGACACACAAAATACACATGGCTTCACTTCCATATGGGGTCTCTGGGTGCAGACCCGGTCCCTGGAGAGGGTGACACGCACAGAGGAAGGAAGAGCCTGGGGGAGGGAGGGGGATGGCCGTCCAGGTGGTCAGAGCAGCTCAGCCCTGCCTGCCTGGGCACTGTGCCGATGCTCACACGCAGGGGTCGGCAGTCCACTGTGTGTGTGTGTGTGTGTGTGTGTGTGTGTGTGTGTGTGTGTGACAGAGACAGAGACAGAGACAGAGAGAGATGGTTACACTTCTCAGAGAGGAGCAGACCTGGGGATTTCCCCACCTGGTCATTCTGGGCGGCCACTGTGCTTCTCTGCTTCCTGTCTTCACCGCGTCATTCGAGCTGTCCTGGGATCGATCGCACCTCTGTCTGAGAATGTCTGGAAGGAGCCACGTTCGCCGCCAGCACGGATCGAGTCCGACGTGCTGGGCTGAGGCCAGCCAGGGAGGTCAGCCGCGCGCCGGCCCCCCCGCGGGTGGCTGGCCTCGTCGTCCTCGAAGCCGCGGCCTGGGACTCAGCACGTGAGACAGCAGGGGCGCCTCCCCACGCGCGCTCTCACCACGTTTTCCCAGCAGCCGCCCCGAGAGGTGGGTGTCATGCCCGCCCTCCGGACTGAGGGCGGGCACGGGGGCACCGGTGGGGACACAGCTGGCTGGGCCTGTCCCCAGACGGTGGGCACATGGCCAGGCTGCTGTGCACAGAGGGACTCCGGGTGTGGGGTTGGAGTCAGCACGCGCTGCACGCCCGCGGCAACAGGGGCGCCGACCGCTCACCCGTCGTCCGCTGGCACTGCCGGCGGTTCTTTACCCCTTCCCGCAGCTTTGCTACGCGGACAAGTACGGACGGAGCCGGGCACTGCGCCACGCGGGTCACAGCGGCCGGGTGGCGGGAGTCGGCTGGCAGAGCAGAGACCGCTCTGGCCCGCGCCGCTGCCGCGTCTCGGGGAAAGTCCTGGCTGCACGCTGCCCGTGTGTTCCGGGAGAGCGCGCACCGCTGAGGCTAATGTCGGCCGGCTACTCACAGGACCGTTAGAGGTGAAATGAAATAGCGCAAACAAGAGCTTCTCTCCTGTTAGCGGCCCGGCAAGATGTGCCATTGGCGTCTCTGGGCTTGGGGAGGGGGTGGGGATGGGTGACACTGGTCCCTGCCTTGGGGAGCTCACAGCCAGGGCAGCGGGCCCCTCAGAACCTGCCCCCGTGAGGGAGAACGTGCCAGAAGAGGGACGCGCATTTCCACAGCCGCCCAGGGCGAGTTCAGGTGCAGATCCAGTCCTCCAGGACCCCCGCCCCCCAGCCTCGCAGCAGGTGACAGGGGTCAGGACCTAGCCTCATTCTGACCGGCTCCAGAGTTCACGTCCTCACTGGCTCACTGCCCCCTGGGCAGGAACGGGCTGCCCGGGGCAGGGAGGGT
>NW_027551571.1:352942-360120 GCF_008692635.1 Crocuta crocuta | reverse complement strand
GGAGCAGGGCTGGCCTGTGCTGACATTTGCTTGTTTCCTCATTTTCTCAGTAACTGCAGCTCCAGAATAAGGAAAGTGGGGGGCGGGGTGTTCTCATCCCAGAGTCTTCTAGTTACCTCCCTCGTCCTGAGATACTTACTTTATGTTCCTCTAAAATGGTGCATCAAGTACATCCGATGTGCCATCGTGTTAATCTGGGACAAAGAAAACGTGCATCTTGGACTTGAGGAAGCACCTTAACGGCTGGGTTCTTTTGGGGTCAACCAGTGTCTTTTTGGGAAACTGTGCGGGCCTCAGTTTAGTCACGTGTCAGATGGGGGGGAGCCTCCCTGCTGTGCATCTCACCCCCGCGAGGGGTGGGCCCCGCGGCTGCGGGTGTTTGCCGGCCCTTCACGCGCACCCTGGCCGGCAGGGGCCGAGGCTGCCTGACGCGGCCTGCGGCCCTTCAGCTGCACCGGGCGCGGCCACCCTTGCTGCTCCGGGAGAGCACTACCCCTCGGCTCGCCCTTACTCCCAGGGAGGAAGGATCAGAGACAGCAGACGCCGCTAAGTGCAGCTGCGGGGTCTCCGCTCTCCAGCTCCCGGGCTGGCCTGTCCTAGCATCGGGCAGTTAATAATGCAGAGGAGAGGCTCTGGTCTATCCATTATTAATCACCCATTTTGCATTTCTAAGGGCAGCAGGAGAGGAGCTCTGAGGCGGAAGCAAATGGAACTCGGGAGGAGCCGCAGCGGAAGCCGCCCTCCCCCAGGGGCCTCCGCGGGCGGCCGGGAGGCCGTGTTCTCCGAGGAGCCGGGAGGTGCGGGCGTGTCCCGCACATGCACGGGCGCCCCCGCCTCCAAGGGCCTGGCATCGTCCGGCGGGGAGAGTGCGTGTGAGACGGCAAAGCGGTGTCCCATCGCCACGCCGCCGGTGCGGGCATGGGGCTGGCCCAGCCTGTGGCCTCTCTCCCGCCAGCCCCTCCGCCCCTCCCCTCCCCGGGCCCCGAGGAGCAGAGGCAGCGGCGGCCGGCGGGGCCTCCTCGTGCTGGCAGCCGGGCCCCTTTCCTGCCGTCACGTGTCCAGCTCCGTCTCACTAACTCGGCCTCAGCCTTGGAAAGAATTAGAAACATAACAATGAAAGGAGAAAACAGGAAGGCGCTGCCTCCATCACGCGTTTTAATGTGTCCTTCTAACCGCAGTGGGGGTGCCGCTGCCGTTCTTGTACCGGAGTCTCCGGGTGCGGGCTGAGCGGGGGCCACCGGCCGGGGCGGCGCTGTGCTGACTGCCCGCTCCCCGGGCAGGTGGAGAAATAAGGGCGGCGGGCACGCCCGGGCGGGGAGGGGCCTGCCTGCGGGCACCGCGCCCCGGGTGCCTCCGCTGCGGGGCCACATCCAACACACATCCGGAAGGGAGAGAGGCCCAGAGGGCGACACCGAGCCCTGGAAGGAAAGTCCCGAGGCAGGAGCCGGGCCCACCCCCCAGGGCAGGGTCGGCCCTTCACCCGCTCCTGATGGTGCCATGCGCTCTGCAGCCCGGCCTTGGTCGGCCTCCTCGAGGCGCCCAGTGGGGCTTGAGTCCTGCTCCGGGGGCCCCCGCAGCCCACGGCGAACGCCAGCCCTCGAGCGTGGCCGCCGCGTTCCGCCTCCTGTCCCCACTGGGGCCCACGACTGCCCCACACCCTTGACCTCGTCCCGTCTCCCGGCTGCTGGGCCCCGTGCTTGCGCCTGGGAGGCCCCCTGGCTTTGACGCCCTGTCAGCTTCCTCCATGGTGAGACCTCCCGAGCCCCTCCAGGCGGGGTTAGCCGACCGCACCTCTGCAGTGCAGTCACATTTCATGCCTGACTCTGCTAGAGCAAGCGAACTCGGTTAGGGTTTGCCCAATTGTGCCCGCTGGCCTTACAGGAGCCTGCGCCCCTGCAGATGCATCTGGCTCCTTTGTGTGTGGGGGGGGTGGAGGACCTGAGGACCCGAGTGGCCCAAGAGCCATCATCTCGACCCCTTGGCAGGAGCCTGACAAAATACAAGCTGCACACATCTCTGCTTCCCTGAGGTCAGATGGTGGCCTCAGGCCTTGCAGGGCCCAGCACATGGTGGGTGCACAAGAGCCTGGCATGCTGTGGGTGCTCAAGAGGCCGGTGCATAGTGGGTGTGTAAGAGCCCGGCATATAGTGGGTGCCCAAGAGCATGGCACACAGTGGGTGCACAAGAGCTGCTTCTGAATGAGCACAGTGTGATGGGCCTCTTCAAGTCTTGGTGGAAAAAAATTAAGAGATTTGTGAACTGCACTTTGGTTTCCTTCCGTTGTTTCTGGGGACATCTGTAGCCGATGATGAGCATGGAAGCCCATTCAGGAATAACACGGGGACGGGATAGCCACAGACGCACCATGTACCTCTCCGGGCACAGGGGGCCGTGGGAATACGTGT
Organism: Crocuta crocuta; assembly: GCF_008692635.1. Classification (NCBI taxonomy): domain Eukaryota; kingdom Metazoa; phylum Chordata; class Mammalia; order Carnivora; family Hyaenidae; genus Crocuta; species Crocuta crocuta. The sequence continues at coordinate 357,715 of NW_027551571.1, read as the reverse complement.
AAGAGAGACTAAATGCATGCGCAGCCCTGATCTCTGCTTGCCCTCCTTTGAGCACCTGCAGTCTGCAACACGGAGCACGCTGCGGTCTGGTGCGAGCCCAGAACATTCCGGGCAGCTTTGGAGGGGCTGGTGTGGCAACACAGCCAGTGACTCCTTCCCCAGCTTGTAGGGAAACGCTGCGCAACCAGCCCCTCCCTGTCTGTGCACACGTGCCTTGTTCCCGTTCCCGTTACTGTGCGCACACTCGCATACACCAGACGAGGCAAGGGGATTTATCGTACACAGCAGGCTCACAGAGCGCGGCCCCTGCAGAGGAGCCCGGGGCCGTCCGAGGCGCAGCCCTCACCTGTGGCAAACCCCGGTCCTCCCGAGCCTTTCACGACAGCGACGGCTTCCTTCTCGGCCACCAGAGCCCGGGACCGTCCTCCGGTGTCTGCTGTAACCCGAGACCCGGGTCACCCCCTGACCCCAGTTCCTCCTCCTGCCTCACATCGTGGCCAGGCCCCGTGCCCTCTGCCCCCCCTCCATCCACCCAGCAGGGCACGACCCTGGGCTGGGCTGCACGGGCTCCAAGGAGTCCCCGGACCTCAGCCTTCCCCGCGCGCCCCCGGGGCCTCCCGCCGCCGCCGCCGCACTGCAGGCGGGGACCTTGTACGGGCGCCGGCGCGGACAAGGCCAAGCGGAGCCGGACGCTTCCCCACCTGCCGCGGGCGGAAGCGCTTGTTCCCTGGCAACATCCCCCACCCTGACTCGCGGTCCCTGGGGTGGGACGCGGGCCCTCAGGCCCCAGAGGCGGCAGCAGGGTCAGTGCAAGGGCCGTGGTGGGAGCCAGATCTCAGCTGTTCTCTTCGTTTTGTTCTCTCTCCTCGTCTGTGCTTCGGACTGCTCGTCGCGGGACTCGGAGGCCTCTCCAGGCCGAGCGGGGAGAGTGGGGGCCCGACGGGGCGCTCCCCCAGGTCTCAGCCAGCAGCCTTTCCACTTTCCCTCTTTCACAGAGACTTTGAGTTCATTTCCTTGCTCTGGTGTTTTCTCACTGTGTCTGATTTTCTTTGTCCTTCCGTAGCAGCGACCTTGGAAGCTGGGACAGAGACAATGGAGCGCCCGGCGCCCCTGTTTAACCACCCCCCGGTCGTCTCCCTTCGTGATACGTTCCCAGGAGGGCGGCCCTCAGGTCAAAGGCCAAGCACACGTCCTGAGGGCAGTCTTGCCGTCAAACAGCCGGCCTGCAAGGTGCACTGACTTACGGCGGGTGCACGGGAGGGCTGGTTTTCCTCTCCTGGGACGGGAGCGGGTTCTACTCCCCCAGGCAGAGCCTGGGCGCTTCTAAGCGGCGCACCTCACCGTGGGCATCAGGAAGAGACTCAGGGCCGCGGGACGGCGGCCTGTGCCCTGGGCTGCCACCGCCAGCGCCCTTGCACCGGCAGCCCGCCTGCGCGTGGGCTTGCAGGCAGACGTGTGTAGATGAACACGTAGGTGTTTGGAAGACAGGTGGTCGTGAGAGCCAGGCTGTGCACGAAGGGCCTCCAAAGCTGAGAATCCGCGGAATCTGCCCCAGAGGACTTTCTGCAGCCACTGGGCTCTCCTGGGGTGACACGCAGGCCACTCCTGGAGTAACGAGTCCTTGGAGCCCCAAGCTGACAAAAGTGGGTTTATTTTTTGCAAGAAAAGAGAGATCAAGTATAAGGCGGATGAAGCCCGGTTCTGGCGGGAAGCTGCGTCTTGGGTCTCATTTCTGGCAGCCCAGGGGTGCAGGTGTTTAGAAGGCACCAGAATAGTGGCCAGGGAGGAGGGGGAAGGCGGCGGCTGCTCCGGCCTCTCCCGGCAGCCAGGCCGGGCCACCTGGCGGGGCCCCGAGGCCACAAGGCAGAGCTCTGAGCTGACTTCGGTGGGATTTCCCAGGATGCCGCACACGTGTGTGTGACGCTGGTGCTGTCCTCCTCGCCATCTCCTCTCTGTTTCTCTTACATAACCTGTCCCTCGGGGACACACGTGTGGGAGGCAAAGGAAGGAGTCCGCTTTCACACTGGAGGCCAAGTGGTAAGAAACACCAAGGGCAGCGACCTGGGCAGGCAAATCTGTGAAGAGCCCGTCGCGTGCACGGCAGCTACTAAATCGCAGAGTCTGGACGTTAGAGCATCTTTGCTGTGAGCCCAGCCCAGACTGACTGCCTCATTGGTCCGTGTCCTCACCAGCAGCCAGCGTCCAAGGGACACAGTCAGAGGCCTGAGGTCCAGCGCGCCACATTTTCTCCTCTCGACCCTGGTCCCGCCTGGAAGGGGAAGGTCAGCATTTTGGTTTGTGGGAAAAGAAATCCTGGTCTAGCAGGTTAACGTCCCTCTCCCCAGTGGACAGACCTATATCTGGGAGGGAAGGTCAGCACAAGCACGTTTCTACTCCCCAAAGCCCTAGTGATCTATCAGCACGGCTCCAAGGCCCAATCACCTTCTCGACAATATTTTCGGGATGAGGCAGCAGGTGCCCAGGGCCCTGAAGACGGCTTACTCACGGTCGTGGCGGAGCTCCCCTGGGGCCCCTGCTCCACATGTCTGTCCGCCAGGAAGGGGCTGCTGTCCCAGCCTGGGGGGCACCGGAGCGCTCCCCTCTGTCAAGGGCATCGTGGCTCCGACACGTGTTGGAAAGGACTTTGACAGAAGGTGTTTCAGGCGGGCCCGTGGCACCTGCCAGTCTGAGGTCAGACACCAGAAAGGACTCGAAGGTCAGAGGCCATCCCACAAATGCTTGAGCACCTAGTTCAGGCCGCTCCGGAAACCAGCGGCTGGGCGCTGGGGACAGCACGGAGACACGCTGGCCCGCCTGTCGGGGGCCTTGGGGATGCCGGCACCTGAGCCACATCAGGAGGGGTGAGTCCGACTGGAAGAGGGAGGCGCTGTCCCCTGGAGTGATGCAGGACAGGGGTGCAAACCGCAGGGGGGGTGTGGGGACAGACCTGCTCGCACCGTGCTGAGACACCAATTGTAAACAGTGGAGCCCAATTTATAGAATTGAGCCGGCCGGGCCCTTGATGTCCATGTGGGTGGGGGGCCCTGGAGCCCTACCCAGGCCCCGAGGCACCTGCAGGAAGCCATGGTGTCTCTGAGGTGTGGTCGTTACTGAGTCCTGTCCCCCCTTTTCACAGGGGAGGTGACCTTGCCCACGGTCACGATGCATTATCCGGGATGGTGCTCAGGCTTCCTGACTCACAGTCCTCATCACGGGGCCTCTGTGGTTCTCTTGTGGGGCCTGGGGCTCATGGGGGCGGCACGTCCCTTGCGGCGCCCCGTCCCTGGCCTCTGCCCGCCCTGCTGTCCTCCGTGCGTCTCAAGTGGGCAGCTGGGAAGTGAGAGGCGTTCGGGCCGGGCCTCCCTACATCTCCTTCCGTGGGTGCTGCAGCTGGGCTGAGCCGGGGTGCCCAGGGCCTTTGGGAGAGAGCAGCCTGCTCGGGGATGACCCAGGGCAGAGGCAGGGGCTGGCTTACAGAGGGGACTCGGCCGTGCAGAGAACACGGCGTCGGAAGTCAGGATGGCCGCAGGCCAAGGAGGGCCGGTCGGTCCCGCATGGCCCCTGCACCTGAGTCCCCCCAGCCACTGCGGGCCGCCCGGCATCCCTTCCGTGGCCCTGTGCTGGGCATCCTCGGGCTGTGTGTCACCGAGTCCTCAAGTGCGGAGGGAGTCCGTGCTGGGCGGGGCCCCGGCGGCTCCGGTCGGGCTGGGAGAAGGTCTGTCTGGCCCTGGGGCTGCAGCAGCACGCAGGCTCCGTCTCGCTCTGGCTGGAGAGAGCACGTCTCCTTTCCTGGGGAAAACGAGGGCACGACTCCTCACCCACAGCAGCCCCTGGGCGGACTTGACTCTGAGTGGGCGCTGGGGAAAGGAGGGCGCGTGCAGGTCGTGGCCGCCGGGTGGGGGAGGGCGTCATGGCCCTGGGGTTTTCGGGTGGCCAGCAGAGGCCCCTGGGCGGGCTCCCGTCCACACCCAGGTGGCCTCCACCTCCCCGCAGTGGGCCGTTAGGACCGAGGTCCCGCCAGCGGGCCCCGTGGGTGCATCCGCCCCCTCACAGTTGGCCCTGGGCTGTGTACCTGTTCCTTCCCTCTGTCACCCTGATGGGCTCTGCTGCGTCTGCTGCGTTCCCGTGGAACAGCCAGGGGCCCCCTCCACGTGCCGCAGGGGCTGGGGCCGTGTGTTCCCATCCTTGGCTCTCGGAGCGGCCCCTCCCTGTCGGCACAGGCGTCCCATGGATCATTGGCAGGACGGACCCCGGGGCCCCCCAGTCAGGGGCATGAGGCACATCGGAGCACCCGGTTGCTTCCCCAGCCAGGCTCCAGCCAGGCCCCAGGACCCCTCGAGGTGCCTGCCTGTCCCCTGGGCTCCCCTCGCTCAGCACGTGCGAGGGAAATACCCTCCGGGTCTGACCTCCAGCCCTGGAGCGTCGCGCAGCAGCTTGACTTGCAGGACGCGTCACGGAAGCTCGTTCCAGCCTCTGGGGTGGCTCGGGTGGGACAAAGCGGCAGCAAGCGCTGTGGCTGTTTTATTGCTTCTACAAGGAAGATAGAAGGAGGGGAGTTTTCAGGCCGGGCGGCTGATGCAGGACACTTACATAGCAATTCTGAAACGCAAGTGGCGCTTTATGCGCTGAGTCTCAGGAAAACAGCAGCCTGGTCCTGTCCACACACTTTGGGGAAGGAGGAGATTGGGACTGGCCGGGCTGGGAGCTAGGTTTCCGGGGCTGTCATAACACATCCCGCAGACGGAGGCACAAGCTTGCTGGGCCCGGGGGGTG
>NW_027551571.1:334346-352831 GCF_008692635.1 Crocuta crocuta | reverse complement strand
GTATTTCCATTCCATCCCTCTGCATGTGCCCGTGTTCTTAGTCCTGTTCTTACAAGGTCCCCACTTACATGGGATCAGGGCCACCCGCGTGACCTCATTTGACCTCAGTCTCCCATCTACAGACTCCCCGCTCCGTGAGACCCCAGTGTGCCCTCTGCACGGGCCGCGTGGAGCACGTCCCCCCCGAAGACCACCAGCTTCACGTGCAGAAGTCTTTGTCTAAAAAGCGCCTCGTCTTCTTTTCACTCTAAGAGAGGAGGCCCCAGGTCTGAACCGCGGTTGCAGACCCAGCGTCCCGTGGAAGAGACTGTGTGTGTGTGGTCGCTACAGGGCCGGCCACGAACGCTGTCCAGCAGGAGCCCCACGTCCCTCCGCGTCTCCATCTACACAGAAGAGCCGCCGAGAGGGAGGGAACGGGCGGTCTCCACCCCCCAGAGGGACAGGATGAAGGATGCCCCAGGCTGGGACAGGCAGCTGGCAGGTGCGTGCGCCCTCTGTCCTGGGGCTGGGGGTGTGTGTACATGAGGGCTCCCTGGAGGAGGGAGGGTGAGGGGCACCCAGTAGAGCTCTTCTCAGCTGCCCAGCTGCCTGCCTGCTCTGGTTAACTGTGTGTCAGCCTGACTGGGCCACGGGCACCCAGACACCTACCCAGACAGTACTGGGGCGGGGGGGCGCGTCTGGGAGGACATTAATATTTGAATTACAGGAGAGTAAAGCACAGGGCCCTCCCCAGCGTGACTGGGCCTCACCTGATCCATTGAAGGCCTGATGGGAACTGGACGCTGGTCCGAGGGTGGGTGAGGAGTGCTTCTCAGCCGGCCCGACTTCGAAGAGGGACACGTCTTCTGTTCAGAGAATGTAGATTGGCCATTGGCCCCGCCTGGGTCTCCAGATCACTGACTGCACATCTGGGACCCTCAGCCTCCCTAACCTGGGGGTTAGTTCCTGATAATCCGTCTCTTTCTTTGTACAGACAGGGACGTGTGTGTGCGCGCACACACACACACACACACACACACACACCTCCTTGGGGTCTGTTTCTCTAGACACTACTGTTGTCTAACAAATCACCCCACACTTAGTGGCCTCAATCAACACACACCCCTGCCTCACGGCGTCCGTGGACCTCAGCTGTGGCCCCTGCTCTGGGTCTCAGGCCGACATGGTCGTCTGTGCACGAGCCCCACTTCCAAGACCGCTCAGCGTGTTGGCAGAATTCCTTTCCTTCTCTTTGTAGGATCAGTAGCCCAGCTCCTTGCTGTCGGCCAGAAGCCCCCTCTGCTCCCAGAGGTCACCTGAGGTTCCTGAAGTGTCTACACTGCGAGGGGTCGCTTGCAGCCATCAGAGTTTATGTACAGCTCCTAGAGGTCATCCTAGTGCGTAAGGGTCACTGTAGCTCCTGGGGGTCATCCCTAGCTGCTGGACGTCATCTGCAGTTCCTAGGGGTCATCTATAGCTCCTAGGGGTCAACCATGGCTCCTGGACATCATCATAGCTCTTAAAGGTCATTATAGCTCTTAGAGGTCATCTATGGCTGCTAGAGGCCGTCCCCAGCTCCTAGAGGTCATCCGCAGCTCCTTGAGTTCATCCCCAGCTCCCAGAGGCCGTCCCCAGCTCCTCACCACACGGGCTTTCCCCACTCATCACCAAGCGGCAGGGTCACCTCCAGGACACCTGCCTGCAAGGAGGTCACACAGGTGCTGTCGTCTCGGAAGCTTCCCCCCACCGAGGCACGGTCTGTTGGTGAGAGGAGTCGCAGGCCCCGCACGCTCCCAGAAGAGGGGCCTCGTGGGGCGCCTCTGCCCACCAGTCACACGGGTCCATCCTGAGGCTCGTCCTGGGCCACCTATGTTACATGATCGTGTTCTATATATTTTAAGACTTCTAGTTTCTCTTCAGTGTGACTCCTAAAAATTTTACTCTCTTCTCTCAACAGTTATTCTTTTTGGTTCTACTAGTTTGATTTACTAACGTTTGCCCCATGGTGCCTCCTCCTTCCCTCGGTTGAGGGATTTCCATGGCCATCCTTCTGTAGGCCCCGCCCTCCATCAGCTCCGCTCCGGCGATGCCACCGGAGCGCCTGTGTGCCGCTCGCTCGCCCGAGAACCCCAGGTCTGTGTCCCGAGCAGGAGGCAGGGCCCCTCTCCCGGGGTGTCCTGTGGGCCAGGCCTGGGGCTGGAGGGGCAGGGCAGCTCGAGCAGGTGCGTTCAGCTGTGGCTGGCATAGACGCCATCCCAAATGGCATCATCAGAAGGGCACTTGCACACGGGCGTGCAGAGCAGCTCTAAGGACGGTCAGTCACATCTCACACCGGGCTCGCACGGGAAGGGGCGCCTGCTCACCCACACGAACAGCACCTAAGAACAGGTCCCAGGTGCACGCGCGCCTTCCGTTTCCAGAAGAGACCCTGCGCTCCGCCCCTGGTCTGGCCCCGTGCCCTCCCCGGGGCTGCCTCACCCCTCCCGTGCCTTACTGAGCTCACTGATGTGCCGGGAGGTGGCACAGACAGCAGCGCGCCCGCGTCGGACGTGCCCGCTCGCCGGGTGAGGCGGTGACCCCACGTGTCAGGGCTTCCAGCTCCTGCGGGTCCCCCACTCTGTCAGCACAGCGTCTGGCCCGTCGTGCGGATTCGGTAAATACAGCCACTGCCCTGTTGTCATTGGCAGTAGTGGGGACAGATGTTTGTTAAGTGACTAAGTGCAAGGCCAAGTAGGTGAATAAGTCTGAAGAAATTCCTTAAGATGGGAAAAGAGCAGGGCGCCTGGGGGCTCAGCCGGTTGAGCGTCCGACTTCGGCTCAGGTCATGATCTCACGGTTCGTGGGTTCGAGCCCCGAGTCGGGCTCTGTGCTGACAGCTCGGAGCCTGGAGCCTGTTTCATATTCTGTGTCTCCCTCTCTGTCTGCCCCTCCCCCACTTATGCTCTGTTCCTCTCTGTCTCAATAATAAAAAAACATTAAAAAAAAAAAAGGCTGGGAAAAGAGCAAGCAAAAAGAGCGAGGAAACAAATCAAACCCCGGCTCAGAGAAAGGTCTCTGCTCCCAAAGTAACCACATCCTCCACTAACCTATCTGGGGGGTCCCTCATCGTTTCCATTTCCCTAAGAACGAGGGCAAGTCCAAGGCTTTTGGAGATTTTAGAGTCTCAAAAATAAGCATTAGAAACTACCCAAAATCTTAAGTGGAGAATGAGGTTTATCTCCGTGGATTTAGGTTCAAGTCTGGGCTGGAACGTATGGATTCAATGATCCTCACCTGTGTTGTCTGGGGCCCCTCCCCCTTTGTGCACGCAGTAGCACGGCTGATGTACACGTGTTCACGCAGCCATGTTCACACGACTGCTTCTCCCCACCCGGGGGTCCCCACCTGCATCCCCACCGCTCTTCACGACCTGCACGAAGCCGTAGTCCGCCTCCATCTTCTCACCTCCGCGTGGAGGGCGTCTGTGCCCCTTTCCGATCCACATTCCCTCCCCATTCTCAGAGCCTGAGTGGAGGCGAGGGGACAGGGTGGTGGAAATTGCTCCCAGGAAAGCCGCGGGAGCGGGCGGCCAGGCCTGCCCCGGCTTTGGCTCCTCGAGGTGGCTGATGCGGGCGTGAGAAATTCAAAGGCATGATCTGCATTTCGCATTCCCGAATTTATTACAGAGCTGGCAGCCTGTTGGTGTGCGTGACTCCTCGTACATCTCCAGAAATGAATTTCCTGACATTTTGCTCTTAAACAAAATGTATATGTGTTGCCTGTCAGAAGCAGGTGATTTGTATGTTCTGAGAGTCACAGGTTCTAGGAGCCAATCTTCACCAATATTACTTGATGGGCCATTAGAGACAAGATTTACTTGCTATTTGTCCTTTTTTCCAAATCTGCACATTTATTTACAATGATGTCCCGGGCTCTCGGTTGAGGGATGGTCTCAGGCCTAGCCGCGCACACCTGCGCTGCCGCCAGCGCTGACTGCTCACAGGATGATGGCGTCCACGGGAGCGAGCGGAGGGCTCCCGTAGGTGAGAGACGGGTAAGGAGGCTTCGGCGTCCTGCCGAGCAGAACGTGGTGCGAACACACACAGAGCAGGTGAAGAACAGAACATGGGTCAAAACTCGTAGCATCTCGCAGTTTGCAGAGCTGTTCCCATTTATCCTTTCCGTCGTCCCCATGCCGGTGAGCCATCGGTCCAGCGGGCGAAGAAGGAATCGGGATAAGCCAGGGGTGGTCCAGAACCCCACGGACGTGGTGACGTTTGCGTTGCATGTGGCCCCCAGCCGTCCGGAGCCAGCGGGGTGCCAGTGTCCTCTCTGGCCGTAGGCACACAGGTAGATGGGGCATGGGGAGCGCAGCTTCGGGCTGAGGTCAAAGCTGGACTTACCTAGTGGCCTGAGGCCTGTGTCTGAGCTGGGCTCTGCTCCGCTAACCCAGCCAGGTCCCTCTGCTGCTCCGATTCTGTCCTGGTTCCTGGAAGGAAGGGGCTGGGCCAGTCGGCAATGGAGGGCCTCACAGGCCGTGATGTGTTACCACTTGTCCTTCCCACCAAACAGCGCAGTTTCCCCCTTCGTCTGGTCTACATCGTGCACGCAGACTGCATAGGGTGAGGGTCTTGCTGTGACCACTCATGCATCCAGCACCAGGAGAGCACCCTGGGCTCTCGGTGGCTGCTGACGTCGGGTGCGGAGACGTCGGGTGTGAAGACGTTGGGTGCGGAGATGTCGGGTGTAGAGACATCAGGTGCGGAGACGTCGGCTGGGAGACGTCGGCTGGGAGACGTCGGGTGCGGTGACTCGCTGTGGTGACGGGGCAGTGAATGTAGCAGGTGACAGGCGGGGTGTAGCCCTGAGCTTGGGGCTGACTCTGCGCCCTGAGGAACCATGACGTGGGCGAGGCGGGGTGTGCGGCCGGTCGGCACGGAGGAAGGATTGTCCGCTTGCAGCGATGATGGTGGGAGGCAGCGGTGGACAGAGGGGGTCGGACCTAAAACCCCTTACGGGGGGCGACTGCCGAGATCCGGCTGTCCCGGGCAGCTGGCCACGTGGCAGGGTGTCCCTGGGATGGGGACGGGGGAGACGCTCACGCAGGGTGGAGATGCCCCCTTCCACGGGGCGGGTCTGGCCAGCGGCCCCTCCCCACCCTGTGCGCCTGGCAGGTGCACTGTTCCGAGTCCCCGCGTCCCCCGAGTCCCCACTGCCTCCAAGTCCCTGCTGCCTTCTGCGTCCCCGAGTCCCCCGCTGCCTCGTGCAAAGCACGTCTGCATCTTCCCTCCTTCCCAGGTGTTGTGCTCGGATTTGTAACCTGCACAAGGATACGGGGTAACAGCTGTTTCATCCAAGGCTCGCCGTGCGTACTGCACGAGGTCACCGGGGCAGGGTGGACGGCCGCCCACGGCACGGGCCCAGTGAGGGTCCGTGCTCACGTCGTCCGGGAAACTTGGACGTGAATTGCTGGGATTAACTCAGAGCCAGGAGCAGATGCTACTGGAGGTCACGGCGTGGCACGTGGCATCCACGGGTGGGAACGGCAGCCCAGGCCCTCAGGGCTGGGAGTCGCGGGGACTTGAGGCGCAGAGGGCGGCTCAACGCAGGGCAGGTGGAGCACGTGCTGGGCAGACCAGACCCTGTGGCCTCGGGCCCTGACACGGAGGCCCCTGGGGTAGGAGGAGTGGCTCATCTCCTCGGCTCCCTAGGGTCACTGGGGGTTTGAAGAAGATTCGTGTCCTCATGAGGGCAAGGGTGCCATTCTTCCTGGCCGATCCGGATTCTTCTGAGCAAACCCCATGGTGTTGCTTCCGTGGCGTTTCCCTGAAGGACACAAAACGTCAGGGTGGACCGTGAGCCAGGAGGCCCCTCAGTCGCTCCTCAGGTCCCCTCCCTTGTGTGGTCTCCATCCGTGGTCTCCGTCTGGATGACACTTTCCATGAGGAAGAGAAATCGCTCAGAGGGTACACAAGTCACAGTTTGAGAAGGATCTGGAATTGGGGCCCTTTGTCATTCAGCTGCGCTGAGAGAGGGGGGTTAATCGGGACCTGTGCCCTCACTTCTGAGACGGTGGACGGCCGCCAGGGCTGACTAACCCCCTCCTGGAGGGCGGACGAGTGTCCGTGTCCAGTGGCGGCTGTAGACGCTGATAAAGCCATCCAAGGTCACCCAAGTCTTGCTCCTTTAAAGGCTTGGTGGGTTTTTTGTTTGTTTGTTTTAAAGTTTTATTTTTATTTATTTAGAGAGAGCGATAGAGAGCAAGCAGAGGAGGGGTAGAGAGAGAGGGAGAGTGAGAGACAGAAAATCCCAAGCAGGCTCCACGCTGTCAGCACAGAGCCCAATGCAGGGCTCGATCCCACAAACCGTGAGATCATGACTTGAGCCAAAATCAAGGGTCGGACGCCTGTCTGGCTGAGGCACCAGGTGCCCCTAAAGGCTTGGTTTTCTAACGTCCTTGAGGTTTCTGGCATTGCCTGCGATGGTCTGACTTGGATGGGGCCACACACTCCCTTAATTCACTGGACGTCCACCCTCCTGTTCATCACACAGTGAAGACCGTGTGGTGCCTGGACCGTGGCCAAGGCCGGGGCACGGCCGCGCCCACCAGGCCCGCAGGGCGCAGAGCCGGCCGCCACACCAGTGGGCCGAGCCCAAGACAGGGGTCCTCCCTGGGCCGGGACGGGGGTCCTCCCTGGGCCGAGACAGAGGTCCTCCCTGGGCCAGGGCGGGGTCCTCCCTGGGCCGAGACAGAGGTCCTCCCTGGGCCGGGGCGGGGTCCTCCCTGGGCTGACACAGGGGTCCTCCCTGGGCCGGGACGGGGGTCCTCCCTGGGCCGGGACGGGGTCCTCCCTGGTCCGAGGCAGGGGTCCTCCCTGGGCCGAGGCGGGGGTCCTCCCTGGGCCGGGACGGGGGTCCTCCCTGGGCCGGGACGGGGGGTCCTCCCTGGGCCGAGGCAGGGGTCCTCCCTGGGCCGGGACGGGGGTCCTCCCTGGGCCGGGACGGGGGTCCTCCCTGGGCCGAGGGAGAGGTCCTCCCTGGGCCGGGACGGGGGTCCTCCCTGGGCCGAGGCAGGGGTCCTCCCTGGGCCGGGACGGGGGTCCTCCCTGGGCCGGGACGGGGGTCCTCCCTGGGCCGAGGGAGAGGTCCTCCCTGGGCCGGGACGGGGGTCCTCCCTGGGCCGAGGCAGGGGTCCTCCCTGGGCTGGGACAGAGGTCCTCCCTGGCCGAGGCAGGGGTCCTCCCTGGGCCGGGACGGGGTCCTCCCTGGGCCGAGACAGAGGTCCTCCCTGGGCCGGGGCGGCGTCCTCCCGGGGCCGACACAGGGGTCCTCCCTGGGCCGGGATCGGGTCCCGAGCCGCCGGGTGGGCACCGCTGGGACGGGCTGGGGTTCCTGGGACCTCCATGGTGCCGCGAGCCGGGGGCCGGGGTGCAGTCAATCTGGGCGAGGGGGGCGCAAGGCTCTTCCCTTCCCGCTCGCGTGCACGCAGCTGAGGCAGAGAGATGAGCTTCCGGCTGCGAGGACAGTTCAGATGTCCGACCTTGGACCCCGGAGCCGATGCTCCCCCTGGGTGTTTCCGTCCCCGACACGGCCACGCAGCGATGGGGGGCGTCTTTGGGGCCTGCGCGCTCGCTCCGCAGCGAGCCTGCTGCATCGAGACCGCCGTGTCCAGCTCCGACCGCTGCCTGCCAGCCTCCTCGTGCTTGGGATCAGACCTCGGGCCGCTCTGAAGGGCACTCAGGAGGGGGTCTGACGGGGAAGGCGCGGCCCCGCACCCCAGGTGGTCCCCGGTGGGTCCCCGGAGCACCCCGCTGAGAGGCGTGGGGGGTGGGGGTTCGTAGGTGACGGCACGTTTCCATGTAGCCTTCCGTACTGAGCGGGAAAATCGAATGCACTTCACATTTGTGCTTTCAGCTCCCCACGGGCTCGATTACAGGTCCACACCTGGCTGGAGAGGGTGAGCATCAGCTCAGACTCTTAACGGCTCTTTCAAAGGTCCAGCGGTGGACGGAAGCATCCGGAGGTCAGGGCGGCAGCCGTGACCCCGAGGTCGGGCACGGGGCTGGGCCTCCGGGGGCAGCGGGAGGCGGGGTACCTCCACGTGACTATGTGTGCAACCCAGACAGTTGGCTGCCGTGCTGTGAACGGATCCCACCTCTGGGCTGGGGAGAATCGGGAGCTCGTTTCTTACCGGGCAAGTAACAGGAATCTTCCTGCGGCTTTGCTCTGCCGAAAACACGCCATGAGCTTTCTGCCGGGGGGACGGATTAACGACGGGAAACAAGGAATGCAGGAGACACACTTGAAGCGTGAAAACCTGCGGGGCGACGAGCTCCGAGCGTGACTCCCACACGTCAGCTTCGCGCGCTCACCCCGCAGGCACCTGGGGGCCCGGCTCCGCCCGGCACCGCTGACTTCCACCCATGGTGAGAGCGACGGGTCCAGTGACTGCTTACGGGGAACCTCTGTGTGGGGGCTCGTGAAGGCCCCAGAGAGGCAGCGGATCTCACCCGTCCCCACGGAGGGCAGCCGCGGACGCTCCCGGCAAGCGCCACCCAGATGCACCTGCCACGGAGCCCAGCAGGGAGGGCGCCACGGAGGAGCTCGAGCCACGGCAGGACCGACCCGGGGCTCGCCGGCAAGCCCTTAGGAGCCCAGGGAAAGTGGGGCGCCTGCAGCGAGGCCGGGGAAGGGTAGGGAGCACTACAAATGAAGGCAGAGGGGAACGAGTGACTTCCTGTTGGGAATCCAGGGAGACTTCTGGGAGGAGGCTTCATTGCCTGGGCCCTGAAAGGTTGAGGGGTTCGGACCCGCTGAGCCAGGGGCTGGCGGCTTTCCCGGGGAGAACTGACCTCTCTGAAGGCAAGACGCACGCACGGCCCCCCAGGAAATGTCGGGAGCGGTGAGGCTGGCTGGCGGGCAGGACCCCCACCACGACGGCCCTGAGGCGGCAGGCTGAGTGCCGGCCGACCGGCCAGCTGGGGCGCTGGCTCCAGGCGTGAGGCTGGGGCTCCAGCTCCCTGGCCGTGGGCGGGTGTGGAAACCGGGAGCTGACGGCGTGCACTCGTCCATGATGGGGCCTTGGGGCACCCACGCGGGGAGTGCTGTGGCGCAGTGACCGGTCATCCCGTGGCGTGTCTGATGCAGGGCTCAGCGGGCGTCACGGGGACCCCCCCACTGACAGTGGGGCGGCCATTCCTGCTGGGGACACAGAGGGCAGAATGCTGGAAATAATCCCACGCAGGGAACTGAAGGAGGCTTGGGCTTTGGGGCGGGAGGGAGACAGCACGCGTTTGCCCCTGAGTGACTGCTTCAGAGGACAGATGTGGGCCTGTGAGCTGTGTGCACGTATGCGTGAGTGTGTGCAAGTGTGAGTGTGAGCGTGCACGTGGTGTGCGTGCGTGAGGTGAGGTCTGCAAGTGTGTGTGCATGTGTGTGAGCATGTGTGGTGTGTGTGCACAGGCGCGTGAGCATGTGTGCGGTGTGAGCATGAGTGTGGCAGCGGGGGGAACAGGCCTCCCCCAGGGCCTCACACAGGACTTGTCCCTGGGGCCGTCTCGGTAACAGAGCCACTCCTGTCCCTGTACCTAGTGTGGCCGCTCGGGACTCTGCAGGGACAGATGCAGCCTGGACTCTGAATTCCCCCAGGACCCCGCAGTCCAGACAGCTGGGGTTGCTGGGGCGGTGCAGGTGTGAGGGGGCCGTGCAGGTGTGGAGGGGCCGGTGCAGGTGTGAGGGGGGCCGTGCAGGTGTGAGGGGGCCGTGCAGGTGTGAGGGGGCCGTGCAGGTGTGAGGGGGCCGTGCAGGTGTGAGGGGGCCGTGCAGGTGTGAGGGGGCCGTGCAGGTGTGAGGGGGCCGTGCAGGTGTGAGGGGGCCGTGCAGGTGTGAGGGGGCCGTGCAGGTGTGAGGGGGCCGTGCAGGTGTGAGGGGGCCGTGCAGGTGTGAGGGGGCCGTGCAGGTGTGAGGGGGCCGTGCAGGTGTGAGGGGGCCGTGCAGGTGTGAGGGGGCCGTGCAGGTGTGAGGGGGCCGTGCAGGTGTGAGGGGGCCGTGCAGGTGTGAGGGGGCCGTGCAGGTGTGAGGGGGCCGTGCAGGTGTGAGGGGGCCGTGCAGGTGTGAGGGGGCCGTGCAGGTGTGAGGGGGCCGTGCAGGTGTGAGGGGGCCGTGCAGGTGTGAGGGGGCCGTGCAGGTGTGAGGGGGCCGTGCAGGTGTGAGGGGGCCGTGCAGGTGTGAGGGGGCCGTGCAGGTGTGAGGGGGCCGTGCAGGTGTGAGGGGGCCGTGCAGGTGTGAGGGGGCCGTGCAGGTGTGAGGGGGCCGTGCAGGTGTGAGGGGGCCGTGCAGGTGTGAGGGGGCCGTGCAGGTGTGAGGGGGCCGTGCAGGTGTGAGGGGGCCGTGCAGGTGTGAGGGGGCCGTGCAGGTGTGAGGGGGCCGTGCAGGTGTGAGGGGGCCGTGCAGGTGTGAGGGGGCCGTGCAGGTGTGAGGGGGCCGTGCAGGTGTGAGGGGGCCGTGCAGGTGTGAGGGGGCCGTGCAGGTGTGAGGGGGCCGTGCAGGTGTGAGGGGGCCGTGCAGGTGTGAGGGGGCCGTGCAGGTGTGAGGGGAGCCATGCAGGTGTGAGGGGGGCCGTGCAGGTGTGAGGGGGGGCAGTCAGACGTTCGATCAAAGTAAAGCGGAGCTTCCAGCCTTCCCAGCTTCGAGCGCAGGAATGGGACCCCGTCTGGAGGGAGCTCCCGTGGCTGGAGGCGTCCCGGGGGGCGAGTGTGGCTCAGGGGAGGGTGGAGAAGGGCTTCCTGAGTCGGCTGGAGGGCGACCAGGGCGGCATGCGGGTCAGGCCTTGGTGAGTTTTCGGCACAGTGGTGGTGACAGCGGTCTGAACCCTGGGTCAGGAGGCTCCGGGCCTGAGTGTCAGGGCAGGATTGCTGGCTCAGGCCGGGGTGGCGCCCGCAGGCGGCGCAAGCCGCGGTCACGGCCGCCCTGTGCCGGGTCAGCGCAGGGCCGGCAGCTCAGAGCACGAGTGCGCGGTCTCACCGCCCGGGGACAGAGGCCCAGACCAGGCTGCCTCCTGCAACTTCCGGGCCTCCGGGCGCCCTCGGCCTGTGGCCACCACCCAGCGGCCGCCTCTGTCGTCGTGAGGCCGCCTTCCCTCTGTGCATGGACTTAGGTCCGCCCTACATCCTGACACCATTTTTTTTAAACAAGACCCCCTCTTCCCCCCAAGGTAGGGATGATGGTGTTGCCTTGGGCCTCTGTTCTAATGAGGAGGACTTTTGTTTTTAAAATTTTTTTTATGTTTTATTTATTTCTGAGAGAGAAAGAGAGAGAGACAGAGAGAGAGAGACAGAGAGAGAGACAGAGAGAGAGAGAGACAGAGAGAGAGAGAGAGAGACAGCGTGAACACGGGAGGAGCAGACAGAGAGGGAGACACAGAATGTGAAACAGGCTCCAGGCTCTGAGCTGTCAGCACAGAGCCCGACGTGGGGCTTGAACCCACGAACCGTGAGATCACGACCTGAGCCGAAGTCGGATGCTCAACCCACTGAGCCCCCAGGCGCCCCTCTTGACAGCACTTGGATTATCTCCTGGGGACACGATTCAGCCCCTGGGGGGGGGGCTGTGCTTCACTCCCAAGGGGATTAGTGTGGGGCACCAGGCAGCCGCGGCAAACAGGCAGGCAACAAATGAACGAAAGTGGCTTCTCTGCCACTGTGCCTTCATGGATGTCACGGTCTGTCCCTGGATTGGTCCCTTCCTGCGACCCAAAGCAGGGCTGGTGGGGCCGGCCATCCTGGTCACTCCCGCGTGGCTGGGGCAATGGCGGCCCGGCTTGTCTTCCTCAGTGTCTGCCTTGTGCGGCTTCCTGCATGAGCCGCTCCGGGCAGGGTCCCCGTGCAGACCCCTGGGTGCAGGAGGCGGCTGTGGTGGCCGGGACGGGCGCCGGCCACACTGCGGGGCTCCAGGCAGTGTTGGTGGTGACCCCAGGGCGGCTGGATGCGTGTCCAGCACACGCTTGAGTGTGTTTCTGGACTCACGGCTGCAGGACCCCCCCGCTCTGTCTCCACTGTATGTCACAGACCTTGGTTTCTGTGAATCTGAACCGACTTTCCACCGTCGCGTATTTTGGGTTCCACTTGTGTTTTTGTTTTGTTTTGTTTTTGTTTGTTTTTTGTTTTGTTTTTGGTGCAAGCTCATCTTCTCTTAGGATGTAAATTCTATTTTGAAATGACTGTTTGAACCTGAACATATCAATAGAGGTAGCGGTCTAGGCCAGTGGTTACACGGAACTCACGCCACAGGCGCCTACTGTCATTCTCCCTGGTGTGGATTTAAGACTCTGATGCCCACGGTCCGCTTGGAGGGTCACGGCTACTGTGATGCGNGCTAGGGTCATCTGGGAACAATGGCTGTGGTGTAAGGCGGTTTTCATGTGTGACCTTGCGGGTCCATGGACAACCCTTTGAGGAGGAACGTTATTTCCCCCTGAGATGGGGGGAGGGCAGGCTCCGAAATCGGGGTGCTTGTTACTCTGGAAGTGACTGTGATCCTGGACCGGTGCAGCCGAGCAGGGAGCAGGCGGGGCTCTCAGTTCTGACCCAGGGCTGTGTGGGGTGGGGGCGCCCCTGGGGGTGGGGTGCCGGCTGGGCCTGGGGCGCGGGCAGGAGCGTTCCCGCGGGAGGTGGGGGGCCGGTGGCCGCCCCTAGCGTGTGGGGGCCCCACGGAATCCGGCTTTAGTGGCCCCTTCTTTGCTCTGCCACGTTGGGCAGACACACCAGCCCCTCTGAATCACGCTTTCTCCCTCCTCAGTGGGGCGGCTTCGGGGACTCACGACAGCTCCCCAAGCTCGGCGAGTGTTCAAGGGCGCAGGTCGCTTGGAAAGGGCACAGAGTGGCACACGCACCTATGGGAAGGGTAGGGGGCTCAGGGGGCGGGTCGTGAGCCCAGCCCCCTGCCCTGAGGGTGAGTGTTCAAGGTCAGGGGTCGGGGCCGTGGGTGGAGCCAGGCCAGGCTCAGAGCTGAGGGCCTTCCGCAGGAGGGCTTCCTGACAGCGGTGAGCTCCTCCAGGTGACATGTGTCTGGAGTCCCCAGCAGCGGGAGAGGCGTCCTGTCCCGCAGGCAGGGCAGGGGGAGTGGGGGCTCCGCGAAGAGCTCCCTGCTCTGGGGGAGGCCGACACCCCCGGGCTGTGTGGGCAGTCGAGGCCCCGCAGGCTGGCGTCCTCAGCGGGCGGTGCGGGCCTGTAGCATCCGGCCTTCACGCGGGTGGCGCCGGATTCGTGCCGTGGCCCCTCCCGCAGGGCGTCAGGCGGCGGCAGAGGCTGGCCGTTTGCCAGGGCACCGAGGCGGCAGGCCGGCCGGCCGGGGAGGCTTCAGCGGCCCTGGTCGGTGGGTTTGCAGAAGCAGAGGTGAGCCTTTTCTGGATCCTTCCTCTGCACAAGGCGAGTGCTGGCAACTGCAGAGCCGTTTTCTCATGACCCACACTGAGCCCTGCGAGGCCGTAACAGGCATTTAGAACGCCAAGGTCAATCCCACAGGAAACAGGAGGGCAGGAGAGGTGGCCTCGGGCCGGATGCCGGAGGAGCCCCACGGGGCGTCCTCATCTGCTAACCCGGCACCAAGAGCCACGTGCGGGGCTCAGTGTCACCGCCCTGCGCGGCCCCGATGCCCAGGGTCCCTGTGTGCGGCCCCTCTCCTCTGGCAAGGGCGGATGACACGGTGGTACTTGGAAGATAAATCTGATTGTGGATGTGAACAGACTGTACAAGTGGACATAATCAGAATGATCAAGATATCATCAGTGCTACTCACTTTGGGAGTAGACTTCATTCTTAGGACCAGGCTGTCACTGCACATTTGTTTCTTTAAGACCAAGTCTTGTCTCCATCAGCACAGTCTTCAGTCTTACGTGTGAATGGCATGGAAATCACCCGCCCGTCCAGTGGCTGCGAAGAGTGCCATCCGGCGCCAGCCAGGGACCGTGAGCTCCTTGCACCGGCGGCTCTCGGCCGACGCGGGGCCATGAGGAGCGGCTCACGGTTCCCCGGGGCGAGGTCGCCTCGGAGGCCCACCTCCCACCTGTGCCCTGCAGCCCCAGGACTGAGCTGCGCCTCTCCCCGCTGGGGGCTCCTGGGTCACACGTGCCTCACCCACACCTGCAGGAAATGGAAATGGGACCCTCCCTCCCGGCCCTCTCCGCCCCTTCCCTGCAAGCCACACCACGCCGTCCTTTGCACCCACAACTCACGTAGGAGGGAGCTTTATCCTAATTTGTGAGGACACTTTTCAATGGAAAAGTACACAATCCAGGAGAGATTTGGGAAAATACAAGTTTAGAAAAACGCTATGTGAGCCTGTCACCCAGAGGTGACCTTGTGAACCTTCCCGTGAGCGGACCTGGTGTCTGCAGGGGTCTTCATGCCATCAGATCATATTTTTTTTTTGCTGTATAGCATCCTTCTATATTTAAAATATCCTGGGCTATTGTCGACATCCTTATTAAATACTCCCTACAACATTATTTTAGTCGCTACTTAGTATTTCTCCTGAAGAGCACGCCCTCCCTTCAGCTTCCTTCACAGCGTGTGCCTCTGTCTGACACTTTATGATGTATTTAATTGCCTCTTGTCCGTGTCCTCAGCCAAAATGGGACCTCCAGCGGAACACGGCTCTGCCGGGCTGTTCGCCGCTGCCTCTCCGGAACGCACAATACTCCCCCGCACATAATAGACGCTCAGCAAACATCTGTTGTGTGAGTGAACGGATCGAGCCGGTCTCCCGGGGACAGACAGAGAAAGTGCGGTGCAGTAAGCCGCCCTGTGCGCGCGTCTTCGAGCCTATTTTGCTATTAACTTAGGGCACTTTCTTCAATGCAATGTTTCTAGGGAAAAAAAAGATGGATATTTATAGAACTCCTGATAAAAGTTGCCACATTAGCTTACATTCTTACCCCCAATGTAGGAGAGAATTATGTAGTTCCCTTCTTACCAAACACCTATTTGCATTTTTTTGCATCTCAATCAATTCTATGGACACACTGCCCAGCTTTTAGCTTCATTTGGGTAATATTTCTAATGAAGTGGGAAATTTTCCGATATTTATTGACCATTTATATTTTCAGTCCCCTGTTTATCAGTGCTAGTTTTTCTTATTTCTTTGTTGGGTTTCTTTATTTCTTAAGGATTTGGTTGTCTTGTTACATGTAGCAAATGTTTTTTGTTTGCCCTTTGTCATTTCATTGTGTCATGATATGCTTACGGCATGGCGTTATGGCGTCTGCGTACGGTCAGCCGCGCCCCTGTCTGTCTCTACGACTGCAGTCACGTGGCTCTGACTCCTGACAGCCCAGGGGCTCTCTCCAAGTGAGGAGCTCCTCCATGAATTCAGGACCCAGACATCCATGCTGAAAGGGGAGGCAGCCATACATCTTCCTCACATCGGATTAAAGTTCATCCCTGCGGTGGAGACAAGACATATCGCACGTTTGTAAGGGCGGATTGGACGGGGGCCCTTTGGGGGCCGTGCCGTGGGATCTAACCAGCAGTGAAATATGAGGAAGGGAGCATTTCAGAAGCAGAAAAGGCCACTCTGTCCTGCACACCTGTCCTCTTAAAATTTATCTTAATCCTCCATTCCTGATGTAGTGCCATCTGTCGCCACGCCTTCCCTCCCTCGAAATAAGTCAGGGGCTTGAATTAATTTTTTGCTACATTTGCCTTGTCTCTTCATTGACTCCATATGTTCATTACCTGCCGTGTGCAGCCATTCCGGCCTCACGCCCTCTGCCTCTGTCGCAACGCCCCGGCTTTTATTTCTTTACCTTGGTCTACAAAATACGCTTTATTGTCCTTGTTAATCTCTCTACTGATATCACCGCAAACTCTATGATTTTTTTTTTTGAGAAAATTAGAGCAATGTTTAAAGACCTTTTATTTTTCACCGGTGGAATAAAAAGAGGTGACTTCCAACCGACCGCCCCCTCGCCAGTTCACGCTGTAGACGAGTTTCCCTTGGACACAATCTGGGTGTTTTCAAAACCTGACCTTGTCACTTGATGCTGCAGAGAACAGAAACATTGGCGGGAACATGGGGCGCATCAAGGCAGGGGAGCTGCAGGGACCCCGGTGACCCCACGCTGCTCAGAGCTGAGGGCTGAGCCGCTGGCCCAGCTGGCTCCTCCCAGGGAACGCAAGGCGCCAGCGGCCGCTTCTTCTGCTTCCGTGGGAAATTCTGCGTGGGCGGCAAAAGGGACACTTTGCATGCGACTCGGGCACCTTGTGCCCCGGGAAGCGAGAGGCGGCTTTCCTCCGCCGGGAAGTGTGCGCGGGCCGGGCATCCTGGCGGCAGGTTCGGCCGACGGCTCCTCTGTTCCGAGAAACCTGGCTTTGTATTTTCTAGCTTGGTTCCGAAGGGAATGGAGTAGCCACCCGGCACACACGACCCGACTCTCCCCTCGGATGTAGTTGTGAGGAAGTGTCCTCACTCCCTGCCTCACGCGCTTCCGCCTTGGGGATGCGCTTCCGCCTTCTGGGAGCCAAGTCGGCTGGTTAGTCACTGCGACGAGCAGCGTTTGTCAGAGGCCCTGATGTCACCAGCGTTCTCCATATTTGTGGGACAGTGACGGGGCATCTGGCCAGACTCCGACACACGGTTGTGATCTAGCTGGGGTGACAGCCGAGGGGTCCGACGGTGATTTTGCAATGGGTGCTCGGGTCGGATGGTGGAGACTGGCCGCAGGCCACAGACACAGCCCCGTGGCCTGCGTGGTTGGGAAAGGCCCACGCACACCAGCCTGCGCCTCCTCTGCCTGCACCTGAGGGCCTTGGGAGGGGGCTGGGTGTTTTCCAGTCAAATCAGGAGGTGACTCTCACTGGACCCAGCCCTGGACCCCATCCCCCAGCGCGCAGCCTGTCCCACGGGCACCCTGCTCTCCCTCTGGGCTCTCTCTCTCTCACACACACACACACACACACACACACACACGCAGAGGGGGCCTGTCGTGGGCTCTGGGGTGCATGGGTCCCAGGGCTGGAGCTCAGGGACTCAGGTCAGCTGTGCCACTAACGAGCTCCCCAGCCACGAGACCTGAGCTGCACCCCAACTTCGTCTGCACAGGGGAGCCACTGGGGAGGACCCAGTGAGATGTGCCCCAGGCAGACCTGAGTGGCCGGTCCCCAAGCCTCCACTGCCCTCACTGCAGGGCCTCGCTCCTTCCTTCTGCAGCAGAGGGTGGGACTGAGTGCTTGTGCTGCCCTCCAGGCCCCCCCTGCAGCCTGTGTGGCCATGCTGCTCACTCATCGCATAATCATTCTCCCTCCACAAACACGCTTCTTGCCAGCGCCCAGGCCTGCCCCCGCCCTGAGCCCCAGCCGCGAGGAAGGGCCACGCTGTCCCTGCCCCCATGGGGCCCGAAGGACAGTGGCTGCTGGGACGGGTGACACCCTCGCAGGGGACCCTGGCCAGGCCCCAGCGGGACTCTCGCAGGCTGGCATCCCGGGAAGTAGGGCTTCCGGAACAGTCTTTGCAGGCTGTGTGAACACACACGCACACACTGTGCTCCTCCTGAGCTCAGGCCGGGACCCCCGGCCCCCTCCCCACGGCATCCCGCTCTGCCCTCCCTGGCCCGTCCCCCGGCCACTGTCCAGGCCTGGGAGCGAGGCTCCGCCCCGCCTCCGTGCCTGCCTCCAAAGCCCGACGTTGGTCATTGTCGCTGTAGGAGCCTCAGGGCCAGACCAGGCTGGAGCAGTGCAGCCCAGCGTAACCCGCAGAGGAAGCTGGCAGGTGGCTGAAGCGCTTGCCCTTGACCCCTCTGTGCTCCGCAGTCTCCCGGCGNCCACTCTGGGCCGCCAAGGGCCACTGTGTCTCTGAGGACATCTGCTCTAAGGTCACTAGGCCTCTGAGTGTGAGCGTGTGCACACACATGCATGTGCACACAACAGGCAGTGCATATGTACAGGTACCTGCACACACTGACACACGTGCTCATGATCATGTGTGACACATAGCACTTGTGTGTGTTCATGTGGCACAAACACATAGCATACCATATCCATGTGCACACATGAATAACACGCTCACAACACACACGTTTATGCACAGACAAAACACATGTAACACATTTGTCCACACGCAAGCAGTAAAATACACCGTACACACAACACATGCATACAACACGTGAAAACACACGGTACACATGCTTAACACACATGCGTGCACACACACGCTGTACACACGCACTTTCATATACACAACGACACACACAGTGCAGGCACGTTCATGCGTACACACAGACGTGTACACATGGCAAGCACATGTGTAAACACAAACACATGTGCAAACAGCACGCATGGACAGACACACAACACACACCATGCACACTACACACACAAACACAAGGTGTGTGTATGATGAGTGCGCGTTTGGTTGTACAGAACTGCCTGAAGTCATCTGAATGTTGAGGCATCTTTTCTGATTTCCCTGCGGGACTTCCTAGCGAGTTCTCCCTGACCTTTGCCCCCAGGGCCCCCCCCACCCTCCCCCGGCCT
>NW_027551571.1:316818-334301 GCF_008692635.1 Crocuta crocuta | reverse complement strand
GGATGGGTGGTCTCACCCCGAGGCGCCCGCGTCCTCCAGCTGCCCCGCCGTGTGGTTCTGGGGGTGCTCTGAGCGCGGGGTCACGTGTGAATCTGGAGCCGGGGGGTTGGGCTCCCCGGGGCCAGTGTCCTCACGGCGTCCCTACAGGGAGAGAGGAAGTAAGGTGAGGGGTGAGGACAGAGTCAGAGCGACACTGGGGCACCAGCAGGGGCCGCGGGGAGATGGAGGGGCCGAGGTCGCAGGCCGGACGAGGCCGGCAGCAGGTCTGGCCTGGAGCCCCCGGAAGGAAGGGGTCGCCTCCATGCTGCCCTGGGGGCCCACCCCGCCTCCTGACTCGCAGGACTGNGCACCAGCGGGGCTGCAGGAGAATGCGAGTCAGGAGCATCTGTGAGGGAGGCTGCGAAGTTGCTCTCTCTCCAACAGGGAATGCGGTGCGGAAGCATCTAGAAGCCTGGTCTGTGTTACAGGGCTGACTGCAGGTCAGGGCACTCAGCTCCGGGACGGTGAGAGCAGGGGCACTGGGGCCTGGGAAGGGAGCTGTCAGGGACCCACGGAGGCTGGCAGGAGGGACACACGGCGGCCGTGGAGGCCAGCAGCGTGGCCAGGCGGTCAGGGCTGCCTTCCCGGGGTCTCCCATGGGTTCCTGTTGAATTTCTAGAAACTCAGATGGTGGTCTCTCTTTTCCAAAATGGCCGATGAATAAAAAGTGAGTCCCCAGCTCTTCTCTTCTGTTAACACGTGGACATGTCCCTTGTCACGTGGCCGTGGCCCTGCCCGACTGCGTAGAAACACCGTCCACGAAGGAGTGTCCCCGCACGAGCAAAAGGGTGCCGTCTGGCCACGTGCTCGGTCCGTCTACGCCGAGTGCCAGCAGGCAGGGTCCCCAGCCCCAGCCCGGCGCCTGTCCCTGATGTCACGGGCCTGGGGAGCAGGCAGGCCGGCGGGCAGCAGCCGGGGCACCGAGGAGGAGGGAGTGGGAGTGGCACCGCCAGCCGGGGTCTCCCTCCCTGACCTGGGCAGTCCCAGAGCCCAGTTCTCTGAACAGCCTGCGTCCGGCTCCAATTCGGGGCGGCGCCCGTTTATGGGATGCACACCTTTCTGGGGCGCGAGCTCCGGCTCGTGCTGGGTGTGTGCTGATGAGCAGGCACAGGGCCTTCCTTTCCGGATCTCACTGTCTCCTCGCGGGGACGGTCAGACATCTTGCTTTTGTTTTGTTTCCCCCAATATCCTTTTCCCCGTCTTGCTTAACTGTAAGACTTCAAACTCCTAGCTGCCCCACGGCCACCTGAGAGCGAGGCTTTGCTTCCCTGCTTTCCTGCTACTGACCGTGGCCGTGTGAATAAGCCCCAGCAAAGGGGCATCACAGAAGGACTGTGTTCGAATTCCAGAAGCACCGTTTTCAGGGAGACGACATAAACGACTCGGTCCCTTTGTCCTTGCTGGGTGGGATGGGAATGCGATGGGAGCGCTCCAGCAGCCTTCCTGAAGTGTGAGTTACGATCCTCTGTGGGGAAGCTGGTGTTTGTGGGGCTCTCACACCAGCCCTAGACGGCTTCTCTCTGAACTCACATAACTTGAGATAATAATGAACTTCGGTCTTACTTAGCCCCAGTCATTTTGAGCGTTCTGTCACTCGCACGGCTGAGATTGTCCCCCAAAATGTGGGGAGACAACAGTCACACAAACAAATAAGGTTTGTTTGCGGCAGGTGACCTGATGGGAATGACGTCAGGCAGTGATATGAACGTGCGGGCAGGGGAATTGGTCCCTGGGAAAGGCCCAGAATTGGCTTCATGAAGACAGCTTCTCATGGGAAAGGGGAATGACAGAGGCGGAGGGAGGTCCCCAGCAGAGGCCGTGCGCTGAGCACGGCCACACGCAAGTCACGGCAGAGATGATGCTTGCCAGGGTTTCGGTTAGTGCAGTATAGTAACGGGCACCTCTGAGGATTTACAGAATCTCTGCGAGGGACGAAAACCCAGTTTGAGCTTGGTTAGCCTCAAGGTGGGCCTCTGGCTCCCGGAAGCAAGCTGCAGGAAGGGAGGGGAGCCCGGCCGGGGCTGGCCCCCCTCGCCCCCCGGGTTCCCTGAGAGGCTGCTCGGGTCCCCTCCTGCCCCCGCATGTACATCGCCACCACTGAAGGAAGGCGAACTCTCTCTGTCTAGATTTAAAGTTCTCCAGGAGGGCACGTGAATGATTCCTCAAGTTAAAAAGCAAGTCCCTGTGAAGGCCAGCTTCCTGTGCCAGCCTGCCCAGGCTGAGGTGCGCCCAGGGCCACGGAGACACCTATTCCTGGGTGTGTCTGGGACGCTGTTTCTGGAAGGATTAGCATGTTAATTGGTCAGCTTAGTAGAGAGGACTTGCCCACCAGTGCAGAGGGAGGGGTGTGGCACCCACCAGTGCAGGGGAGGGGGTGCGGCACCCACCAGTGGGGGAGAGGGGGTTGGCACCCACCAGTGAGGGGAGGGGTGAGTCACCCACCAGTGGGGAGGGGAGAGGCACCCACCAGTGCAGGGGAGGGGTGTGNGTCAGGCAGTGATATGAACGTGCGGGCAGGGGAATTGGTCCCTGGGAAAGGCCCAGAATTGGCTTCATGAAGACAGCTTCTCATGGGAAAGGGGAATGACAGAGGCGGAGGGAGGTCCCCAGCAGAGGCCGTGCGCTGAGCACGGCCACACGCAAGTCACGGCAGAGATGATGCTTGCCAGGGTTTCGGTTAGTGCAGTATAGTAACGGGCACCTCTGAGGATTTACAGAATCTCTGCGAGGGACGAAAACCCAGTTTGAGCTTGGTTAGCCTCAAGGTGGGCCTCTGGCTCCCGGAAGCAAGCTGCAGGAAGGGAGGGGAGCCCGGCCGGGGCTGGCCCCCCTCGCCCCCCGGGTTCCCTGAGAGGCTGCTCGGGTCCCCTCCTGCCCCCGCATGTACATCGCCACCACTGAAGGAAGGCGAACTCTCTCTGTCTAGATTTAAAGTTCTCCAGGAGGGCACGTGAATGATTCCTCAAGTTAAAAAGCAAGTCCCTGTGAAGGCCAGCTTCCTGTGCCAGCCTGCCCAGGCTGAGGTGCGCCCAGGGCCACGGAGACACCTATTCCTGGGTGTGTCTGGGACGCTGTTTCTGGAAGGATTAGCATGTTAATTGGTCAGCTTAGTAGAGAGGACTTGCCCACCAGTGCAGAGGGAGGGGTGTGGCACCCACCAGTGCAGGGGAGGGGGTGCGGCACCCACCAGTGGGGGAGAGGGGGTTGGCACCCACCAGTGAGGGGAGGGGTGAGTCACCCACCAGTGGGGAGGGGAGAGGCACCCACCAGTGCAGGGGAGGGGTGTGACACCCATCAGTGAGTGGGAAGGGGGTGTGGCACCCACCAGTGCAGGGGGAGGGGGTGCGGCACCCATCAGTGCAGGGGGAGGGGGTGCACCCACCAGTGAGGGGAGGGGTGCGGCACCCACCAGTGCAGGGGAGGGGGTGCACCCACCAGTGGGGGGAGGGGTGCGGCACCCAGTCTTGGAGGGCTGAACGGGACAAAACTGCAGGGCAGGGGGAGTTTTCTCCCTGCTTCTGCTGGACCCGGTGCCCTGGGGACAGGCCTTCAGGGACGGGATAGAGGTCGTGTGAGCTGCATTCCTGGGCCGGGGGCGGAGGTGCTGAGTGGTAGGGATGAACCCGGGCAGAGGGCAGAGTCTGTGCCAGTGTGCAGCCCGCCCGCCCCGACCGCGTGCCAGGGGCCCCGTCCTGTGTGCCTGGGGCCCACTGAGCGCCAAGGCCGAGCTGCGGCAGGACCCCTTCCCTCTCACACGCGCTTCGAGTCTACGGTCACTTTGCTGCTGAGTCTCCCTCTCCTAGAACAGTCCCCCCCACCCCTGCCCAGGATGACACCCCCAGGTCCCTGTGTGAGCGTCCCTCAGCCCCGTCTCAGGGCTCCCACCCACCTGCCGACCGCTGCACCCGGACAGTCCCGCTCCGCCCGGTGTGCGACCTCGGGCACCCCCCGCACAGGCCTGGGCTCCAGCCCTGCCCCCATGAGCAGGGTCCTGTCCCTGGTGCCAGCCGGGCACCAGATGGGCCGACTGGTGGTGAGGAGGAGGGCTTAGCCTCAGACGGGATCCGATGCAGTGATACCGAATCCTGTGGCTTCTATTCCATGGTGTTCTAGAAGCCAAGCTTTATACACGCCCTCTACGTCTTACAAATTTAAGCAGAAGAGAAATTGTTACAAAAATTTCTTACTCTCCAGGCTCATATAAAACAATCTGCATTTAAGAGAATCTTAAGAGGTAACATCTTCCGACTATTACTACTGGCTGGGCTTGAACTGCATGAGAAGTAATTGCTGAAATGCAGATAAATAGAATATAATCAGTAGTAAGATTCATCCTCTTAACCATCCAGGAAATGTTTTAATTTAGAACTTTCCTCAGCTAAACCTCGCTTTGAAGGCGTTACTTCAAAAATTAATACATTACAGTTTTTTTTCTCTTTCTAAACAGATTTTCTAACAAGCCAACCTTTCTGGTGTATCTGTCTGAATTTCCTAGGCTGGTGCCTGCTTTCCTGAGAGCGCTGTTGGATTGTGAGACACACGCCTGTGACCCGACCCGGATAGAGCCCGGCTTGCACCAAGAAGGAGAGCTCTTTGGAGCTGCTTCCGGGCTTAGCAGGCCCGTTGAGGCTGCCCACTCTTTGTGATGATTTGCAAGTGCGTGAAGGGCAGCAAAGCGAGCTTCGAAGGCAACCCAGGAAGTGAGTCCCCAGGAAGATGGACGAGAGGCAGGGCATTACGTAAGTCCCGGGGGGCGCAGGCGTCCCCGGCCACGGCCAGCCACCCCCCGGCGGCCCTCCTGTCCCGTGGGGCAGAAGCACTGCTCAGAACTGCCACGCCGAGCTGCTGTCCCCGGGGCATGGCAGAGCCCGGCCCAGCTGCCCCCGGAGCCCGTCTGAGCCCGGACAGGCCGAGTCCCTGCGCAGATGGCACACGTGACCCACCCGCCTCCTGGCTCCTGGGAGTGACGCTCGTCCCTTGAAGGAGGCTTACCCTGGTCCTTCTCCCTGCCTCTTGGCTAAGGGCCACTGAAGTCCCCAGATGGAGAACTACCACCCCCCACCCCCCACTGGCAACCCAGATCCCTCCCCAGGCAAGGGAACCCAGAGCAGCCCCGCAGCACCCCCTCCATCCCCTGGGGCGCGGCCCTCCCTTAACACACCCAGCCAGTGACCCCAGTCCCTCTGCCCAGGGACAACCGGGCCTTCAGCTGGTGCATTGGCCACAGAAGCCAGTCTTCCCGAAGTTTCCGGGGCTGTCCTGATTTGGGGACGCACTGCAGCCCGGGGACAGCTCTGCAGCAGGCGGGGGAGGGCCAGGGTGTGACGGCCCGTGGGACCCAGAGCTGGCTGCCTGACACGGCGACCCCTCAGGCTAATGCCATGTCCTAATTCCCAGGAGCTCCGGGCAAAGTCAGACGTCAACCCCTGCAGCCCTGGAGAAGGTCCCCTGGTGTCCAGATACCTGGGCAGAGACCTCCTCCGCCTGAGCAGGTGTCAGGGGGCCGCTCAGCTCCCACGCCCCCCCCTCCCCCAGTGGGCTGGAGCCACGCCGCGCAGAGCTCTGCTGAGCACAGGGCGCCAGCCGCCAGGCCTCCGGGTGCTGGGCGTCAGGGAGACGGGGAGACAGAGCGGGGCCAGGGCTGTCTCGGGGAGGGGCCACCGTCCCGGTGCAGCGTGCAGGGTGGTCCCGCGGGCCCTGGGGTCTGCCTGGGCGGGGTGCAGGGGAGGCTCGCCAGGGAGAAGGCCGGGCCGGCGTGTGAAGAGGGCGCCGGCGTCAGCAGGGACGGTGCCGTCCACGTGTCAGAGCGTGAAGCGTGTGCTGGGGAAACAACACTTGGTCCGTTGTGCCCGCTGCCCCGGGTCACGGCCGCACACGCCTCCTCTTCTGCTGGTCACAGCCTCCTGGGCTGGGCGCCTCCCGCCCCCAGAGGGCCGCCCAGCAGGCTGACCCCATCCCGACCAGAGCCGCCATGGAATGGAACTTGAGTGCACAGGAGCGTCCTGGCGGCCGTGGGCCACGACACAGCACACCAGCCGGCGTCCCGCCTGCCAGAACAGACGCGAGGGCCGGGCTTCGGCCCCACTCCCACCCCACCCCCGGGGCTGGAGCCCTGGGCCCCCCCAGGTGCCTTTGTCCCATTGATTCTGTACCACGTCCGGCCCAGGAGGGCGCTGGGAGCGCCAGCGGGTGGCTGGTCCTTACGCACGTTGTGACTGAGAAACAGCAGCGACACGCTCAAGGTCACCTGGTGTGAGTTCAGCTTTCCAGGAAGGCAGCCAGGGTCAAGGACACAGAGCCCCGGTTCTCAGCTTCACTGCTGTGATGTGTGACACACAAAAGAACACGGGCTCCAGGGGCAGGGAGGACGGCGGGGGTCACCCCGTGTGAAGGAGACGCGCCACGCGGCTAGCCGGCACGGACAGAGCCCCGGGCGAGCTGCCCCTCCTGGGAGAGGGGGAGCAGAGCCCCCGGCCGGGCCCGTGCGGGGCTGACACTGCACCGGCGTTTCATCTCCACCTGCAGAGCCCTGTGTCTCCGGGCCCGGAATAGCTCAAGTAGGCTGCGACCTCGGCAAGCACCCTTGAGAGGCTCTTGAGGCGCCTTGAGAAATTGCACACGAGGCGCTCTGCATCTGGCCGGATCTATTATTCATGCATGCATGTTTCAGAGAGCACGGTAATTTAGAGTCTCTCGGAGAGCCCT
Organism: Crocuta crocuta; assembly: GCF_008692635.1. Taxonomy (NCBI): domain Eukaryota; kingdom Metazoa; phylum Chordata; class Mammalia; order Carnivora; family Hyaenidae; genus Crocuta; species Crocuta crocuta. The sequence continues at coordinate 327,557 of NW_027551571.1, read as the reverse complement.
CTGCAGCAGCCATAAACCACGTTGCACGTGCTCCAGGGAGAAATTAGCTTCCCCTTGCTCGGGCTGGGGGTCACGCTCGAGGATTCACACAGACGGGGCGCGGGGGCCGGCAGGTGGGCCGGGCTGCGGGTCCCCCCAGGCCGATCCTGGACGACCTTCGGGGCCACCGCCTCCTCGCAGACGAAATGAGACTCGGGCTCTGGAGGCCGTAGGGTCCCGGGGCCGGCCTTCGACTTGCATCCCTGCTCCTCGGGCGACCCACGGTGAGGGACACAGTGCCCCTCCCCCCCCCCCCCCCCCCGCCCCTCCCCCCATGCCCTGCCCTGCACAGCCCANCCCCCCCCCCCCCCCCCCCCCCCCCCCCCCCCCCCCCCCCCCCCCCCCCCGCCCCCCCCCCCCCCCCCCCCCCGCAGGGCTGCCGAGCCTGCCTCTTGTGCTTCAGGACTCGGAAACAGGGAATGCACAGCACCTGGCACGTACGTAGTTCGTGTATTTATTTCCGTCTTCATAGCCCTCGTTTTAAAAAAGGCATAGCTTCTACATCTACAGAGTGTAATAAATTCAGAAGCACAGATTTCCCCAGAAAACGTAGCACCAGGATGGCAAATTGAGACACTAGCATAGACGCCTCATGCCATGGGGTGGAGACGAATGTGGATGGAAACAGGGATAAACGCCCCACTCAGGGACAGCGTGGGACCTTGGGGGGTCAGGCCGCTGCGGGTTCCCACTCCGCAGAGGGAACGGGGACGTCTGAGTGCCCTCCTTCCTGCCGCAGAGCCAGAGTCTCGTTTCCACCCCCTGAAGCTCTGCTCCTCTCCAGAAAATGAATCGTGTCATTGTGCACGGAGCAGACGGAGCCGTGCCAGCAGCCGCGGGAATGGGGGTCCCACTGCCCCAGCGCCCAGGCTCTTGCGGGCGCGGCCCCCCACTGCCCCGGGCTCTCCAGGGACGTGCAAGGCCCTCAGGCCCCAGCCCGCAGCACCTCCTCCCCTGTCCCCGCCTCCAGGGGCCCTTTCTCCAGCCTCTGTGGGACGAGCTGCCCCAGCCCTGGGGCCCTGCAGCCCTGGGGCCCCTTCCAGCGGAGCCTTCGGAGCCCACAACGATGAGCCGGCACCCAGTGGGGCTCCGGCTGCCACCGCAGGTCACAGCCCCTGCCCTGGGGACGGTGACGTTACCCCGGATGCAAGGGCAGGGCCCTGCGTGGGCATAGCAGCCCCTCTGGCTGCACAGCCCTGTGGACCACCACATGCACCAAACTGTTCCGAACAAGATTAATTTTATGTTGTGTGGATTCCACCTCGGTGCGGACAGTAATACCCTGTCCCGTAGGGCAGCCGTCCGGGGTCCCGGGGTCCGCAAGGCTCCACATAGGATGTCAGAGCCATGTCTCCACTGCCTCCGGAGCGACCTGGGCCCCATGGCCACGTGGGGGACCCACACCCAGAGGCACACTGGGCTTCCAGCCTCCCCGCCCACACTACCCGGCCGCATTGTGTGGGGGGCTCTGGAATGTCCCCCTCTGAGGAGGACAAGGCTTTGTGCACTTCCTGATGTCCTGTCGTCGGGTTGGGTGGCGCGCGGTGGCCGCCACGCGCACGGCCGTCGGAGCCCGGCCGCGCCCTGGAAACGCGTCTCTGCCCCTGTCGGCTGTGGTTCTGTGCTGACCTGGTAACCGGCCTCGGCCACGTCGGTCTCTGTGGTCCTGGAGCCTCGGAGGGGCAGCGGCGGTCCTGCCCCGGAGGGGGCCCCTCCGAGCCTCCGCGGGCTCTGCGCCTGCGTGGGGCAGCAGGGAGGGGCGTGGTGAGGACGCAGGACCCCAAATCCTGCCGGGGGCTCCCGCGGGGGCCCCAGCAAGACGGCTCTCCTACTGCCTCCGAGGCAGGCCCTCCTGGGGGCTACAGAGGGTCACGTGCAAGATGGCCAGCTCCCAGCGGGGCTGCTGCAGGCCCGCCAGCTGTACCCCGGGAGCGCCCCGGGGCCGGAATGGGGTCAGGTCGGGAGCACTTGCGCCGGAGAGCAGTGGAGGCACTCAGCCAGCGCCTACTGCACGCCCAGCCTCAGAAGAGCCGTGGGAGCGCCCCAGCCCGGGTGCCGGGCTCTGCAGGGCTGGGTCCAGCGGGGGCGGGGTCCGGCGCCCTGAGGCTCACGGGAGTCCTCCGGAAGGTTTTCCTTGCAAGCTGCTCTCCGCAGAGTCCCAGTGGGCAATCGGGAGACGTCAGGGAGAGGAGGGAAGGCAGTGTAGACGGGAGGAGGAGGCGTCCCACAGGGCCGGAGGGAGAGCGGCCAGAGCTCTGAGGACACAGGCGAGGGGAGGGCCCAGTGAGGTGACTCCGCCAGGGAGGCCGGGCCGGTGGGACTGACCGGAGCGGGGTGGTCAGGGCTGCCTNATGGGGGCAGGATGGGGGCAGGGAAGGGGGGGGACGGGGGGCACTCAGGGCAGGACTGCAGGCAGGGAAAGTGCAAACGGAGGTCAGGGAGAGGGAGGAGGGCGGCCTGGCAGGGAAGTGGCAGTGAGGACTTGGAGAGGCAGGGTCAGGAGCTCCCGGAGGTGGGGAGGGAAGGGGGGAGGGGACGGTGCTGGGGACAGGGAAGGGGAGGGAGGAGACGAGGAGGAAGGGGTCTCTGCGGTGTGCTTGCCAATGACCCCCTTCCTCTGGGACGTGTGGACGGAGGCAAAGGCCCCGGTTCTGATGTGGGCACTGTGGGGGGGCCGCCGCTGCCCCCCTTTAAGGCTCTGGGCGGGGACAGCGTCCCGAGAGCAGCCGCCGTGGGCCGCCGACTCGGTGCCGCGGTTTGCGCTGGGCACAGCCTCTCGTGTGTAGGACCAGGACGGCGCGCTGAGTGGTGAGGCCGCGGGGAGGGCGCTGGTTGTGCAGGGGGCTCAGGGGGCTCAGGACGCAGTGTCTCCACAAGCACCAGCTCTTTTCCCCGCCCCCCACTCTCCTACTCCAGCCTTCGCGACCCCATGATGCTCACCTACGTCGGCCATCCTCACTGGACCTCAAGGAAGTTTTGTCATAGAAGCACCCAGAGCGGACCCAGGGAGCTCTCCCCTCGCGTCTGGGCCGGAGTCCGGGCCCTTCCAGCCCACAGACGTGGCGGAGGCGACGGGATTGTGTGGCAACTTACGGCAAAGGTGAAGACAGCATTCAGATGTAGTCAGATCCCTAGTGGGCTTGACTTCAAGTCCATGAAGATCAGTCTGGGCGGGCCTGACCTAATCAGAAGAGGCGTGGGCCTCTGCGGGCTCAGAGATGCCTGCTGATCTTGGGGAAGTGAGCAGCTGTCCCGTGAAGGCCACGTGGTGGTGACCTCGGGTGGCCTCTGCAAGCTGAGGGCAGCCCCTAGCCGACAGGCAGCAGGGAGGTGAGACGTCAGCCCCCCGTTACGAGCAACCGAATCCTGACATCCTGACAGCAACTGAGTGCTGTCGTTGGAGTCCCTGAATCCAGAAAGGGGTACCATCCGGCTGGGACCTTGCTGCGGTTTGAGGCGCCCAAACTGGAGGCCCAGCGGAGCTGGCCCTGACCCTGACCTTGGACACTAGGACCTAATAAATGAAGTTGTTTTCAGGTGCTGAGTTTTGTTGCACAACAGTTTCCAAAGCCTATTTCTGCGTCGTGATGCTTGTTACTCTTTGTCCTAACAATGGCCCCCGTGACCTCCTTGAACCTCAGGGATGGACATCGTCCAAAAACAGGCCAGCATCAGCCTTTCTTAACCTCAGCTGGGCTACACCCTGAACGAAGATCGCGGCCCAGAGCCACCGTGCGAGACTGAGCTCCAGGTCTCCCAGAGCTGCCGTGTTGGTGGAGGTGGAGATGGCCCCTGGGGGGAGCGGCGGACCTCTGGCGGCCCCCTAGAGGTTCTGAGTATTGTTTCTCGCTGTGAAATAAGTGTGACAATATCGGGCGATTGAGCGAGTCATGTTTGCACACGGAGGGATAGGAAAGCCTTCTCTGAAAGCGAAAACGTGGGGCTTTCTAGACAAGAGGGAATAAAACAGCTACAAACAGAACTTCAACAAGATCCCGGCATCAGCAGCCACACGGTGGACGGGAGGCGCGCTGGGAGGGGCGGGTGTGGAGGGACGGTGGGCAGGGGCCACAGAGACCCCAGCAGACAGGACGGCCGTGCAGCAGGGCTGCGGGGGTGCAGGCGAGAGACCAGCTTAAAGCTGCAGCTGGTGGAGGAGGAGCAGATCCTGGGAGGCGCCGGGCATCTAAAATGGAGGCCAGACCACAGAGTGGGCACTTCAAGCCAGAAAAGCAACGTGATAGAGATCACTCTTTACGAACCTTGAGCAGAGTCATGGGGGTGGGGCCGAGGTGTGGGGGCTGGGGCTGGTGTGCGTGGTGGGGCACGGGACGTTCCCTGGTGCCCCTGCCCCAACTCAAACCCCAAGCCCTATGCACGGACGCGTGGCTGTGGGCAAATCAGGGGCCACTCTCCACCCGTCATTCCTCAGAGGCAAGATGCCGATGGGTGGGGCCTTCCCAAGGTCACTCAGCAAGTTAAGGGCCACGGCCAACATGGGACCGGCCTCAGTTGAGGGCTCTCAAGGGAACCTGGAGGCCACCTTGCCTGACATCACTTTCAAGGACGTTCTCCGACCCCGTGCTGTCAACGGTGCTGAAGACAATTAGGAAAATTTCTTTTGTGGCTCCAGTTTCTTTGCCAGACACCCGCTTCTTCTTTCTTTACTTGTGAGCCTCTCCTGCCATGAGGCGCCCGCTTTCCAGGACGGAGTTACCGGAGGTCTGGCCACGGCGGCCCGGCTGGGTAAGAAGTTGCTCGGGTACCTTCGTTCCACGGATGGGCTTCGCAGAATGGTTTATCAAAACCTTGTGAACTTTCCCTCTGGCTCTTTATCGAAGGCTTAAGAAAGGGAGTCTATTTGCATGTTAAGATGAGGGAAAAGAACAGCCATTTGAAAAGATAAGAGTTGGAATTTATAAGCCTTTACAAACTGCTATTTCTTTCACGGAGAGAAAATAAAAATGGGAGATAGTAAGGAGTCGCAGTGGTGCTGCAGATACCATCATTTAGAGGATTCTGAAACCTGGTATAATTTATCATTATATAAGATGCTTTGGTCCACAAGATCAAAAGCGACTGACGTTATCTATGTGCGCGCAGCCCGGCTGAATCGCTCTTCAGAATCCCAGACAAACATTTCATTAGTCACCATTCATCAGTAAATTGGGATGAAACGCCAAAACACTTCTTTAAAAAAGCTGGATTGCATTTCCTACATGTGGCGCTTTAAAAAATAACCATTCATGTTGCACTTCTCTTTCAAGTGTTCAAACTCTGCTGCTTTACAAATATTTGCTTAGTCTCCATGACCCTCTTTCTCAGTCGCAAGTACTATTCTTTTCATTTCTGAGGCCGGGGGAGGAGATATAAGCTATTCCAATGCTCGGAGTCGGTCTGCTCTTGGCCGGGAAGAAAATGGCTTTTCGGGAGAAAAGCTATTGAGTTCAGTCCGGCAGCAGCTGTGCCACCGTTTGCCTGAAGTTGGCAGGTGTTTGACCCAAATGACCAAGAGCCGTCCCGTCCCTCCAACACAGACACATGGGTGGGGCGAGGGGGGAGGGGGAGGGGGATGTCCTAAGAAGCCCCCGGGCTGTGCGCTGAGACACTGAGGTTGCACGGAGGATTCAAGGCACGGGCTGTGTCACCCGGAATGCTGTGGAGGGCGCGGTCACCATGGCAGAGACAAGGCCCCACGTTCCTGCCTCCGCCCCGACTGGGAACAAATCCAGGTGGGGACTCGTGGCCAGCGGGGATGGCTCTCCCTGAGCTTTGCCATCGTAACCCGACTGAGGGGTTCTGCCCGCCGCTGAGATGAAGAGGCTGGTCACAGACCACTCTTCATCCAGAGCAAGTTGAAAAGTCTTATTTTGGGGGCGCCTGGGTGGCTCAGTCGGTTAAGTGTCCGACTTTGGCTCAAGTTATGATCTCATCGCTCATGAGTTCCAGTCCTTTTAGCTTGCTTCAGATTCTGTGTCTCCCTCTCTCTGCCCCTTCCCTGCTCACACTCTGTCTCTCTATCTCTCTAAAAAATAAATAGGCATTTAAAAAGTTAAAAAAAAGTCAGATTTTTTAAGTGAGTTGGAGGACACCACAGGGCTGCTGCACCGCCAAGGCTTCGGATGGAAGATCCAAGAGAGAGAGAGTGGGGAGCCTCACGCCCCGCCCAGGACACTCCAGTGTCGGCAAAGTGCCGATCCCTTGACTTCCTGGCGCTTGCAGGGACAAGGGAGCCAGGACCCCGGGGGAGAGGCAGGTGCCCGGTTCTGCTGTAAACCTGCGGCTGCCCCTGGGGACATCTGCCGCCTCCTGAGGGCAGACAGGGAAAGATGCTCAGAAGCTAAGCACAAACCCCTGGAGCTGTTGGTTTGGAACAGTGAGATTCTTGGTGTCATGGGGCTGAATCAGAGATCAGCAGGTGGATGGACGTTAGCAAGTAGTCGAGGGTTTCAGTGGGAAACCTTGGGAGGTCATCCTAGGAGAAGAGAGAAGAGGAACACGGACCCTTGGAAAGTGCATCGAAGCAAGTGAGCAAGTGAGCAAGAGGCCTAGCATCCTGCTCACGAAGGAAGTCAGCCCGTGGTCTGGGTCCCTGTTTGGAAGACAACTTCGCCCAGAGCCTCTGCAACTTCTCATTCAAAATACCTAACATTTTGTAAGGTTCACCAGGCATAGCCAAGAAAGGGAACCAAGAAAAAAAAAGGACATTTATTGGAGGACAGTACAGTTATCGGAGTCACAATACGTGGACTTTAAAATAGCTTTGATTAACAAGTTGAAGCAAAGATGAGGAACTTAATCAGAAAATCCAAATTCACAAAGAAGTGCCAATTAATACTTTTGGCATTAAAATTTTCAACAACTGAAACTAAGATTCAATTAGTAAGGTTGGGTTTAAAACCTGGAAGAGGGGAGTTGATGATCAGACAATGGGTAGTAGAAGATACCCAGACTCCCAGGCAGAGAAGGAAGACCACAACAGAGAGGTGTAGAGCGCGAGGAAGTAGGCGCCCAAGGCGCGCAAGCGTGGCATCATTCAGAGAAGTGAGCCTCTAAAGAGCGAATGCGGACGATTGTCCAAAGCGGATGATGGAACTGGAGTCCCAGACAGAAAATCGACGTGGCCCCTGCGTAGCATCGGCACGAAGGGCACGAAGCCTGACACTGTAACCAAACTGCTTGAACTCCGAAGACAAAGGGAGAAATCGTAGATGCAGTCAGAGGACACGTAATTATGACCGCCAGAGGAGGAACAAAAATCTCAGAGGTTGGCCTGCCCCCGGAAGCGATGGCAAGGAGAAGACAACAGAGCGACTCGTGTAAAACACCGCGAGGAGGAACCGGAGCCTGAGCTGGAGCCAGAGAACATGCCCTTCACAAGTGAGAACGTAACAAACACATTTCCATCATGAGCAAACGCTGAGAGGGCTTGTCGCCAGCAAATATACACTGAAAGGAAAAAAAAACATTTAAGAAGAGTCTTAGAGGAGAATGCTCTGCTCTAGGAAGAAAATAAATAATACACAGAGAGAGACACACAGAAATCTAGTGAGGAATAAAAGCAAGAGAAAGGGGAGAAGGGAAGTATCTAGGTAGTTACGAAGAAATATTAACTGTACAGTAATAATAATAATTGATGTGGTCTGACACATGGGGATTAAAAATGCACAGTAATAACATGGAGAGAGGTAAATGCCTTTATCTCCTAAGGTTATAGCATTGGCTAAGGGGTGGCACTTGTATGAATTTAGACTGGACTGTTATTAATCAAAGATGCATATTATAACCTTGAATTTATTATTCCAATCTCTTAAATAGAAAGGGAAATTTATAAAATTTATTAAATGATACAGGTAAAAAATTTAAAAAGATATAAATATTAGTTAAATCAAAAAAGGTAGAGGAAAGGAACATCACCTTTTCCTCTGATGATTCTCCTCCTGAACACATGCTCCAAAGAAATGTGAACACGTGTAAATCAAGAGACATGAACAATAATGTTCATAGCAACGTGATTCATAATAACCCAAATTGGAAGGTTGATCAAGAATAAAATGGATAAAAATTATGATATATTTCTGCAACAGAATGCCACAGAGCAATGACTAAACTCAAACTATTGCTACATGAAAGAATATGAGCAAATGCGACAGACACAATCATATGCAAGAAACAAGATACAGCAGAGAAGGAAACTAACATATGGGGATTGGCGGCAGAATAGCGCCTCCTTGGGTGGCGTCCCGATTTGGGTTATGTGGGGTTTCCTGGGGACTGGTGTTTTCCTATGTCCTGGGCTGGGTGGTGGTCACATGGGTGCAGCCGCTTTGTAAAAACTCATCAAGTCATAAACAATCTACAAAACTAAAAGGCAACCTATGGAATAAGAGAAGATATTTGCAAATGGCACATCTGATAAAGGATTAGTATCCAAAATATATAAAGAACTTGTATAACTCGGCACCCAAAAAACAAATAATCCAATTTAAAAAATAGGCAGAAGACATGAACAGACGTTTCTCCAAAGAAGACATATAGGTGGCCAACAGACACATGAATAGATGCTCAACATCACTCATTATCAGGCAAATTCAAGTCAAAACCACCATGAGTTATCACCCCACACCTGTTAGAATGGATAAAATCAGCAACACAAGAAACAACAGGTGCTGGCGAGGATGCGGAGAAAGGAGACCCTCATGCACTTTTGGTGGGAATGCAAACTGCTGTGTGCACCGTGGAAAACAATACGGAGTTTCTTCAAAAAGTAAAAAATAAAACTACCCTACGATCCGGGAATCTCACTACTGGTATTTACCCAAAGAATACATAAGCACTAATTTAAGGGGGTACGTGCACCCCTCTGTTCATTGCAGCATATTTACAATAGCCAATATATGGAAGCAGCCCAAGTGTCCATCAATAGATGAATGAATAAAGAAGATGTGCTGTATGTATACAATGGAATAAAACCTTGCTATCTGCCAACAACATAGATGGATCTAGAGAGTACAATGCTAAGGGAAATAAGTCAGCCAGAGAAAGACAAGTATTGTATGACTTTTCTCACTTGTGGAGTTTAAGAAACAAAACAAACGAACAAAGGAAAATAAAGAAACAAACCAAGAAACAGGCTCTTAACTACTGAGAAGAAACTGGTGGCCGCCAGAGGGGAGGTGGGGGGGTGGGGAGGGATAGGTAAAGGGGATTGAGAGCGCACTTAGGAGGGACATGAGGAATGTATAGAAATGTGTAGAAATGCTGAGTCGCTATATTGTATGTTAACTACAGTGGAATTAAAAAAAAAAAAAAGCCTGGGACATGGCCCCCTCCTGGAGGACATGATCATGCTCTCTGGAGTATACCACAGGCGCTCAGTTACTCAGACTCTCGGGCACCAAGCCCAAGCTCCGGGACAATGCCTCACAGGTCATGGGCGGTGCCTATCTGAGCGCTGACTGGGGGGACGTTCTATGCCAGCCTTTATGATGGGTAACCGTTCCTGCCCTGAGGTTTCTCCAACCATCCTCCGGTCCAGCTCTTGCCTTAATTCTGTGGACATAGGTCCCTACAGCAGAATGTACAGGGTTTTCTCTCATAATTACATGTACCTTTCTGGTGAAATGTAATTCTACGGGCCTGCACCTGTTGTACTAGGAAATAATGTACAGAAATGTTACAGTGCTGAGAAGATGATCGTTATCACGTGATGTGTGTATTTTTGGTGGTTCACAAACCCCGGGTGCACATGAATTCACTGGATTCTTATATCATCTGTGAGATGCGCCAGGTGGTTTGCCAAGACCACACAGCCTATAAAGGTCAAGCCAGGACTCGAGTCCCTGACTTCTGACTTTAAATTCACTGTGCTGCATGATGCCTCATCTGACCTAAGTCATAGGTTATGTCCCCCATAGAATTAGAAGTTAAAAAAATCCTAAATAAGTAATTGGATATTAATTTATGTACTAAACAAACAAAAACCTCATCAAGCTGAATATTCATAATCTGTGTACTTTTTTGTCTGTGCTGTCCTTCAATAGTATTAATGAAAAACAAAGGTGCAAACCATAAGAGACTCTTAAATACAGAGAACAAAGTGAGGGTTGATGGAGGGGGGTGGGTGGGGGATGGGCTAGATGGGTGATGGGGATTAAGGAGGAAATTGTTGGGATGAGCACTGGACATTGGATGTAAGTGATGAATCACTGGCTTCTACTCCTGAAGCCAGGAAGGCCTACACTGTATGTTAACTAACTTGAATCTAAAAAAAAGAAGAAAGAAAAAAAAAAGAAAAGCAAAGAAAATGAAATGAAATGGACTGGAATGAAATAATAGAAAAGGAGGAAAAAAGATAAAACAACAGAAACAAAAACAAAACCCCCAAAACAAAGGTGGATCTTTTACTGTCCACATGCTGCTTCGTAGCCTTGGCATGCGACTCGGTGTCTGGAGGGGAGATTCACCCCTGCCCCGGGGGTTTGTGCAAACCTGATCTCTTCTTTCCACGTGCTCCACACTGCTCTTCCTTCTCTCCTGGGACTCTTCTTAAACTTCAAGCCTGGACAATTTTTTAAACATCTATTTTGGTTCTCAATTCCTAAAACACTCCTGAACACCGAGTTTTACATAAATCCTGATTCCTCTGTAGCCCATGGACAAACAGCCCTGGTTATTAAGAACCCTGACTTAACTATGAC
>NW_027551571.1:300213-316809 GCF_008692635.1 Crocuta crocuta | reverse complement strand
ACCTTGCCCCCCCCCCCCCCAGGCCCCACCGATGTAGGAGGCATTCAGACAGGCTTCCCCCCATGACTCGTTCATCCAGGGATGTCGTGACAACAGCCCAGAATCACTACGGAAGGGCATCGGTTCTGTACGTCACCATTACTCAATTCAATAGGAAATTGCTGTGAGCTGCTAACAGAGATGAGTGGTTCTCTGTCCCTCTCCCTAAGGATATTATCGTCCATTTCAGACACTGGCAGACAAACTACAGCATGTTGAGTGTTACAATAAGGCGCCAGGAGAGGAAAGAAAAGGCGCATCCAGCCAGTGATGACTTTCCAAAGAGCGTGGTGCTTGGGCTGAGTCTCAGGGAATAAAAAGTATTTTACAGGGAAAGAGAAGGTGCAAGAACATTCCAGCAGAGAGAATGTAAGAGCTAAGCCATGGCTGGCATGAGGCAGATCACTCTCCTGTGGGACTTCCGGCCTCTTTTGTTCTGGAGGCAAACAATGGTGACCCGTCTACAGTGCCAAAACCAACCGCCGAACGTCGGGCCAGCAAGGCCGTGTGCCCCCCGGGTTATGGGACGGTTTCCATTGGCCTCGACTCTCCCGTAAGATCAGTCACTGTGGCGTCTGTTTTCTCATTGCCGCCAGGACCAGAGACCTGACCCGGAGGCCCCGAGGCCCCGCCGCTCACCGCGTCTAGACACAGGGTGATGGTGTGTGCTGACAATTGCTTAATGCCTGGACCCCCACAGAAACTGACGGGTGCACACACACAGGCACATAGTTGGGTAAAACTGTGATCCTGCCGAGGATGTGTCGCACCATATTCATAAATAATAATCAATACGTAGTACTCTATTATAAACTGTGTCTAGAAAAATCGATTCCCGCAAAATGCTTTTGTTCATTTTTTTTGAAGCTCTTGGACCGCGGCCGAGCTGTGCCTTGCCACTTACAAGTGAATGTAGTTTCAACACTATGCTGGTGGTGTGTTCACGTACGCAGCCCACGCCACGTGAGACATGAGACAGAAGTGAAATGACGACTGTGTGCAAAACCTCACTCCAGGGTCAGCAGTGAGTGTGGCTTCGGTGTCGAATCAGGTAACAGTTTGTGGACTGAGAAGAGTGTTTCCTCAGGGTTCTTACTTCTCCCAGAGCAATGGCTGCACAGACCAGCTACATTTTGGCTTGATCTGCATTCCTAGCACTTTTCATCATCTCGGGTCTAGACAGTGGGCAGCACGGGAAGTACATCGTGCCCCAAATCGTGGGCTGTGACATCACCCCACCACGGCCAACTTCAGGCGGTGACACTGCACGAGGCAGGCAGCAGCCTATCACGAATCAGCGTATTTCTACAGGCAGACACGGCAGATGCCGGTGACCTCGAGTGGATACAGAGTAGAACAGGGAAAGAAAGCAGGAAGTAATGAGTTTTGAGATCTGTCGCTGTTGTATTTCTTTTGTTTTTAAATATAATCTATTTAATCATAAATTTCTGTAATTTCATTCTTTAATGGTTTTTAAATTTAGTTTTGAGAGAAAGAGAGTGAGCAGGGGAGGGGCAGAGAGAGAGGGAGACAGAGAATCCAAAGCAGGCTCCAGGCTCTGAGCTGTGAGCACAGAGCCCGACGTGGGTGTCAAACCCACAAACTGTGAGATCATGACCTGAGCTGAAGCCGATGCTTTAACCAACTGAGCCACCTGGGCGCCCCTCTATAATTTCATTTTTAATAATGGCTTTAGTTAACAATCGGCTCATGAAATAACCTGCAAATTTACAATCGATTCCAATTCTCTTGTGGTAGAAAGCACCCCCTGCTCACTACTCTGCAGATTTTGGTTGAGATGTTCTGTGTCTCCCTCACTGTAACCCGCTGAGGAATGTTTTCTCATCCCTGCTTTGTAGATGAACAAGGGGTTGAAGTATAAAGAGGTTTGCAAAACGTCACACACGCAGTAGGCAGCCTCCTAGCGCCCAGCCCACCCCTGCTCCGTTCACGTTGTCACAGACATTGGGAAAGGCGGGAACCTGCACTGGGGCCACAGAAGCTCACTCTGGCGACATCCACGCAGACGGCACGTGAACGGCTATCATTAGACCCCAGCTGTTTTCCCGTTTGATCGGAGGTTTGAGGTTACGTACTTTTGCTTTGTGAAACATCATTTTAAACGTCCTGATTTCACAGTGTTTCAATTCTTGAGCATAATGATTCCAAACGCGTCAACGTCAATGTATAATTTCCTTGGCAACAAGAAAAACATGCGCACACAAAAAACAAATCACCAACAGGTGAACAAACAAAAGGTTCGTGTCTTGCACGCCCTGCGGCTAAGCATTTCCGCTTGAAGAACTTGTCCAGGGAACAAGGGGGAGCCCAGCTGTCTGACAGCAGCCTGTCTCCCCCAGTGTCCCCACCCAGCCGGACCCCCTCTGCCCCCCTCACTTGCCTTCAGAGGGAATCAACCTGGTGGGCGCTCAGGAGCCACAGATTCGATGGCCCAGTGAGTCAGGGCGATCCCCGGACGCCCCCGTCCCCTCCTCCCTGGCAAAGGCTAGCAGTCCAGGTGGGGGAAGGGGCGCCTGCCGTCAGTGCGGCAGAAGTGACTGACCAAGAAACTCAGCCATTCAGGGCTCACCGCCCTTCATTTCTGTTGCAAAGGGACAACCGGCCAAAACAAAAATAGAAACAAAAATAAGATGTCATCAAAGTTCCCAGGGAAGTACAGGCGCGTCCTGCAGGTTCCCCAAGGGGAAGACCCAGGAGTTCTGGGAAGGTGGAGGGCTGTACTAGGAAGAGGAAGTGGCTTCAGACTCTCTCATGGGCCTCAGTCGCGCTGTCACCTCCTTTATCCTGGTGAATGCACTGATTGAACCCCCTGAGTTTAATGAGAACAGTGCCCTGGGCGAGCCCGGCCCACGGTGCACCTGCTCTGTGTCACCAGGGAGGGCCTTGGCAGTGTGGCGTGCGGGCCCCTGGTGGCACATACTGAGACCACCCTGTCTGTGCGTGTCTGTCTGAGCTTCTCAAGAACGGAAACCCCCTTACCCACCAGTATTTCTGGCATCCAGCTTCCTGCTCGGCACACGTAACTTTTCCAACAAATAAACTAATAGACGGACTTTTAAAAAGATATTGTACTTGCACATACATGCAGTTATGTTCAGGGCACATTGATAATTACTCCACCAGCGCCCTGTGGTAAGGCATTTAAGAGTTTCCAGCGTTTCGAGTATGGGCGTCCGTGTTAGAGCACGTCCACGGGCATTTGGAACCCCTTCCTTGATCGTTGTGCATGGTCAGTTTCTAGAAGCAGAATTTATGCGTCAAAGCAGAGATTCATACTAAGACTTTTGATATCTGGCTGCATTACTGGCCGCAGAAAGTTTGTGACATATTTGCTTTTAAATGTGGCCATTTGCTTACATAAATGTTTTAACTCATTGTCTCCTACTTATTCGTAAGGTTAGGAGCACTCTTGCAAGGCGCTAAACTCTCACACACATGGGTCTCTTCTTGGACCACCTTCCTCACTCGTGTGAAGCACACGTAATCACTGTGGCTTCATATGGTTTGTATAATGGTTAGGAACAAAACTTCCTGTCCTATTTTCATTGAAATTAGTTGTTTTCTTTTCTTTCTTTTTTTTTTTTTAATTTTTTAATGTTTATTTATTTTTGAGAGAGAGAGACAGAGCGTGAGCAGGGGAGGGGCAGAGAGAGAGGGAGACACAGAATCTGAAGCAGGTTCCAGCCTCCGAGCTGTCAGCACAGAGCCCGATGCGGGGCTCGAATCCACAAACTGCGAGATCATGACCTGAGCCAAAGTCGGACGCTTAACCAACTGAGACATCCAGGCACCCGGAAATTGGTTGTTTTCTAATGAACTTTAGAAATATTTTGAATTGTTTCGATCCAGTTGGAATTTTTCACGAAAGACATTTAAATTCATAAATGAATTTGGGGAAGGATGCTCAATTTGGCTCAGTCAGTTGAGCATCCAACTTCGGCTCAGGTCATGATCTCACTGTTGGTGGGTTCGAGCCCCACGTCAGGCTCTGTGCTGACGGCTCAGAGCCTGGAGCTGCTTCAGATTCTGTGTCTCCCTCTCCCTCTGTCCCTCCCCCACTCACTCTCTGTCTCTCTCTTTCTACCCCTCTTTCTCTCTCTTTCTCTCTCTCAAAAACTAAATAAACATTTTAAAGTTTAAGAAAAACCTAAATAAACAAACGTGGGGAGAAAGGGTATTTTGCAGCACTCTGTGCCCTGTTACAGAGCACAGAGCCTCACCCCGCTCGTCAGGATTCCTTCGCCTGAGTTAAGTTTCGCAGTTTCTACCAAAGGTTAACCTCATTCTCGTACACGTATGTGGGTCCCCTTCCCCGTCTGACATCACGTTGTACACTTGAAACGCCTGTGCCATGATCTCTTCTCGCAGGATCTGCCTGCTCACAGCAGACTTCCTTTCTCGTTTTCTTCACATGGGAGATTTGTCTCCTGTTCATTTTTATAGAATACTTCATTTATTTACTTAAATTCAAGTTGGTTAACATATAGTGTAGTCTTGGTTTTAGGAGTGGAACCCTGTGATCCATCTCTTACACATGAACTGAGTGCTCACCCCGACAAGTGCCCTCCTCACCCCCCTCCCCGCAACCCTCAGCCTCTTCTCTGTGTTTAACAGTCTCTTACGGTTTCCCTCCCTCCCTGTTTACATCTTATCCTTCCTTCCCTCCCCATGTTCTTCTGTTTTTGTTTCTCCAGTTCCACACACGAGTGAAATCGTACGGTACCTGTCTTTCTCTGCCTGACTTATTTCACTTAGCTTAATACACGCGTGTTCATTTTTAAAAGGGCGCATTGACTTGATACTGAATTTTAGGTTGGCA
Organism: Crocuta crocuta; assembly: GCF_008692635.1. NCBI lineage: Eukaryota > Metazoa > Chordata > Mammalia > Carnivora > Hyaenidae > Crocuta > Crocuta crocuta. The sequence continues at coordinate 311,930 of NW_027551571.1, read as the reverse complement.
GTTTCCCTTTCTTTCAGTGCTTCAAAGACACTGTTCTGTTATTTTCTGTTTTTTTTTTTTTTTTTTAATTCTCTTGAGAAGTCTGTTGTCTTTTTTATGATTGTCATCCTATAACTCTTGTGTCATTTTATTCTGGCTGCTTTTAGGATTTTGTAGTTATTACTGGTTTTCAGAAATGTGACTGTGAAGCTCTTGTGTGTCTGTCTTGGTGTTTATTGCTCTTGGCTGTTCGCTGGGCTTCCTGTATGTAGGTTTGTAGTTTTCATCAAACTTAGGAAATTCCAGGCCATAACTTCCTGAAATAATTTGTGTAGCTCTCCTCTCACGTCCTGATTTGCTGCTTTTCTTTTTCTCTCTAGACTTCACTTGGATGGTTTCTATTCGTGGGTTTTAAATTAACTACTTTTTTCTTCTGCAATGTCTGATCTGCTGTTATAGGCTGTGATTTTTTTTTTAAATTAGACATTGTCCTTTTCATCCGTAAACGTTCTATTTGGTAATCTTTGATTTTAATTTTTATCATGGTAAAATATTCATAACGTTAAATTTACCATTTTAAGCACTTTTTTAGGTTCACAAGCTATGTGACATAAGGTTCATTTGCGTTCCTGTGTGGTCGTCCCCACCATCCATCTCCAGAAGCTTCTCACGCACATTCCCAACTGCAGCCCTGTCCCCAATAACACCTCCCTCAGCCCCGGGGCCCAGGGATGACTCCAGGGACGTAGGATGAGTGGAGTCAGCTCGCATTTGTCTGGCTTATTTCACGGAGCACAATGTCCTCGAGATTCCTCATGCGTAGCAGGCACCACAATTTTCTTAGTTTTAAAGGCTGAATGGTGTCCTCTGGTATGCAGAGACCACATTTTGACTTCTCATTCATCCACAGATGGCCACTTGGGTTGTGTCCGCCTCTGACCACCGTGAATAATGCTGCTAAGCACACGGGTGCTCCTGGTTTCGATTCTTGTGGGTATTTTCGCCAAAGCACAACTGTGGGATCATATGGTGACTTCATGTCTCATCTTTTGAGGAGCAGCCACAATGTTTTCCACACAGGCCGCACCACTTGAGCCCCGCAGGAGCACCCAGGGCTCCGATTTCCCCCATGCCCTCCCTGGCACTTGTGAGTTTTTATATATATATGAAATTCTGTTTGCCACTTGAGAAGTGGTGTCTTATTGTGGTTTGATTGGTGCTTCTTGAATGATGAGTGATCCTGAGCATCTTTTCATGTGCTTAATGGCTGTTCCTGCGTCTTTTGACAAATGCCTGTTCAGATCCTTTGCCCATTTTTTAATCGTGCTGTTTCTATTCTGTTGTTGAGTTCTAAAGTTTTGTTTTATATATATTCTCAATACTAATCTCTTATCAGATACATGATTTGCAAATATTTCTCCCTCTATGAATTGCCGTTTCACTCTGTTGATATTGTCATTTGATGCACAACTGGTTATTTTTTTATGGCTTATGTTTCTTTCCTCATTATATTCATATTTTCATTTAAATACTGGGGTATTTGGGGTGCCTGGGTGGCTCTGTTAGTTAAGCATCAGATTTCAGTTCAGGTCATGATCTTGTGGTTCATGGGTTTTAGCCTGGGTGGGGCTCTGTGCTGACATCTCAGAGCCTGAAGCTGCTTAAGATTTTGTGTCTCCCTCTCTCTCTGCCTGTCCATCATTCTCTCTCTCTCTCTCTCTCTCTCTCTTTCTCTCTCAAAAATAAATAAACATTGAAAAAATAGATCTTGGAGTTTATTTATAATGCTTATAATAGTTGTTTTATGTCTGTATCTTATAATTTCACCATATCTATTCCTTCTTGATCTGTTTTTATTGACTCATTTCCTCTTGAATCTGTTCAACAATCTGTAGCAACTCTACCTGTCCCTTCATATCTGATTGGCTGCCAGACACCGTGACCACCCCATCGGTAAGAGTTTGGCTTTAGTTTTCTTCCTTTGAAGAATGTTTGGCCTAGCGGGTGCCTGGATTCCTTTGAGATCAGTTGAATCCCCTCAAAGGCTTGTTTATAATGTCATTTTGGCTGGTGCGGGGCAGCCTCTGCTCTAGGTCCAGTTTTGCCAAACTGGAGGAAAGAACTGACCCTTCTGGTGTTTTTACTGATTGCTATATTCTGAATGTTTGTGTCCCTCCAAAATTCATGTGTTGAACTCTTAACTCCCAATGCGATGGTATTAGGAGGGGGGGACTTCGGGAGGTGATTAGGTGGTGAGGGCAGAGCCCCATGAAAGGGGTTGGTGGTCTTCTGAAAGAGACCCCAGGGAGTCCCTTGCTCCTCCACCGCGGAAGGACACAGCAGAGCGTCTGCACTAGGCAGCCTAGGAGAGGGCCTTCATCAGAAGCCCAACATGCTGATGCCTTGGTCTTTGACTCCAGCCTCCAAGAGGGTGAGAAATCCGTGTCTGTTGCTTGTTGAAGTGTCTAGATTACAGTGCATGTCCCGCAGCCGGAGTTGAAGAAGGCACCATCTTACGGAGGAGAAAGGGGCATTCTTAGGATGAAATGTCTCTTGGGACCAGAGAAATAATTTGTAGAGAACAGTTCAAAATACATACGTGGCTCCTTGTTCAAGAACTATTATGGGGTCACGACATTGAAAGGAGAGCATGAGGCCAACCGTGAGGCCCTCCTGAGAGGGGCCCCGTGTGATAGAGGGGGCCCCGTGTGACAGAGGGGACCCTGTGTGACAGAGGCGGCCCCGTGTGATAGAGGGCGCCTGTGTGATAGAGGGGGTCCCATGTGGTAGAGGGGACTCCGTGTGACAGAGGGGACCCTGTGTGATAGAGGTGTCCCATGTGACAGAGGGGACCCCGTGCGATAGAGGGGGCCTGTGTGACAGAGGGGGTCCCGTGTGGTAGAGGGGCCCCGTGTGGTAGGGGTCCCTGTGTGACAGAGGGGCCCCGTGTGACCAGCCGGGACACAGGCCCATGCAGCCGGTCCTGGCACAAGGACACTGGCTCCAATCACGATGAACCCGGAGCCTCTGACGTTGACTGTGTGCTCCCTGCCTCTCTGCCGCACGATTCTTTACCTCAATAGCCAGGGTTTTGTTGTCACCCGCTTCAAAGAATGGGGGGGACACAAAATGAGCAGCAGGCAGAAGTTTATTAGAGTATCAGATCAGAGAGAGAATGGTAGCAAAGCTCTCTTTACAGAGAGGGGACATTCAAAGGTGAATGCCAGCGACAATAGGCAAGGGCCCCAGTTTTGTGAGGTTCTGGTCAGCGCCCCCTCCCCTTCCCCCTCTTCCTTCTCAGGTCTCACCCTTACTGGCGGGGCAGCTCCGGGTGCTGGGTTGTCCATTCCTGACTGGCTCGTTTCCATCGTATGAGGAGTCAGAGTGGTCATACTGTCTTCATACTGTCCCTCATATAACAGGTTTTATGGTTTACTGTTTTTAGTTAGGTATTGTGACTCTTAAATTCCTGAGGGAAACCAGAGCGGGGGTAGGTGGGGTCTGTCACATTCTTAAGAGGAACCGCACGCCCCCAGGGGGTTTGCTGTGGCCAGACCCTCCCAGCTTTGTTCCAAATGCGAGTTTTCCCCGCCCAGGGACCGCAGGCCCTGACCTTTCCCTCTCTGCCTATTTTATCTTCTTTTCCTGATCATATCTTAACATAATAGAGCTTAACTTGTAGTTCACGTGAGATTCTCTTGGTTTTGTTGTTCTCAGTCTTCTATCCGTGCACACAAATAGAGTCAAGGACAAGAACAGACCCCTCGGGGAAGAGCTCCCAGAACAGCTTAGTAAGCACAGCACGTGCCCAGCTGGACGCTCCGGAGCAGCCAGGACGGGGCTGACCTTGTCCCCTGCCCGCTCCGCTCAGGGCGAGGTGCTGAGCCTCCAGGTAACTCCAGCTGCGTGGCGCTCATCCTGTCCCGGAGAAACAGCCGGAGGCTGTCTCTGTGTGGGTGACAGCGGGGCTCTGAAGGCTCATCCTTCCTGACTAGGACAGGCTCCGTGTGCAGGGTGGCCTCTGGGGTCTCCTTCTGGGAGAGACCTGACAGCCGGCGCGCTGAGCCTCCGCAGAGCTGCTGTCGGGTGGGAAGAGGGACTCCTCAGCAGGCAGGGGACAGGCGGGGGACAGACAGGGCCCTCTGGCTCCGGGCCCGACTGTCTTGACAGTCAGACCTGGGGGAGATGCAGTCACAGCCTCTGCAGCCCGGGAGCCTAAGAATATTCTATTGCAAAAACTGTCACCAGCCTGCAGACATTGTCTGTAGGAGGGAGAGCACGTAGCGTGCGTGCATGCGCACACACTTACACACACACACACACAATTCTTCAGGACTTGCTCCCACGCACGTGCGTTTACATGCACAGAATCACACGTGTCTGTGCACAGGTCCCACGTGAAAGGTGTCCTGCTTGAAACGATATCGAACTAGCTGCCCCCGATGCAAGATGCACACAGTTTGTGACTCCCCCAGAACAAAGACGACTGCCATAAACATGGCCATGTTCTGAGAACTCCCTCATTTCTCAATATGGCTCCGGCAGCCATATTTAAAAACGCAGGCTATTCTCTCTTTAAAACGGACAGAGGACGTTGCATCCCTGCAGCAACGTCTGCTCTGTGCTTCCGAGCGCGCAGCCGCGTGTCTACCCCGGAGAGAAACCACCAGCTTCCCCGCTGGTGGCCAGGCTGTTGGCCGGGCAGCCCTGCCTGGAGCGGCCCCACCCAAGGCTCCACCGCACCTTCTGCGGCTCTGTCCACGGCCGGAACACAACCCGGAAATACAGGTGTGGCTGCAGGCGGGGCGCTGCATGCTGGGTACTGTAGTTCCACGACCCTCTGCATGGGCAGCAGGGCCCTGGAGCAGTGCATGCTGGGGATTGTAGTACTATACCTCCTGCTAAGGGCAGGAACCATCCCGGAGCGGTGCATGCTGGGGATTGTAGTACCATGACCTTCTGCAAGGGCAGGAGGGCCCTGGAGCAGTGCATGCTGGGGACTGTAGTCCTCCACGGGCACCATCTTCCAGGAGAGTGAGTTAGGTGTAGGGCTGGGGCGGACGGAGCCGCCAAAGCTAGAAGTTGAGCCCCACAATGTCCATACCCTGCCCTTTGGCTGCACAGCTGGGGAGGGTGATTCAGTGAACCCCTGAGAGGGTAAGGAGCCAGGGTTCATCCAGAAAACTCCACAATGGTGCCAAGCTTGGCACCTGGACTCCTGGGTTCTCCACAGAGAAGAACCAGCCAAAAGTAAGAAGTAAATGGAAGGAAAATGAGAAGAATTTGGCAGCATGGGGCCAAGAAGATGCTGCTGAGCAAGAAGGGGTTTCATCTGGCTGGTGCCTGAGAAGACGGCTGACCTCCGAAGACTGTTGACGTCTGAACTCAAAGTACAGACGTTTAGAAACCCAGGGATGTCCGCAGCCCCGTCCAGGGTGTTGGTGGCGATTTGGGCGCACACACAGTGCTCGCTCTGGGCAGCTGGTCCCCCAGGCACCAGATGTGCATTCCCTCACCTGGTTCTCACCTGAGAAGGCCCCCTGGGGTCAGGTACTGTTACTTGCCCTGTTAGCGGGGCAGCAGAGGCTTCAGATTGGAGCCCAGGCGGTGGCCACGCCTGCCCCACTGGTCCAGACGGATGAACAGGCGGTCAGCTGGTGGGAAGACAGCTGGTGGAGGAGAGAAAGGCGGCAATGAAACAGAAATTGAAGTAGAAGTAAAGTCTGCTATTGAAAGTGGTGAGGAGAAAAACCAGCTTCTAGATGGTGAATTCACTAATTTCATAAGAAACTGAGGACACATTTCATTAAGTGGAATATGAGAAAAGCTTCTGGAAAAGTCTTTCCAGAAAACAAAATTTACCACCAGTTTCAGAAAGTTAAGTATCATTAAAAACTATCTATCTTTGGAAATTTTCCCTGAGGGAAATAGACCCAAATATTAAATTAAGGATCTTGTTGATATGAGATTGAGAATATTTACACTTTTTTCTTTTGTAAATGTGTCTGAAGTTTTAGCATCTTGTAGGATGTGTGTTTCTTTAAACACACAAGGATGCCCTTTGAAAAGACCACCTGTCATGGAAGTTGAAGGGTTAGCGTCCCGCCCTCCCCTCTGCCTTCTCCTGGGACCTCACAGAGCCCGGGCCTCGTCGCTGCCCCGTCAGGACCCAGTGCCCACGTGGGCTCGGCCCTGATACCCACTCTGCTCTTGTCTTCGATTCCATCAGATGCCCTGGGGACCGTGGACCTGTGCGGGCCCGTGGGGGACAGCACTGCGGGTCCAGGCAGGGAGGCTGGGAAGGCCTCCAGGAGGGGCAGGGGCACGATCAGCAGGGCTCACGGACCTCGCGAGCGCACCGGGTTCGGTGAAAGATGCAAAGCGAGTGGAAGGTCTCGTTCCTCCAGGTACCTGAGCAGAATGATTAGAAGGCACGGCCCCAAGCAGACAGGGGTGCCGCGGTCTGCACTCGCTTTTGGCTGCGGGCTGGGGGGTCTGCGGGTGACAGCGAGAGCCTGAGGGCTGGCTCAGAACCGGGTTAGTGGCGGACACCAGGCCGTCTTACCCACTAACCGCACACAGCGCGAAGGCGCCCGAGAAACGAGATGAATGATGAGCTGGCATTCCAAGCAGCCTCCCGCTGACGGGCTTCTGGGAAAAATTCCAGCCTGGCGCCCCTGAGATGCAAGTAGCTTCACCCAGGCCAGACCGACTGCTGTTTACCTGTCCGTCTAGAATTCATTCATTCCTTCCAAGGTCCCGGGATCTGTGTCATGGGTCCACTCCCACCACAGAGACGGACTGATTCACTGATGACTCTCGGTGCAGGACTGCCTCCCCCGGGGAAGCGAGCTGGCTTCGGGGTCAGTCTGGGCCGGGTTCTGGATCTGCCATTTGCTCGCTGTGAGGTCTTGGGTAAGCATCGCATTTCCCTAAAGTGCTCTTCACGCACGCGAGGGTCACCCGCAGCGTGCGCCGTGCGGTTTCCTGCCCGAGCGCTGACGGTGGCTGTGGAGCGCCTGGCCGGCACCTGATGCACATGAGGACCTCCGTGCGGGGCAGGGGGCCGTCGCTGTGCGCTGAGGGTCCCGAGTGGCCGACAGCGGGTGACAGCAGAGCGCTGTCCTGTAGGAAATAAACACGGGGCGCCATTTCCACAGCAGGAGCGCCTGGCCACTTGCCACGGCCGGTTTCCGGCTCTGCTGCAGATGCCAGGGGACAGCGTTTCCTGCTCGCGTCCTGCAGGAACGGCCACGGTCTTAGCATTCTGAGGGTGTCTCGGGCACAGAGGGGGCCCCTTGGCACATGCCTTGGAGGAAGGAGAACATTAGGTTTCCTCACCACCGAGCCTGCAGCACACTCTGGTCACACGTGTAACCTTCTGTGGGACTGAGGGAGGCAGACACGTCGTCCTCTCAGAAGCCGCATCTAAGGCAGAGCAGGGAGAGGACCCGGCAGCCTCACCCATACACGAGAGAGGAGCCCCACGCGGCTGCGTCCCGCCCTGCATGGGGTTTGAGTGGCAGACTTTTCTAGAGGCAGCTTTGGGTGCGAGGTCTGGAGAGGAGCAGGGGGTAGGAGAGAGGCGGTCTGGGCCTCCACAGGATGGGGTGCTTGGTGGGGCCCCCCAGGCAGAGGCAGGAGAACCGGGGTTAAGAAGAGGCAGAAGGGCAAACTAGACGGATGGAAACGTCCACTCTGTTCCGGCATGAAGCGGAGCGAGAGGGACAGGAGGGGTCAGGGTCCTGTGGGTCACGAGCCCGTGAGCTGTGCTCCTGCACCAGCACCCAGTAGGACATGTACACCTGCAGGGCGTGGGACCGGGCACCCGGGTCACCTGCAGGTGTGGGACCCGGGGCAGCGGCACAGACCTGAGGCCAATCTTACAGCCCCCCTTCCTCCCGGCAAGCATCTCCCCCTCTCCCATAAGCAGAGCGCTGTGTTCGTCACTGCAGCTTCTATTTCTGGGTGTTTGTCCCAGTCGCCTCCTTGGCAGAGCGCCTGCCGGGTCTCCGAGGAGGTGAGCCTGCTCCCGCGTCCCCGGCGAGGCAGTGTGAACCCTGGACGCACCGCTCCCTGCTAAGCCCCGACTCCGGCTGCAGGCTGTTCCTTGCTGTTTGAGACTCGGTCAGTGGGGGTGATGTGGTCATGAAGCGCCTGTTAAGATGTGAGACCACGAGCCCACTGAAGCAGGCCCACGCGCCCAGTCTGCCCTGAACTCGGCCTGGCGTGTGCTGTCGCCTCACACTTCACGTATCACAACATTCTCCCTCCAGCCAAACGAGCCTCCTCACTGACCGCACATAGTTTTCTACTTTTTCTCCTCCACGTTTGCCTTGCGGCTCCCTGAGGCTGGAGACCTCTGGTTACGGTCACCTTTACCCGTGTTGCACACGTCCCGCAAGTACCGGCTTGGGCTCCCCCGTCCGGCCGAGTCTCCGGGAGCTCCTTCCCATGACTCGGGTGCCCGCTCACACCAGAGCTTCTGTCCTTGGTCCCGGAAAAATGTGGGGCAGCCCCCAGCTGTGCGGGCAGGCTGGACCCCTGTTCCTTCTCAGGGCCTCGGTCAGCAGCACACGGGGGCACCTCACCACTGCGGGGCTGGCGATCTCCACAGGGGGCTCGGCTGCCGTGGCCAGTCCATCACGTGTGACCTGCAAGGCGGAACCTATTTGCCGACACTGTTCTGTGGCATCTCATGGGTTATGTCGCTCGTCGGCTTCTCTTCAATATTTGTAGATTCTGTTCTGCCATTGAAGTAAACCGATAGCCTGGCATAGGCTTGGAATTCTTCACAGTGTCTTCAGCCCTTTGGCCATCCTGGTTACAGCCCCCCCCCAGCCATGACTCATGATTTAATTAGGGGACCCAGTCTAGGAGGTCCCATTGAAAGGAAGGTACCCTTTGGAGCGACAACCCACTCCTGTTTTTTTAACTTAAATCAAAAATAGCAGGCAGCATGGGTGTCAGACAGCAGGACCCACATCTAGAACAGTGGACGGGCAGGGGTGTTTTGGGTGATGGAGGGCGAGTGGAGGGAAGACGGGGTAGACGTGGGGAGTGGCATTTATAGGTGCAGCCAACCTGTTGGCTTTGACACCCTGCCCCATGCTGTACACAATTCTCACTACTCCTGATACCTGCGTATGGTAGGTTTTACCATCTCCAATTTAGAGAAGAGGAAGCAGGGGCCCAGAGGGGCTACAGAGCTTGGCTGTGGTCACCCAGTCGGGCAACGGCAGAGCCCAGGGTGGCCGAGGATGGGGAGAGGTGTGGGGCTAGAGCTCCGACGAGGGCCATGGCCAGGCTCAGCTGAGGCGCCCAGTTCTGTCTCAGCGGGATCTCCTCCTTCTCGCGCCTGGATCTCCACTGGCCGTGCCTGTGCGCTCACCCACAGCACACCGCACCGTAGGGCTGCCGTGGCGGACCCCAGAGGTCGGGGACAGAGCTGCAGCCCCCGCCTCAAGGGGGCCTCTGAGCGCCAGTCCGCTGAAAACCACCACGTGCACACACACGCCATGGTGGCCGCCGGGCGCCTCAGCTGCTACCATACGGCGGGATTGCAGAGGGCATGAAAGAACAGAACAGAAGTGTAATGCACATTTAATCCAATTGAAATCATACTTCTGAAATTAGATCAGATTGCTTTGATGTAAACAGGAAATGAATGCTGTCTGAACCACTATACAAAATAAACCTTGCCTAAGTGGCCAGTACCCTGGCCTGCAGACACACATTCAGCCAGTTTGGCATATGGCTCGAGCTTCTGTCATATTGGTTATTTATGCCCTCGGAGGCGGAGCCCGCATCGTGCTCAGACATTTGTAACTGCAGAAACACTACTGAGTGTGAAGACCCAAGCCGAGGCCAGGTTTTATAAAAAGCATCATAGTTCTCTCTTCTTCATGGCTTTCAGGTACCTGTTTATCAGGGCGCTTAACCCTTTGTCCAGATGCACAAATGCTGCGTGGAAATCTTACAGAGAAATCTTAGCAAATGTGATACGTACAAATGTAAATTAGCCGTCACTCAGACATTAAAATGGATTTTTAAGAAGAATTTATCTACTTTAAAAGAGAGTAAAGATGATCCTTCTGCTAAATGATTTAAGAGTGTAATTGGCTGATGAGGGTGTAGAAAAACAGTAATAAAAGGGAAGTGCATTTAATTTTAGTTTGTCACTTCCAGCTTTATAAATTGGTTTATTCCAAATGAATACTCCGTTTTCAAAATTAAATTACCTTTTTTAAATTTATTAAATTTCTTTTCACCTCTAACCTGTTTATGTGACCCTTACATACAGCAGCCGATGGGCAAAAGCAGAAAGTGTCTCCTGTGCATGTGTGTGTGGTTGGAGATCTGTGAGGTAGAGTATCGTATTTAATGAAATTGCATTACGTTGTCACCAACTTGCAAACCTGGGGAGACATTTGGCCGGGGCCTGGCTTCCTCAGAGAGCGCTTGTTTGGATGAGGTGCGTATCCCGTTTCCACCACGACCTTTTAACCACATGTCTAAGCGCCGCACCCCCAGGAGAAAACTTTAACAAGTTCCTCATCGTCACGGAGAGCAATTAGCCGTCTTCAGTCAGCTGTGCTACCGAAGGCCCCCGGGGCCCACAGTGATGTTGTGCAGGTCGGCCCACCAGGTCATGGGGAGGCCCAGCCCATAGGTTAGTATATGCAGCGGTTCTCAAAGTATGGTCCTCAGGACAGAGGTCGCGGCAGCCGGACCTCAGTAGAAATGCCCACTCCGGGGCCCCACCTGCTCGTGTGGAGTCTGGGTGGGACCCCATGGTCTGCATTTCACCCATCCATCCGGGTAGCTGTGATGCTCGCTCAGAGTGGAGTCTCAGTCTTGTGCACGAGGTTGCTCATGGAGTCAGTGCTCTTGGGACCGTGCCTCACCCCTGCCTCCTGTTACTCTGTGACCTGGGGCACATCACCTAAGCTCTACAGTCTGAGGTTCTTTACAGGTGGATGGAGGAAATTCAACCACCTTGACAGGTTGCTGTTAAATATGTTACATATCATGTGAAATACATTTCATGGGGGACTGTGCCTTGTGTATGAAGTAGGGCGTTAAGTCAACGCAAGCGTCATGTGGTAGCGATCCAGCGCCGAGGAGAAGGTGACACGCCGGGTTAGCAGACTTGGCGAAGGCGATCATTCACAGCCACCCCTCCGCTCCTGAACTTCCTCACCACCTCCGAGGATAACGCTGCGGGCTGGCGAGAGGAGCAGGTGTGAGGAAATGTGTTGTGTGCGTTTCCAGCACAAGAGGAGGGGCTCCAGAGGGAGCTGGGAGTGTGTCCCCCGCAGCTGAGAAGAGGTTCTACTGGGGCCTCGGCCGAGGACGGCCAGCGACCTGAGGCGTGCACCGGCGCTGGCGGACACGTGCTCAGGGCTTGCCACGGTAAGAACTGGGTCTGCGTGCAGCGTGCGGGGAGGGAGAGCCGCGACGGGGCGGGCACCGGATTCCGGGCACCAGGCAGGAGCGAGGCAGCGCCCCGCACGGACCTGGACCTGCATCTACCAGGTGGAGGGGCCTCGGGAGAGAGGTCCCCGGCAGAGCTAAGTTCCAAGCCGTGCGCCGAGCATCCCCAGGAGGAAGAGCCAGTTTCTGCAAAAACAGAGTTGGGAGCAGGTTCGTGGCAAGACACGTCCACCGAAAGTGGCTCCTGTCCGTGGCACTGCTGCTTCTCCCTGCTCCAGTGGGGGTGGGGGGTGGGGTCAGGG
>NW_027551571.1:279930-300101 GCF_008692635.1 Crocuta crocuta | reverse complement strand
GGTGGGGGCTGGGGTCAGGGGGCCGGTGGAGGGAGGGAGGGGACTGGAAGCCGAATCCCGCCCTCATTTCCACGCCAGGCCGTGCTGTGGAAGGAAGGAGATGCTGATGATGTTAAGTCAAAGTTGTGGTTTTGAATAATATTTGGTCACAACGTCTAACTTCTGAATTGAGACTCTTTTTGTGACTTAGGTGACCGTTACATTGTCTCTTACCTGAAGGTGAGCAAAATATCCATGGCCTTCTAGATTTTTCCTCTAGGAAAAATGCAGAGTATTCTCACTGAAAACCTCTTCAAAGAGGCAAAGGTAGACCATGGAAGTAAATTCCAGTTAATTATGACCAGAATTATGTTTGTTCAATACATGTTCACACACACATGCTCACATACACACTCACGTCCGTGATTACACATCCATGCTCACACATGCTCACAAACACACATACACACTCACATCCATGATTACACATGCATGCTCACACATGCTCACAAACACACATGCACATACATGATTACACATCCATGCTCATGCATGCTCACACACATACAGACTCACATGTGCTCATGCACACACTCACACTCATGCACATACACTCATACACACTCACACACATGCTCACACACACATACATATTCACATACACATACATGTTTACACATCCATGCTCACACATGCCCACATACACACATTCACACACACATGTTCACACACATGCTCACATACGTGTGTATACACTGTCACATGTACACACATACATGTTCAAATACATGCTCACATTTCAAATGGTAAAGCCCCGATAAATGGAAGCTATTTGCTTTTATTAGGAAAAAGATAACATTTTACTCCTTTTAGAATCAGTAAGATTTTATTAGTTCTGGTTTCATGGGTGGTGGTAGAAAGACAGACCTATCAGAGTGCAGCGTCTTAATGAGTGCTGACAGGAAGCAGCCCCGGCCTCTGGCGGCAGAGTGTTGCCAGAGACTCGTGGAAGGAGAGGATCTAAAGCAGCTCAGAGATCTCCAGATGATATGACAATGAACTTAGAGATTCTCCAGGCTGGGAGACAGCGGACTGGTCTGGGCGGCCAGGTCACGTGGCGTCGGTAGGCACCATCACGGGGCGGACGTGGTGAGAGGCACCCCTGCATCCGCACGACCCCTGCTCTGTGCCTGCAGTGTCCCCCATGTCAGCCCGGATTTAAAGTTCAAATGCCCCCCAAATCGTTCTGCAGTATGTTTGTGCGGTGCCTGTAGCAGAGGCCTCTGCTCTCTGACAGGTATGATCACTAGGCATTGTCACTTACATGTTATTCACGTATATATTATTCAGGAGGATTATTACAACATTGGATCTTCTTGTTACATAGCTTAGACCCAGTCTTCGACCCATATGGAGCAGGCCTGTCTTCTCCTCCTCATAGTGGCTCTTCCAAAATTCCAGGAAAGCCACTGAGTCCCTTCCAAGTCCGTGCCTTCAACACTTCCTCATTTGGGTTACTCCTCTGTTCCTGGTTCCTTCCTCTTCTGATGTAAACATGTTTGTGTGCACTTTTCTTAGAGAAAAGGCAATTCCCCAAACAATCAGCATGACATCTCTGCTTTCCCCTGAAGAAGGTAAGGTGTGGTGAGAACACTGGCATGCCTGAAACATACATGCATCTTCCTTGCCTTATGATTTGGTTACATCCTGACGAACCCACCACAAGGAGAAAGTACCGTAAGTAGTAAGTGCCTCTAATACACCTAACTTACTGAACATCGAAGCCTAGCCCAGTCAACCTTGACATTCTCAGCATACTCACTCACATTAGCCTCCAATTGGGCAAAATCATCTAACACAAAGCCTGTTTTAGGATGAGGTGTTGACCATCTCTTGTAAGTTGCCGAATACTGTTCTGGAAGTGGAAAAGAGAATGGCCGTGTGGGTACAGAATGGTGACAGGTGTCTTGGCTGTTGACCTTCGTGATCGTGTGGCTGATGGGAGCCACGGCCACTGCTGCTCCGCAGCACCATGAGAGAGGGTGGTACCACAGACCACTAGCTTGGGGAAAAGGTACACATTTCAAATTCCGAATATGGTTTCTACTGAGCGTGTATCACTTTCACACCATTGTAAGGTTGAAAAATTGTATGTTGAACCATCGCAAACTGGGAACCTGGGCTGTTTGGAAGAATGAACGTTGCAGCCTTCCAAACGGCCAGACCTGGGGTCTTCCCACTGGGCTGCCCTCCCTCCAATGCACAGAGCGTGTTTCCATTCCTTTTATTCAGGGGGAATATTTTTCCCAGATTATACTTTTCTATTTCTTTCTGTATTTGGCAGGATTGCTACTGATAGCCCGGGGGCCGGCGTGCCCACAGCGCAGGGACGGCATCCATGGGTAACTTTCTCCAGAAAGACCTGTGATGGGGCCATCAGCACAGACCGTCAGGGCAGTGGCCATGGCCAGTGAGTCAAGGTGCACTTGGCCATGGGGTATAGTCATGTACAGCAAAGGAAACGGTCCTGTGAAGTTAGTGACTCAGTAACCACAGTGACCATCACTCAAAGCTGTCGAGTGCCAAGGATGTTTCAGATGCATGACTCAGTTTTACTATCTTCATAGCAGCATAAACAGACATGCAGAGACGAGAGGAGAAGCACCTACTGACATGCTGAGTACTCACTGATTGCCTACCGTGTGCTAGGCACCCTGGGGGGCCCTGGTGCGTATTCACACTGACTCCTCCCTCAGAGTTTGTTTCAGAAGCATGTTTCCATCACACACATGATGTAACCAAGGCTCACAAAGCTAAGTGAACACTCAGGATCATGGAGCCAATCTGGGGTACAGTCATGACGCTGGCTCAGCACCAATGCGACTTCACACCCAGGCTTTCCATGATACACAACTATTTTAATTTTCTGTGGCTACATAACAATTTAATTCAAAACTTAGGAGCTTCAAACAGCACAAATTTATTATCATCAGGAATCACCACATGGGGCTCCCCAGAGCTGCTTGAGCCTCCTCACAACATGGCGGCTAGCTTTGACCAGAGTAGTGATGGGAGGGACGGGGAGCTCCTAGAAGGAAGTATCTATGATGTAATCTTGGCAGCAACACGCAGTACCTTGGCGGTGTGCTATCGGTCAGACGCCGGCATGTGTGGGAGGGGGCGACACAGGGTGCGAGCCCCAGGAAGCGGGGGGGGGGGCCCGGGATCACTGGAGATGGATGGCCCCAAAGCAGCAAAACCGGGAGAAAAAGCCCTAAAAATAGGTAATCTCTGCATCTGTGTCATCACCAGACTGGCTCTTCCTGGATTGATTTCATTTTTATTGTTGTGAAAGAAATAATGAAGAGCAATTGGGAAATAATTGCTTTAATTTGGTTGTCGTGATGCCGGAATATGCACACGCCGACCTCACAGCGCGGTGGTCTCACCAGACAGGGGGAGACCTGGTGACACGTCAGTTTGTGCCACATTTTTCAGTCCACTTGTCAAGCGCCTGCGTGTAGGAGACCGTGAGACTGTAGGTACTTGGCAGAAGTAACGCGTGTCCTTGACATTTTAGAGGTGAAAACGGCAAAACCGAGTGGAGAGCGGTTCTCAGGCACCTGCTCTCTGCTGGCTCGTGGAGCCACAGGCTGGACGCCGCCTTTCCAGACGCGGGTCTCCATCGCTGAGAGCNGGGCGGGGCCCTTGCAGGGTGTGGGCGGGGCCGCCACCGCCAGGCAGCGTCCGGCTGCACGTCTGGAGGGCGCCTGCCAACAAGGCCGGGGTCCTGGGGTCCGGGGACTGGCCTGGTGCAGGGGCGGCTTTTCGGGACTCGAACATGAGGAAGGGCCTTTGCACGGCTCTTTTTGGCTTGTGCCGCTGCGATTCCGGCCTCCTGCACCGGGGGCGAGGCAGGCAAGCCGGTTTCCTTAAAGTCCGAGATTCTGGCCTTGCTTCTGCTTCTTGCGTTCAGCCTTCCGAATGTCAGCCCGTAGGCCTAACGGAGCCCCCGCTGCCCTGGAAAAATGCGCACGTCCCCGGGCGCACACCGTCAGGCGGAAATACCAGGACCCGTTCCCCAGTCCCGGAGGAGCCAGAGAACAGCGGGCGGTCCCCAGGCTCGTGGGGCCGCCCGCCCGCCGCGGTGCCTCGCCGTGCTCCCCTCCTGTGCTCCCCCCGCGCCCAGGGGCGGGTCCTCAGCTCTCCGCCCCTGAACCCCGTGCATCGCGCTGGACCAGCTACTCTGCTTTGGAAGGAGGTCAGCAATGCTGCCCTGGAAGAAGCATCAGAGCTCAGAGAGGCAGGGACAGCCGCCAAAGGGAAGCACAGCCCCGGAGCCTGCTTGTCATCTCTCCAGAACCCTCTTCCCAACACGTGAGCGAGGGCCCCACAGCCTGCACGCCTCCACCCTCCCCTGCCATCAGCCCCCCTCTGCCGTGTCCGGTGTCCCCGGCTCGCCTCACCGCCACTCACGCCAACCCTAAACGACCCAGGCCCCGGGACAGCAAGAGGGGGCCGTGTGTGCCCAGGTTTCTGCTTCGTTCTCAGCAAGCACTTCGAGAGGACCTGCGTTTGCCCGACACGTGTGCGGGCAGGACGCACACCTCACGTCTGTTCACAAGTCCTAGTGCGGCGGGAGGCGCCAACGGGGTAAGAGTGGGCAGGCCAGGGGCCCAGAGGAAGGGGTCGTTGGGCATCACTGGGGGGAGCCGTGGGATTTGGGGGCAGAAGGGTCCTGGAGCTGCCATCGGGCTGGCTGAGGCGGTATTGGGGATCCTCAAAGAATTCTCTTTCTTCCACTAAACGTTGGTCCTTTCCATTCTCGGAAAACCACCTCGGCGTGTGGAAGGTAAGCCTTCATTTGCAACATGTATGTAGCTCCTTACTTTTTCTTGTGTTTTCATGCATTTTGGAGGGAAATTGGGGAAGATTCTGTCAAGGCTTGTTAGCCAGACACAATTTTTAAATGGAAGCTTGACATTCTGTGTATTTGATGAAATCAAAGGGCCTTTGAGCAACGCTTGGGTTAATCCTTGCTGTTTGGAGCCCAGCTTCTGTTTTACAAATATGCAGGACTGAACGCAAGTGATAAATGGAAACAATAGGGTAACGGTTCATTCTCTGCTGATCCATATCCAAATAGGCTATAAAAATGGTAATGTATGTATTCATAATTAACACGCTAACCATAAATCATCTCAGAGCTAAATTATTAAAACAATGAAATGCACACATCTCTATTAGGGATGAGAATTTATTTGTGGAAAAGTTCAGAAGTCGGAACTAAACCTGGTGAAGCGAACTTGCCCCTGTTGTTCACAGTGAAAGAGGAAAGCAGGTGCGGGTCTCACCAGGCGCTCTCTGCTGTGGGCGGTGACTCTCAGGGCGGGCGCGGAGATCCGGTTAGCGGAGAAAATGGGACGGGCCAGAGGCTCCAGCACAGAGCAAGCCGGGCTGAACAGGAAGAGAGTGACCGGGTTGTGTGACGTCGGGGTAGTGCCCAGGCCCACGTGCGTCCACACAGTTAGAGCTCAAAGTCTGGGTTATCTCGGTGAGTCACTCACCGCTTGGAAAGTTTCTCATGAAGGGTCGTAGGACCTGGTGTGCAAGGACCTTTGTGTCCCGCCCTTTCCTGGCAGCATGAGGTCACATAGCTGGTAAGAGCCCAGCCCGGGCTGAGGTCTCCGTGGTCACGGGGGTAATTCCTCCCCGGGCCTTATGCTGGCGGGCTGGGCTGGCCTCATCCACCGGGAGCTGGGCGAGCCCGAGTCCCAGATGGGACGTCCCTCCTTCCTCCAGGGAAGGCGATGTCAGCCCGGAGACGTCCAGTAGGTTACAGGGGTGGGTCCTGAGGCCCGAGCGCCTCTTCTGACCTGGGTCCCAGTGCGTGGGGCCCATGACCTCCGTGGGGCTGAGGGCGGTGTGCCTGGTGCATGCAAGAGGCCCCGTCCCGGCACCTCTGAAGAATTAAATCTGTGGCACAAAAGTGACAGGCAGTGAAGACATTCCGCATGGCTGATGGTTTTTATATACAAATGAAAGAAAGGAAAGGAGAATAAAAACAATGGGGCAGAGCCAACGGCATTACGGCCGCCCCTGCCTGTTCATCATGGACGGCTGGGTGGTTTGCTCGTTTCACAAGAGGGGACAAGCACGCGTGCACACGTGCGCACGCACACACACACACACACACACACACAGGCGTGCGCCAGGCCAGAGGGACAGGGCAGCCCTGCCTCCTTCATGGTCGCTGTCTGTCCCTCCTCAGCCGCCCGTCTCACCTTCATGGCGTCTCGTTTGTCTGCCTTTACACCAGCGACATCTGTGACCCGAAGACCAGGCAGGGGTTCCCTGAGTGGCGTGCAGCTCAAAGAAGAGGGTTGGGCTGAGTCTGTGTCCCGAATGTCTGTTCCCACCTTCTGAAATCACCACGTGCAGTGAGGGTGTTCTGACTTCGGCGTCCAGCCAGAGGCAGGCGCGTCTGCCCTCAGAGACGAGGAGGGGCCAACCGGGAAAGCAAGAGCCACCAGGGCATCAAGCGTTCAGGACGTAACAGCCGTGCTTCACACGTCAGTCTGTACCAGTCCCCCCAAGCCCCCCAAGTAGGCATTGTGACGCCCACTTTCCAGCCCAAGTCACTGAGAACCAGACAGGTTCAGTGATGTACCCAAGGCAGCACAGCGAGGGAGTGGAAAGATGGAGGTTCGCCTTCCATGTACGTTTGCTCTTCATACTCGGAGGCTGTGCCCTCTTATTACGTAAATCACCTCCTCACACACACCCCCCGGGGCCTTGTTGGCTGCCCCACGGTCCAGCCATGGGGTCCCCTTCCGTGACATGGGACAGCCTTTGCAGCCACCCTCAGAGGTGTTACCAGAATCAAAATAGGCTGAGGTCAAGGGTGTGGAAGGGTGACAGCTGTGGATGGGGTGTGCCGTGTCTGGTGAGTGGCTGCTGAGAGTACTGACGGATTTAGCTCTGCTGCCCATCGGGCACACGGATGAAGACCGTTCGGAGCTCGGCGTCAGGGGCCTGCCCTGCAGTCTTAGGAAGCGAGCACAGGGTGGTTTGGAACGCTGAAGACGGCGTGGCGGGCCCTCGCGGGGGTCTCCCATGCAGGAGGGTCCAGTAGAGCCGAGGACACGCTTAGTCCATACGGAAGTTGGATCAGTTTGCCGTGTGTGTGGCTGTGCTCACAAGTCGCTGTGTGAGGGTCCGGGGAGGGAGGGTGATCAGCCTCTACCAGATCCCCTGATGGAAGGGACGGGTCTGGAAGTCCCAGGGCACGTGCTTATTCCTTCCTGGTCATCTCTTCTTCCAGCAAGGCATACCTCCCTCTCCGGAGCACGCAGCATGGCCCTGAAACTAGATCTTTCTGCGTGAGACTACAATTCCAGACTCTGCGTCCTGGGAGCCCCAGATTGCAAGATACAGATTGAGTGTGGTTATTAATCTTATGGTTATTAAGAAATAGCAACTGACCCTTTTTAAGAGCAGGAGCACCTGAATCACCTTCCTTATGCACACTACTGACCCTGGGTGTGCACCAATCACACGGCGCCCGAGAGAGCACCAGCTGCCAGCTTGTAGCCAGAAGCTGCGCAGAGGTGAGGTCGCCTGTAGCCACGGGCGTGGAGGTGAGCGCATGCATGGTCACTTGGCAGGGTGGAGGGTGACTCACACCAGACGCTCAGGTTCAGTGCCCCTGACTATCCACTGGAAGCTCTGGGGTGACGTGTCGGCACACTAACCAACCGAAGGGATTCTGCAGGCGGCTAACGAGCAGCTAACCTGATCAGCCAGGAGGCCGCTGCGCCGTCCCTGAGTCTGCAGACGGACCACCATCTCAGGTGTGTGTCCCCTCGTGCGGGCCCTGCACGCCGGTGCAGGTGGGGGTCCTCCTGAGCACGTTGGACGGCAGCTCCCGGCAGCCCGGCCCCCGTGGCCGGCAGCGTCCTGCCCCAGGGAAGGGGCTGCCCGCGTCTGCTCTGAGGCTCTCGGGACACACCCTGGCTTCGAAGCAGGGCAGCCCTGTGCAGCCGGTGCTTCCACTGTGTAACCAAGTTCACCTTGAGCAGCTGATTGTCCTCCCTTCCGACCTTCCCTTGCTCTCCCTGAGAAGCCCATGTTCTTTCGAGGTATCCTGTCCTATCCTAAGGGCAGGACAGGTCAGCCCTGAATGAGCGCAGGAGGGAGGTCGGGGCGCCGGCCTGCAGAGCCCCGGATGGATCAGTGATGGGGTGCCGGCTCCCGCACATCTGTCCTCCACGGTCACCTTTCCTCACGTGAGCTGGCCCCGGGGAGCCCCAGGGACCGCCGCTGGCTTTCTCCCTCCACGGCTCCAGCGATGCCCTCAGCTCGGCACGGACCTGCGCTGTCGTTCCGGGATTCGAGCCGACCCCTGTGGCTGCTGGCTGCTCCGGGAACCAGCAGCCGTAGAAGCTGGTTCCTCTCCTCTCGCTTCCTTTGCTTTTTCCAGCAAAATGATTTTGGGTGGAAAGGATTCCAAAACATACGCCAGGAAATTAACATGCTCTTGGTTGGAGCAAACTGAATAGACAAGGACATGAGTGACAAAGGTCCAGTTAATGCAAACTGCAAACTGGGTTGGCTTTGGTGAACACAGCCTGAGCCAGCGTAACGCAGCGTCGGCACTGGCTCTCAGCTCACCCACACTGGGATGGTGCCTCCGAGCCCCTTCTCCCCCCATCCCTCACTCCCCCGGGGACGGGAGCTGGGCTGTCTGCCTTCGGAGAGGAGACAGGGCGGCGTGGCTCAGGGCTGGTGACTGAAGTCAGAGTCCCCGGCTCGAGTCTCGTCTCTGTAACGTGCGACTCTGCGGATGAGGGTGTCCCACGTGGTCGTGAACTTCCCTTTTCTCACGCGCGCTGTGGGCAGAGCGGAACAAGTGACGCCGGTCGCTGCACCTGGGGACAGCTGCCACACCTCATTCCGTCCACGACCGTGTGGGGCCGCTCATCAGCTTCCGTCACAGATCCCAGCTGAGCCCGTGGGGCGGCGGAGTTTGGGGAGCAGAGGGCAGGCCGGCGGTGCCAGTGGCGTCTGTGCTGCGGGGCCCTGGCCTGGCTGCGCGGGTTCCGGTGGCGGTAGATCCCATCTCACTTTTAAATTCTTCGGTAATTGTAGTTGATAATGAACTTTGAAAGGCAGGGTCCCCAAATATCTTGTTATAATCACATTTCACATTATAACTACATCAGTCTTTCATAAATAATTGTATAATAAATGGAATTTTTATCAAATGCCCTAGATACTTATGCTTTTAGTGATTCTCAAATAAGCAGCTGACAATATTTTAAAAATGTGAAAAAATGAGGGCGTGGGATTTGCTCAGGCGTAGGAAAAGGCTGCTTCGGAGCCACGCTGCTGCGAAACTGTGGAGTCCTGGTGCGGCTTTCAGGGTCGGCTTCCAGACGGGCCGTGCCTTCCAGGGCCTGGCCCAGCGCCCGCGTGCCTCTCGGGTGGGAGTGGGCTCGGCAGGGCGTCGGCAGACAAAGCATGTTTGGGGGAAGGTTAAGGGAAAGAAGAGAGGGAAGCAACAGGGCGGAAGACGGCGTCCTGAGTGTCCTTGCTGGGACCGCGTCCGCCCACGTCTGTCCCCTCCTGAGGGATCGGCCTCTGTGCTGGGAGCTGTGCTGGGCTCCCTCGTCTGTGTCTGTCGGCCTCGTGGCTGTTTCCATTGCTGATTTGTTCATTCAACAGGTATTCCTGGGGCACCTTCTACATGTACCTGTTCGCGCACGTCTGCCGGGAGCCCCGTTCGCGGGAGTCTCTGTCCCTGCCTCTGCACATGCACACGCGGCCCGGGATTCAGGCAGGTGCCGTGGGCATTGTCACAGCACGGGACCGGCTCCCAAACCAGGCTCGGGGCGTGTGGGTGCACAGGAAGGGCAGCAGATTCAGCTGGCCGGGTGTGGGCAGCAGAGTTTTCAAGAGGAGCCTGGAAGGGTCTGTGGGAGCCGGCAAGGCGGCCGAGCATCGTCGTGGCGGCCGCGAGGTCAGCCAGAGGATGGAGAGCCAGCGAGTGGCCTGGAGACTCCAGCGGCCTCGTCCCTGCACGGCGCTGGCTCCAGTTCTCAAAGCGTTTAAATCAGGGTGCCAGTGGGATCTAATAGGAATTTTTAGAGATCTTTTATATTTAAACAGTTTCATGGTCACACAGGAGTTGTCAGAGAGCACAGAGTCCCTGTGTCCTCCTCATCAAGCCCTGGCCATGAGACCATGTCCCAAACCAGAAGACAGTGGCCCGGATGGGAAGCTGACATTGGGGCACTCTGACCTGCAAGCTTGTTCAGAGCTCGCTGCTTCCAGATGCACGTTTCCCCCAGGCTGTGTGTGTAGCGTTCAGTTCTCTGACATTTTATCACATGTACATGTTCCAGTAACAGCCACACAGAACACCCTTCACCCTTAGACTGCCAGAGGCCGGCTCCGACCGGGTCCAGGGGTCCCTGAAGGATGGACGGTGTTGGCGAGGGAGGGATGAGACAGGCCCGAGAGTCTTTCTGGTCACCAGGCAGCATCTCTGCTCTGACTGGGGCTCAACTTTATTTTATAACTAAAGGTTTGGGGGAAGGCACAGAAGTGGCATTTGCCTTAGACAATGATTTCCGATGACAAACTTCTTTGATATGTAAGAATTTTCCAGAACATAGATTTGTAGAAGACTCATGCATAACCTCTATCAATAGTGATTGAGCTAGGTGATTTAGATGCTTACCCTATGGGGAAGGGAGGTATCCTTGCATACAAGACAATGTTTTTAGCATAAAAAGGGTGACATTAATTCTTTGTGAGCAGGGGTCAATAGCTTGTTTGCTTAAGGAGAAGTATTAAGAAAAACAGGTCTTTCTGGAAACACAATGTCTGCTCCCATAATCAGAAAAGAAGAAGTTCCTCAATAGGTTCCTTCACAGGGTGCAATCAGCATATTCAAGGCCAGAATTAGTCACTCAGAATACTGATCACAAATGCCTTGGGGGGGGGGCGGTGCTCCAAGCAGAAACAATTGGGTGGGGCTGGATATCTGTCCTTAACTCTAAATTAGGCTCTTTGTCTCAGGGCCAGACTCAATTGTAACTCTTGTGTTCTTAGCCCCCTTTATTATCTAAGTCTTGGGTCTGCAAGGCCCACAGGAAGAGCCTTTTGATAATCATCCACAATGCTTTCATCTGAAGTCTCTTTTGAAAAGGCAGGAATATGCTTTTCCTTATGAGCAATCTGTGTGGGGAATATTGGTCTGATCTGGAATATCATGAGGCCTGGTCAATACCCGCAGGCTCATTTCCAACATGAGCCAATAGTAGCAGAAGGAGATACCAGTTTCCGTTCCTCATGGCAGGAGCTGTGCAGATGCTGCCATTTCCTTGCCGTGACTGTCGTCCGGCGAGGCTGCTGCGGCTCCCAGCATTAGACCACGTGCTGGAAGCCACGCGGAGACTCATTCCCCTGATCCCGCAGACTTCTCTCCATCGGGGACATTGTCTCCTTCTGAGAGCATTGCACAGAAGGGGCCATTCCGTTTGTGAACACAGGAGATGCCCCAAGACCCAGCCGGGTCCCGGGGCATCAAGTTTCCTCCTCGACTGTGGAGCAGTGGTCCCTTGCATGGACGGGCTGTTTCGTTTATCCGTCCCTGTTGAAGGACACTTGTTTGCTCCTCAGGTTTTGCCAGTTATGACCACAGCTACGGTAAACAGTCATTTACAACATGTGTTGACATTACGTTTTTATTTCTCTAGGTCATAATCTCAGGAGTGGCATTGCTGGGTCATGTGAGTGTCTACTGGAAGTCATTAGACTCCGCCAGCTGCTTCCTGCCGTGGCTGCGCGGTTCTGCTCTCCCACCAGGATGGACGAGAAGTCACGCTGCCCCTCGTCGTCACCGCGCTTGCTGTGATGAGCGCCTGCTCCCTCCACTCTGCTGAGCAGGAAGTGCTATCTCATGGTTGAAATGTGCATTTCCCTGGGGGCTGAGGCTGCTGAGCCTCATGCCTCTTTGCCATCTGCATATCTTTTTTTGGAGAAGTGTCTGTTCAAGGCTTTTGCCCATTTTCTAATCGGATTCTTTATCTCTTTCTGCTCAGTTTCTGAGAGGTCTGTACATATTCTGGATACAAGTCCTTTGTTGGATTTGTGAATTGCAAATATTTCCTTCAAGTCTGCCGCTTATCATTTTGTCTGTTGCACAGGGTCTTTTGCAGAAAAAATAAATTTTGTGAAGTCTGCATATTCAAATTTTCCTCCTGTGTCATGCTTTAGACATCATGTCAATGAATTAATCCTTGGCCAAAGAGATTTTCTCCTGAAGGTTTATAGTTTTATGTTCAAATATATGCTATAGCTTCAGTTATTTTTTGTATAAGGGGTCTGTATACTTTAACTTCAGGAAAATCCCTCCACTGTGCAGAATGTATCCAGGAGGCTGATCACGGGGCAGAGGAACTTTGTAATGCAGGTGATAGACAGAGGGCTACAGAGCCAAGGGGAAGGACATGATACCCCAGGACACTGGCACACGTGTGCATCTCTATATACATATGAGCACATGTACGCACGCATGTGTATATACGTATGCACTGTGTGTGTGTGTGTGTGTTTTGTGTGTGTGTTAGTCACATCTTACTAGTCAGGTGGAGAAACCCTGGTACCACAACTCCTTAAACCTTTAAAAGGAAATATTTTAGTGTTTGGAAAATTTATCTTGAAATAAAAATTTGTTTTAAAAGACAAATTATTAATTAGTATGCATGCATGTGCACACAACAGTTTGGGGAATAGTAGTTTAAAATGTGGGTATTTTCCAATTTTTATTAAATCAGGTTATTCATCAGTATATTGCATGAAAGGCCAGAGTTGTATGTGCTTGGTCGAGACCAGTCTACCTTGGATCTGATGCTGATTATATGCAGTGGTGCTTCTGGTTTCTTGCCTTGGGCATTAAAAAAATAGTGCCTTTGGATTTGAGAAATCAGGCTTTGAACCTCATGCTAGGGCAGAACACGAAGCAGTTTTTAAATGATCTCGGGGAAATACCCCAGAACCCACGATGGATTGGCAAATTCCAGGCAGTAGGAAATTAAAGCTATAAAGGCAGAAGCCAAGAGTCAGCCCTTGACTCAAAAGTGCACATTTTGGACAATGAATTACTGGCCGCGCAGCCCCCGCTGTGGTGTGTTGCGCGCTGTCTGCCGACATTGATTTAGGGGCCACCCTGCGCGGCTCCCGTGCGGCTGTGCCCTCCTCCCGCAAACAATAGTGATGTCTCAGTGCTTTGTACGGTGTGCGACGCCGGCACCAGACGGGGTTTCCCGTGCCGTGGGGATGGTGACTTGTGTCAAACACGGTACAGGACCCTCTGCAACACACGTCTTCAAGGAACCCCATTGTTTCCACTTTCTGAACTTACATTTCGTGTTAATAATATTCACGGCTCCAGGCGAGGGGGCCCCAGTGCCTTTGCTGGATACGTCAGCCCAAGCATGTGTGTTCTCCTATGTTTTTGTTCTGTCTTTTCTAGCTTCTGGGAAAAGGCAAAATGGGCTGTAATGCGAGGAAAGCTTTGCAGGCTGCTGCGCCCCCGTGTCCTCACGCAGCCTTTCTCCCCGGCGCAGCCTGAGAGAGACGACGTTCGGTTCTAGACCCTGTCATTTTGTCTTGTTGCTGGTGGTGGCTCAGGGGGCCGTGGGCACCAGCCCCGAGAGTCCCGGCGTCTGTTTGGAGGAAGTTTGCACTAATTTCTCAGCTGTTTTATTTAGTTGCAGTTGGGAGCTGATCCAAATGCATGTGTTGAATTTAAGTGTGTGTAGTGACCACGAGACTATTGACGAGAGAGAAAAGCCAGGCACGCATGTGTGAGAGGGACAGAGGGAGGCTCTCCTTTGCCGCCACAGAATTCGGTATTTCACTGTTTTTGGCCTCAGAGGGGGAAAATACCTCAAATTTTCAGAAATTGATCTCAAATATGGTTACTTCTTTTTTGTTTAAGTATTTATTTTCCACTATTTTCTTTAAGAGCCAATTTTAGGCTAAGGAAATTCTTTCCATGTCTGTCTTAAATCATTTTTGTTACAGGAAAACATGTTTTCTTCTTTCCTCATTCTTCTGTCTTCAGATAGTAGGGCATATCTGATGAGTGTTTTCTTTAGGGCAGTTCATATATACCCAGCTATCAGTTGTGTCTATCACCTCTGGATATTTATTTTATTCATTTATTCAACAACAAAAAAATAGTGAATCCTATGTTGTTTTCAGCTCTTTCCTGGGTACTGGGCAGCCAAAGATGAAAACCAAATGGTAAATCCCTGTGGCATTTACCCACCTGTTAAGAGATCAGATGGGTAAACAGGTGCCAATCAAGGGAAGCACTTGCTTTAGGCAGGTTTGTGCTGCTCTGCACTTGACCAGGCACTCCCGAGACCAGGGGCTGTAAGTTTTGGAAGAGTGGGGTTGGACCCTGCGCCCTGTTATTGAGGCTACAGCTCCGCTAGTACTCTCTGACAACTGCTCTTTACAAAGGAGTAAACAGGCAATTATGACGTGGCAGAACCCTTGGAGGGGGCCATTCTCAAAGTCTTAGGGGAGGGGAAGCTTCTAGAATGGTGTGTATGGGGGAAGTTTTCTAAGAGAGATGTCTGCCATTCTTCATGGTACAGAGAACTTCCATGTACCCTAAGCTATGGTCTGAATGTTTGCATCCCCACCCCCCACCCCCGGCCACAAATTCTTATGTTGGAATCTAATCCAAAAGGGGATGGTATCAGGAGGTGGGGGTGGGGCCTTTGGGAGGTGAGCAGGACAAGAGGGTGGGGTCAACATGAAGGGGATTAGCACCCTTATAAAAGAGAGCCCGCAGAGCTCCCTCACCCTTCCTCTGTGCGAGGACACGGCGAGAGGTGGGTGGCCTGAAAGAGGGTCCTCACCTGACCATGCCGGCACTCTGATCTTGGGCTTCCAGCCTCCAGAGCTGGGAAGTGTCTGTTGTACATGAGCCACCCAGTGTCTGGCCTTTTGTTACTGCAGCCGGAACACATGGGACAGCCTGTGCCTGGACACATTTCTAGGACACACTTTGTTCCTTAGCGTTCTGAAGCTAGAGTGAACCACTTAGGAAAAAGGAGTCACTTCTTGTTTTATGTGTGTTCATAAGGCTAGGTCCATGCTTGGCAGGAACTATCACTTAACAAACAATCAATGTGAAATAATCCCGTCAATGGATGGATTTAATTACGTGGTGTGCTGGCAAATGCTTAATAGCTGGCTTATCCAAAAACATACAAATAATCAAATAAAACTCTGATCTGTAGCATTTGCCAATTTCAGTGGTGAAAACACTCCCGTCATGGCTGATTTCAAGCTACAATATGATGTCAACTGGCTCCCAAGATTCCCGAGAACATAACCGATGCTCTTGTTCCGATCAGTCACCCCAAGAGGGACCACGTGTGCACGCAGGTTCCCTTGAGTTAAAAACAGTCAAGACTCAAAAGGCTCTGGAAGAACATTTCACTTTCCCTCAACTGCCTAAAAAATTTAGATGGAGGACCTGCTCCGGAAGAGGGCTGTCAGCGTGAGTGTGTAAGGGGAACGAGGGGCACTGGATGGGGCTGGAGGCGCCTACTAAGTCTGTTAAAACTCCTCTCTGTGTGCCATTGTTTCCAACTGGCCCAGGAAACATTTGTTCACCAAACATTTCCTGTTTTTCATCTTCCCGTGAACTGGCATTCCTTCCCTCCGAAGTTCCAGACCCCTACCCCTCTATTAGCTCAGGATGGCAAATATACCCACTGTCTTTGGAATCTCACATCTGTGTGGGTTCCCTGCATGTATGATACTAAATTTGGTTTTCTCCTATTACCCTGTGTCATGTCAATTTAACTCTTAGGCCAGCCAGAAGAACCTTGAAAGGCAGAGGAAAAACTCCCCGACCCCAACACTCCCATGAACAAGCAGCGCCAGGAAAGCATTGGCTGCCGCCTGTTATCCAGTGTCCCATGATGGTAAATCATAAAGGCAATGAATGCAGGGTCATGTTCAGGAAGGCTTAGCTGGATGCTTGTTAAGAGTAGTTTTACTGGTAACTCTGCTTGGCTGAAAGCCCGTTCCTAGTAGGACCCACATCTTATTCCCCTCTGGGTTCCTCAGTGTCAGTTCTCTGTACTACATTCACAGATGCTGTTATTTCATACAAATTTTATCCATGTCATTGGCTCTGATTTTGAGAGTTTCCTTTTCTAAAACTTACTATATCTGAAATAAATAGCACCCCAGGCCAGGGTCTGGGGCTGTGGGCCAGATGAGTGCATCGTGTTGGCCCCCATCAAACAGCTAACAGAGTGGGGGCTCAGTGTCCGAGACAGACTTTGGTCTGAGTTGCCCTTCGAGGGCAGGCAGGGGCAGGGTGCCAAATGGGGGCGCTGGGAGCAGCCAGTCACTGGCATTCAGGGGCCAGTGGCTTCTGCGCTGCCCTCTGGCCTGGGGGTGCGGAGGCCAGAGACGCACAGGTGCCAAGTGACAGACTAGACAGACTTTTGTGGGTGGCAGGGGCCTCTGAGGCATTATGAGCACAGAGGGGCATTGTCACATGACACCTTTCTTAGCGCTTTGGTCTGACAGATCAGGTGACAGTCGGCTCCCCCACCCCACCTCCCCAGGGTCTGGGGCCCAGCTCCACCCTTCACCATTTACCAGGGTCCCCACCGTGTCCTCTGTGGCCATGACATGCTCTGTGTCTCTGAGTCCATTTGGAGATTGTACAGATCTCCGTGCAGCATCTCATGTGCTCCTGAGCCTCACTCTGATCGACTGGCCCATGAGCCCCACGTCAACTCCCAGCCAGGGCTCTGAACCAGGACCTGGCCCTGGGCTGTGACAGCTGACGCTCTCCCTGTCACACCCGCTGCTCTGAGAAGGCTCTCAACGGCCTCCTAGGTCTGGAGTTGGGGATCCCACACCCTCTGTCTATGCTTGGACTGTCCCAGCGCCCGCTGCCCAGGCCGGTCAGCCTCCTGGGCCCTGGCAAGGATGACAAGGCCACATCTCAAATCCTTTTCAGTGAACCGCCCCCCTGGGACTGGCCTGTCCACCCAGAACCCGACACCCTCCCCTCCAACTGAAGTGGCTCCTCATGGGAGCCACCAGCTCACCCAGGACACAGCTCTCAGCGGGCTGCAGAAAGGGGCAGCTAGAGAAAGCCAGCTGTCTACTCCTTCTGAGACCACCTATGCACGTGGTGCTTAGGGGGACACTTTGCTGTCAGTGGGATGACATGTTTCGGTGCCTAGGATTTTGTGACAGACGCTCAATACAAGAAATGTTAGAAAAATTTTCAGTGTGTGTGTGTGTGTGTGTGTGTGTGTGTGTGTGTGTGTGTGCGCGCTTTCTCCATTCATGGGGAAATCCTGGTGATCAAATCACTCAGAAACATTTTCAAAGCCTGTCATCTGTCTCTTATAAAAACGTGTCGTTTTATTGTCTTTGAAGCCATTACTGTGCTTTCCAGGGGGACCGGGTGAATGAGAAGGAAAAGCACGTCTTACCACCAAGCGGAGATGCTGTTCATCTAACTTGCTGTCGGCACGTGTGGCCTCCCTGCCCCTGTCCTGGGGCAGAGGGACAGTGACGGAGAAGGTGTCCTGGGGTGGCGCGAGGGCCGGCTTCAGCTCACTGCTGCAGAAACCCCGGCTTCAGGCTCCGCGTTCGCAGGAGTCAGACTGGGACACGGCAGCGGGGGGCTCGTGGGTCCTGCTCACCCGCCCCGGGCACTCGGTGACACGGCTGTGTGGGGGCGAGAGCTCCGAAGCTTCCGCGGAGGGAGCGGCAAGGAGCGATAAACGGCGGCGGCTGTGTCTGCGTCGCCTGCGACCCGGAGGAACCGGGTGGCAGCCTGAGGCTCTGGGAGAGGCGTGTGGCCCCAGGGGCCCACCCCGCACAACGCCCTTCAGTCACCAGGGCCTCTCAGACGGTGCCAGCGGGCCGCCCTGTGCAGGTGCCGCGGGGGCGGGGGAGCGGGGGTGGGTGGGCAGGGAGGCCCCTCCGTGGTGGGAGGCCCCCTGGGAGCCGGCCTGGAACGCCCCCGACGGCTCACTTCCCACCGGTGCCCTGAGAGTGGGGCTCACGACCCCCGATGCGCTCTTGCCACCGCTGTGACAGCTCGGCCACGAGGGACGGCGGGTCCGTGGGCGCTGCCCCCATTGTCTTCTGAGGGCCCCGTCTTGTGCACACTGGACACTGGGCTGGACGGTGGACTGCGCGGCGTGGGCTGCCCAGGGGACCACGGGCATCTCGGCTGGGGACGAGGTGTGCACCGGGCTGTGCAGAGGCCTCCCGCCTTCGCCGGGCTGTTCCCCGAGGCGTCCCTGACCTATCGCAGAGCAGTGGGGTCCCTGGGANCCTGTCCCTGCCCCCTGCCCCCATCCCTGTCCCCACCTCCCCTTCATCTCTGGGTCCCTCCAGGATTCTAATTCCCACAGGAACATCACTGCCACAAACCCGGGGTGGGGACGGCCCCCCAGCCCCCAGCCCCGACGGGAAGGTGGCGGCTCCGCACACACCCTGGGTGTGTCGCCCTGGGCTGACTTCCTCTTCCAGCAAAATGCCGGGTGTCTTGAGCATGTGTGTTCGCTGAGGCCGGAGTGAGGTCGGCCGCTGCTTCGCGCAGAGCGCTCTGAACTGCTCCCTCCTTTGAGGGCGTGGGCGCTCTGACTTTCCCCAGAACCTTCCCCCTCACACCAGGGAAACACCCCGAAAGCTGACATGATGTCATCAGGACGTGCCACTTTCCCTCTGACCCCAAGGTGATCCTGGTGACTTTCCTGGCTTGTGACGCCTCGGTGTCCCTCCCCGGTCGCCTGGATCAGCTGGGCGCTGGGCCGGGATCCAGGCAGCACGGCGGGAGTGCGTGGACAGAGAGCCCCTAACTTGGAGTCCCGTTGGAGAAATGAAGTCCCGCGTTGGCTTTGGGGGTGACCTCTGGGATGGAGAGGAGGTGAGGCCCCCGGGGAGGGCCGTGGACAGGGGGCAGTGGCTGGAGGCGGACGGGCAGACGCGGAGGAGCCTCTCCATAAACACCCCCAACTAAACAGGTGTGCGCGGTACACGAGAGTGACCACGGTGAGGGGTGGGTGCCCGCGTCCCGACTCTGAGAACCTGTGAGTGTGGACCGATTTGGGGAGAGTCTTTGCAGATGGAGTTCAGTCGAGGTGCCAAGTGAGACGGTCCCGGGCTCGCTGGGGGGTCCTGGCCCTAAGTCCCTCGGTGAGCATCCACCTGCTGGCAAGACCCAGGAAGGCCCCCACGGCCGCCACGGGTGCCCGGAGCTCCAGATGAGGTCCAGGGAGGCCCGCCCTGGGAACACCACCGGCTGTGCAGCTCACGCTTCAGAAACTCATTTCTCACGGTTCTGGGCGCTGAGCTTCAGGTAAGGGTGTCGGCAAGTTAGGTTTCTCCAGGGGCCACTCTCGTGGGAGTCCTCCCGCAGTCGCCCCTGCACGGCTGTCTGTGGCCTGACCTCCTCTTAATGGGGACACCAGTCCTGCTGGCGGAGGGCCGCCCTGTGACCACGTCTAACCCCAAGTACCCCCGGGAAGGCCCAGCTGCAGAGGCTGTCGCAGTGCGGCTTCGAACCGCAGCGTGAGAATTCTGGAAGCGCACGCGCAGCCCGGCTGGGAGGCCGCTCCCTGGAGAAGGGAGTGCTCCTGCCTGATGTGGGGCTTGTGGTCCCCAGGCCTGGGAGCGGGTGAATTTCGTTGCTTCAGGGCACCCGTTTTCTTTAGGTACTTTACGTACAGGTGTTCACCCGCGTGCACCTGTGTGTACCACAGCACCGTGAATGTATGTGATTCGTACACAGTAGTGTGGCACACGTGTGTACATCACAGCCACACGCATGAGGAATATTGCATGTCCCTGTAAGTGTTCTGTACTGGACTTACAGGCAGCAAAGACGGCCTGAGCGTGTGTTCACACCGTAGCGGCTCCTGGGAGTCCCTGCCCCCCAGCACTCACAGTGCCCTTACTAGGTGGCCGACTCTGAGCGCACAAGCTCTTCCCTCCTTTCCCAGAGTCCACCGTCTTGCAGGAAGGGCGTGCGGGCCGTCGGTCGGTGCAGAGCCTGCGGCGAGATGGGGCCCGGGAAGAGGCGTGGGGGGGCCGGCCGGCGTGGAGGGCAG
>NW_027551571.1:259473-279916 GCF_008692635.1 Crocuta crocuta | reverse complement strand
CCGGCGTGGAGGGCAGGAGCCGGGGGGGCAGGGGCGCGGGGTCAGAGGTGGCGCTGAGTCTCCTTCTTCACAAGTTGGCGATTCCGTGGTTTTGAGGACGAGGCAGAGGAGGCCTAGAGCCGACCCCGAGTCTGGGGCCTCCGTGCGGGCCCCATGGCGAGCATCGCACCCCTCAGCGGTCAGCGCTCTCGGCGAGGGCCAGACGCAACGACTCCAGGCGTGTGGGCACGCGGGTTTCTGCTGCGTGGTTTCCTTTGTTTCCTCTTCCCGGTGTTTGCAATTGCAAAGGCCTTTCTGTTTTCCACTCTCTGCGCGCCAGACGGCGAGGCCTGCGTTTGCGGAGTCCCGGCCGGGAGGTGGCTAGAGCCGCGAGCCCGGGGCTCTTCCCGCCTCTGCTGGGTCAGAATTTGCATTTTCACAAGGCCCCAGGAGTGTCCCGAGCGTGTTAGAGTTCGAGAGGCAGGTAACTAAGGAAGCCGTGTCACCTCGGGCGGAGGCCTCGTGACTCCGTGTTTGTCATTCCCGAGTAATTTCCGCGGAGCCGCAGTGCGTGCGCTGCGCTGCGTAACAAAGCACTCTAAAATCACAAACACCCAAATCCTGGCGTGTCGTTCTCACTGAGCAACTCGCAGGGCCCAGAAATGCTCCGGCTCAGATCTGTCTCCTGTGCCGGGAGCCTCGGAAAGCTAGTGACCCGCTGTGCTTAACTGACCCGGAAATGGCTTTGCACTTGATTTTAATTTGCTACGGGTGGCAACGGCGTTCTTTTTCTGGAGACAGAACAAGCCGGCTCTGCTGAGGGCCGCAGCTGCAGTCGACGGCCGGTTCAGTGGGCAGGGGTGGGGGTGGGGGTGGCAGAGCCACCTCCCGGCCTGCGGAAAGGACGCTGGGCTGTTTTCCCCGGGCTGCACAGCCCACGTGCCAGGGAGGGGCCCTGGGGGCCTGGCTACAGCCAGAGGCCACCTGGGTGTGGCCTCCCAGAGCCAGGAGCCCAGGCTCCCTGCAGGGGGCGGGGGGAGAGGGGGGAGGCAGGAAAGAGATTTCCGTGATGTCCTGGGGATCGACGCGTGCTGTCTTCTACTGCTGGACCAGACCGAGGCGAAGCGGAGGAGCTCTCGGGGGTCCCGCTTCGGCCCCCCACCCTGATCTCCAGCCCCCTCTCCTCTCGTCCTTGGCCGCAGACTCAAGCGTCCTCTGTGACAGCCCTCTCGCTTCAGAACATGCTCACATCACAGGCGGCGTGGAGCCTCGGACCCCAGTGTCCGGCCCACAGCCCAGCTCCGAGGGCTCCTCCCCGGGCCCCGGCTCCCGGCGCTGGGCAGACAGACCCCGTGGGCCAGAATCCTGGCCCGGGCGTCCTGCACAACCGAGTTTCTGTATCCGGACTTGTGCAGTGCACGGCCTGCACAGTCATACACAGAAGCCCAGCCCAGTCTCAAGGCAGAGTTCAAGGTTGTGCAGAGCAGCACGAAAGCCAAAATCAACGGAGGCATACCCTGGCCGCCTCGCGCATTAATCATTACTAGGGCTTCTCAAGCAGTTCCCGAGGGCCTGGCCTACCTCTGAGCGGTAATGCGGATTCACCCACTTAATCCCAGAGAGAGGCTATTGTCACCTTCATTGTGTAGAGTAGTGCAGGGGGCACGGGGAGGTCACAGAAGCCTCCCCAGGTGGCAGAGGCAGGAAATACAACCTGGGCCGCAGGAGTCTGGCCCCATCTCAGCCGCGAGCCCAATCCACCTCCCAGTCGGTAAAGGCTTCTGCTTGCCTTCTGACCTCAGAGGCCAGCAGCATCGGGGCAAACCCGGCCAGGTCAGGCCTCACGTTTCTGGACCTNCCGCCTCCCTCCCTCCCTCCCTCTCCCTCCCTCCCTCTCTCTCTCAGCCGAGCCAGGCCCAGGCCTACGGCAGGCATCTCCCTGCGGACGTTTCCTTCTCCAGGAGAGAAAATGCTGAGTTGCCTCGGAGACACAGGACAATCTCTTCTTTTTTTTTTTTTTTACAGTTTATTGTCAAATTAGTTTCCACATAACACTCAGTGCTCATCCCCACAAGTGTCCTCCTCCATGCCCATCCCCCCTCCCCCCACATCCATCAGTCCTCAGTTTTTGTCAGCATTCAAGAGTCTCTCATGGTTTGCCTCTCTCCCTTTCCCCCACCATTTCTGCCCTTCTTCTCCCCCTTGTTCCTCCGTCAAGTTCCTCCTAATCCTCCTATACGTGCAAACATATGATATTTGTCCTTCTCTGCCTGACTTATTTCGCTCAGCATAACACCCTCAAGGTCCATCCGTGTTGCTACACAGGCCAGATGTCATTCTTTCTCGTTGCCATGGAATATTCCATCGTATAGATCTCTTCTGACAGGTGTCTCCTGTCCCTGTATTCAAACGTGAAGTTTCCACGCACCGGTGACCCACAGATGATGGCTAAGTAGACTTGGTGGCCGGGTCCCCTCGACAGTGCAAAGAGCCTGGTCTTCAAGCTACAGCACAATGTGTGTTTCGATGTCCAGGCCTTCTCAGGGCAGAGTGAGGGAAGGGCGGGTCCGGGTTCTGTGTCCCTAAGTTAGCTTTCAGCCGAGCTTCTCCAAATGCTGTTCAAGTTCCCAAACGCTGTTCACGTCCGGGACGTGCTGCTGCCGGCGCCTGGGGGAGGGGAGGCCAGCGCAGGCGTCTGCCGTGGCCCGGAGCAGCCAGGTGGGGCAGGAGGTGGCCGTGGCCTCTTGGAGGAATGAGCCCCACGGAGGAGCCACCTTCTGGCCTGGACCCTCCTCACACCCAGGGGCTCCCTAGGTCCGCTGAAGTTCTGGGGCACCCGGGGTTTGGGGTGGTGACCGTCTGACTCCACCATCAGCTTTGTCCTGGGGGGAGGGGCCTGCCCTGTCCTTCCTCTTCCGGAAGAGGCTGCGGATTGTCCAGCCGGGGCCCCTGCCCTTCCCCCTGGGGTCAGGGCCTCCCCGGCACCATGGGGACCCTCCCCCTCCCGTGGGGCAGGGTGTACAGGCCGTGGGCCCGCACAGGGGCCGCAGCACGCGGCGCACAGCAGCGCCAGGCCAGTCAGGGAGAGGCGTGGGCCGTGCACGCCGCACTCAGGACGGGCGGCCCAGGGCGGGTGTGCCTCCCCCGTCACGTGCCAGGGCACTGGGCTCCCCCTCTCCCTTGGAAGTGGTGCCCCTTGCAGGGGCCCGGGCAGGGCAGGAGTGGACTCTCGGAAAGCACGATGTGCTGGAGGAACCCAGGGAGCGTCGGGCTGCTTCTGGGGAAAGGACGACCCATGGGGAGGGATGGATGGGACTGAAGTGAAAATGTGGTCACAAAAGTCAGAGCGTGGCTCCCTGCTAATGATGGGGCTTCGTGCCGGGGTCAGTGAAGACGCTCCCCTCCTTCAGTTATGAGCTGACACCCAGGCAGGCGCCCTGGGTTTGCATTTGGGGAAACAGATCTACCCGAGGGTCTGGCCCTCTCTGCCCCAGAGAGTTCAGAGTCCAGTGGAGACAGACCCTGCAGCCGAGGGGCCGCGTGGACACGTGCCGGAGCTGTGAGGCCGGGGAGGAGGTCCCTGCGGGCGGCGTGGCCTGGAAGCCTGGGGAAGGGCAGAAACCTGGGGGAGGGGCGTGGCTGGGCAGGCGACGCGTGCGGGCTGGCTTCCCCGGCGCGCTGGAGCCCCTGCCTCGGGGCCCTGCACACCTAGCACACCCCCCGCTGCACTGCGTTTGCTCAGCGAGCGTAAATCCAGGATCATTAAGAGGAGCTGCGGTTTTTAGCCAGTGGGGGTCGAATACTAGCTATGAAGTAGATTCTGTGCTAAAGGCCTAGTTACGTCACTTGCACCCCCATAAGAAACCTCGAGGTGACTATTTTTGTTCTCATTTGACAGCCCAGGACGCTGAGGCTGACTTCTACACCGACAGTGACCTTCCAGGGTCAGAGCTGCTGAGAGGCCGAGTGAGAACTCACACGTTGCTGATAGCAGATGCCTTCTCACGACCCCATGATATNCATTTGACAGCCCAGGACGCTGAGGCTGACTTCTACACCGACAGTGACCTTCCAGGGTCAGAGCTGCTGAGAGGCCGAGCGAGAACTCACACACGTTGCTGATAGCAGATGCCTTCTCACGACCCCATGATACGGGTCTCTTGTAGCAGAAGTGGTCTCGTCGGGTTCCAGGACTGTCCCCTCTTCTGTATCGGGGCAGGGCTTTGTTTCTCATACGGACGAATATTATCCAGACATTTTAGCTGCAGGCAAGACTTGAACACGAAGCCTGGAAACTGTATGCATACATTCGATGCTGTTTTCTAGTCTTTAGTGTCACGCAAAGCTTCCTGTGAAGCTATGTGTTCAGTAAACACATGGCCCCTAGTGAGAGGACTGCCTCCCTCAGCGCGTGTGCAGTGAGGTCCGTCCTGACGCCGGGCAAGCCCAGGGGCTGTGGCTGGTGCGCTGCTCCCCTCTCCTCCTCACTACCTTCTAGAAAGTGAGCGCAACAGGCTGCCGTCTGGGGCCCCGGAGCACGTGCACAGGGGAGCAGCGGACAGGAGGGCCGTGTCCCCGCCCCTCGAGGCTGCCGCCCACGCCCAGTCCTGTCCCTGGGACCCTTCTGCAGGGGGCGGGCCTGCGCTCTGTTTAGCCCTCATGATGCGGACTGTTCTATCGAACACAATGGAAATAGTCGCCACACCAGCCCGGTGACACGTGGAGTAAAGGACGCGGTCTCAGATGCTCTGTCTGGACCCTGGCTCTCGAGTTCCGTGGACCCCGAGGTCCTGTGTGCTCCCAGCCAAAGCAGACCTCCTGCCACAGGCTCCGGACAGGTGACGCTGTGGCGAAGGTCCGGAGGGGCCGCTGAGTGTTGTCTGCTGCCGCCTCCCTCTCCCTCTTCGGGCTTCGCAGCTCTTAGATGACCTACGGGCGTCCCTGTTTGCTGAGCACTTCTCACTCGCTCCCGTGTGCTGTCGGCCCCAGGGCGTCTGAAAGACCTGCCCCTCCCGGGGTCCCCTCCCGCGTCCACACGCGTGTGGCCACATGTCAGCGCGTGCTTCTCCCAGAGGGGATCCCGGAGCAGCTCTGGCTGAATGAGTTTGTTACCCGTCGTGACGGATGAGGGATGTTCGCGCTAGGTGGTCCCTTGACGCGAAGGCCTCCGTTTACAACCCGAGAATGTCAGCCAGGCGGGGCCGGCGGGGGGAGGGGGCCGCCCGCGGGGGCAGCTTCCCCGGCACCTGCGTTTGCCAGGCTGCCTTGCCTCCCATCCTGAGACCCGAATCAAAACACCAGGGGCTTCCGACCAGCCGCCCTCGTCCACGGAGACTGCTTCTGATCGTCCGGGTGGCTGTCCCCGCGGCACGGACACTCAGACCGCAGGCGTTCAGCCCGAGCTGTGGGGCGTGGCCGGGGCTTCCAGAACCTGAGCCTGGCGCTTCCCCAGCGCCAGTGCCCAGGGCCGGAGGCAGTCCGTGGACTGTGTGCCAGGCCGAGTGTGCCGCGCCTCTGAGCAAAACTCTGGCAAGTCAGGAGGGCGCCCTCTTCCATGGCGGTGGCACGCAGGCAGGCACAGAAGCCTCTGGAAGCCATTAGACCCCAAGTCGACTTTCAAGACCCTGGGCGAACTCAGTGTTTACACCGCAGGCGCCACATGTGCAGATCGCCTGTCCTCACGACTGCTTGGCGGGCTCCCTACCGTGGAGCGCGGCGAGGCCAGAAGCGCCCAGCGCACCTCCTGCCTGCGGGCGACCAGCCTGTCCTGTCTGCCCGATGCCCCTGCACCCCGGGGTGGCTTCCCTTCCTTTCCTCTCTTCCTGCCTCTCCCCTGCCTCTCCACTCCCCCAGCTGGCAAGGGGAGGGGCGTCCCCACCAAGGGATTCCTTGGGAATTCAGCGGGATTTCCAGCAGGCAAGCGAGTGACGTCTTTCTTGGGAAAGTTACAAAACCTCTTAAACATCTGAGCTGATGACAGAGGGACGGACAGACAGAAAGTTAGCAGGCCTGCTCCCCCTGCACCCCCTGCCTGCACACCCTCCCCCTGCACACCCGCCCTGCACACCCTGCCTGCACACCCTCCCCTGCACACCCTCCCCCTGCCTGCCCTCCCTGCACACCCTGTCCCGGCACACAACTGGAGTGGGTGCTCAGGACGTCTCATGTCTGCTGCTGGATCTGAGGTCTCATGGATTCTACAAGGTTCTCTGTCTACGAGGAACCGCACCCCTGCGCCGCACAGACCCAGACCCCAGGCCTGACTGAGGCAAGCCTGGCAGGGCGTTTGCGGGGTGTGTGTGGGGAAGGCAGTCAGGCTCTACCCTAACCAGAGATGTGCGGATGCCAGACCCGCCGGCCCCCTGCCCCTGCTCTCAATGTGCCCTACGTTATTCGCACCATGAACTTGCCTCGGAAAGAAGAGGAATATAAATCACTGCGCCTGTCACTCTCTTACGGGGTCATGAAGACCCTGAGGAAACCAGGCTGGTGGTGTGAGGGCTTCGCAGATACCGTGACCTGCTTCCATGCAGCCTCCTTTCCCGTGGCCTGTGCGGGGCTCTGCGGGGGGCAGAGAGGCTGGGTGCTCTGTGCGGGGGAGAGTGGCCTTTGGGGCAGCACATGTGTTCCTGAGAATCACCACGATGTGCAAACCCGTGCAGTAAGCTCCCGGGCTTGCGGGCATAGAGACATGACACCCAGAAATCTTATCGGCGGCTCCTTAGGAAAAAGGAACCTAATAAAAATGGCTGCAGCAGGACCTCCCCCGCACACCCGCCTCGTCCCGCAGCAAATTCTTTACCTCGGAAAAGCCTGCGGTGCCCTGCGGAGGGGGCTGTCTCGAGGACTGCGTCCGGGCTCACCGGTGGACAAGTGCCACGGGAAAGAGAGGGCAAATCTGTGACATCGAACACAGAGATTTAAATTCATAAATGAATTTGGGGAAGGACGCTCAATTTGGCTCAGTCAGTTGAGCATCCGACTTCGGCTCAGGTCATGATCTCACAGTTTGTGGGTTCGAGCCCCACATTGGGCTCTGTGCTGACAGCTCGGAGCCTGGACCCTGCTTTGGATTCTGTGTCTCCCTCTCTCTCTGACCCTCCCCTGTTCATACTGTCTCTCTCTCTCCCTCAAAGATAAACAAACATTAAAAAACATTTTTAAAGGCCAGTAACCCTTAGAGGGTCCCGCACGCCTGGTCAGCTGACCTGCGCAGATGGAGAGAGCAAGGGCAAACCGTCAGAGGCCTCGCGTGGGCCTCCCACCCGCTCTGCAGGGGAACATCCCCCCCAGGCCCTCACGGGGGCGCACACAGCAGAGCAGTTCATCTCAAGAAAATGGGGCGAAGGTATCAAAGGGGCGTTTTGCAAATACACCAGAGAGAAAACGTGCCTCAGCTGACAGAGAAACATGGGCGAAGTGGCGGAACACAGACGGGGTCCAAAACCTCAGTGCTTCGATGGGCCCTTGTAGGGACTAGGGGCCGCCTGAGCAAGAAGCAGTGCCATACGCCGAGGGGTGGAAGAGAGGCCGGGAGGCAGGGAGGCCGGGGACGGTGGGTCTGTACCCGGGAGGTAACGGGGTCGCTGCAACGGCGGCAGAAACCCATCCAGCGGAGCAGACACAGGGTGACGGTCAGCACTGACGGGACACTGGGGCGCTGTCCTCGCCCACCAGAGGGTGTGTGGTCACCGCGTCCTGAGCCTTCCGTGGAAGAGGACAGTGAGCCCTGCACGCACCCCTCACCGCCAGTCCCCCGGCCACAGTCGCCTGCCGTGAGGCTGCGCACGTTCCCGGCTCCCGTGCTCTCCGCACGGCCCCCTTTACCGGTCCGGTCTGGGCACCATACTGTGGCCAGGACCCCGCGCCGGAGCTGGCCTGGGGAGAGCGGGCACAGGCCCCCAGGCCCCACCCTGCAGGCAGCCGTCGGGAGCCTGAGCACGAGGACCTTTTTCTCAGGAGGGTGGCTGGGGGAAAACTGGTGGCTTTGCAGTTAGGTGAGGAGGGTCCCGTGGGGGGAGAGACTTGCTCCGTTGGGCAGAGCCTGCTGGGCAGCACCGTGCCCACGGTCCCAGGTCGGTGACCCAGAAGGAAGACTCAGGTCAGAAAAGGAAAATGCTCTCAATTGCAGCCTGATTTTGTTGAACGCAGAGGAGTCCAGGCAAGCCCTCCAGGGAGTCTTCACGGAGCCTGGGGAGCTGTGCTCATGGCCCCTCACACACCATCCCACCCAGGGGCCCGTGATGCTTCTGGCCTGTGTGCGCCACCAAGCCACGAGTTTTCAAAGGTGATTCTGGACACAGAAATGCCATCGGGTGTCAGGCACTACCTACACCTGGAGAAATCCCCTTCAGGCCCTACTTACACCCAAAGAGAAACTCCCATCAGCACTACTTACACCCGAAGAACATTCCCATCAGCAGTACTTACATCTGAAGAAACTCCCACCCGGCACTTCTTACACCCGAAGAATCTCCCAGTAGGCATTACTTACACCCGAAGAACACTGCCATCAGGCACTACTTACACGGAAGAACACTACCATTCACGACCCAGATGTCTGTCCACAGGTCAGCCGGCCCGCGGGCTCCCTCCCCAGCCACCAGCGCGCTGACCATGGTCCTCGCCAGTGGTGTGGTCATTACTGCAGTGACAGCAAGGAAATATGGCGGAAGGCGATCAGCTGGACAAAGCAAATCCTCAGGAGATCAGGGGACACAGGTTTTATGTGTCCCTGCAGCTAAGATAACCCATCAGTGTCCACAGTGCTGGCAACAGTACCTGAGCATCCAGCAAGGGAGGTAGAGAAACCCCAACTTGCACGAGAGAAAGGTGGAGGCAGTTCCCTTGTGAACACAAAGATGGTGCTGGCTCTTGCTCTGGGCTGTGTCCTGCCACGTGCTCTGGTGGGCCGAGGGGCTGAGGGCCGAGGGGCTGAGGGCCNTCCCCAGGCAGCCAGCCTTCCCCAGCAGCCCCCAAAGCAAGACCACCTGTGTCTGTGAGCACCACGTACGTGTGCACCATCTCCGTCTGTGAGCACCACGTACGTGTGCGCCATCTCCGTCTGTGAACACCAGGTACGTGTGCGCCATCTCTGCCATGGGCACGTGTTTCACATCAGACACGGTCCTTCATCAGCCATTCTGATGAATAGAGGTCCCATTTTGGTTGTTTTTATTAACACCTTTAAGAAACAGGCTAATGTGAAATATTGTTCATATGCAGAGGTTTTTCAAAACGTGGTGGTGGCGATTTCCTGCCCCCCTCCCGCGTGCACCTGCTGAGTGTGGGACTCAGGGCGGACGCTTGGATGCCCGTCTCCCTCCGTCCTCTCAGTCTGCGCACGGGGCCTCCGCGGCCGCAAGAGCTCAGGCGCCCGCCTCGCCCCGAGGCAGCAGACAGCAGGGGTGCGGGAGTGCGATTGGCAAGCCGGAGAGAGGAGCCCTGGGCCTTACAGGGGGTCACCCCTGCGTGTGGAGGAGATGCATCAGGCAGAGCGTGTGCTTCTGGAAAGTTCAGGCCGATCAATTTCTGAACCATTTGCTGGAAGTCTGCGTTGCAGATCTTCATCCCAGACATCAGGTACCTCGGCAGCCTGGTCCCGGGGTCTCGGGTTAGCAGCCGCCCAGCCCGCGATGCGTGTGTGTCGGCGAGCGACTCACGCCTCCGCTCTCTGGCCTGTTGGCCCAGCCTCTTTGTCCCCAAACAACAGGCCTTTTCAGCCTCCAAAGTGGGAGCTCCTTATCCCCTGTGATTTCCAAGTTTCCGCGGGAGCGTGCTATCAAGGGCAAGGTGCACTTTAGGGCGGAGGGAAGGCAGCGAGAACTTACTGCTTGAACAGAGTGAGAAGGGCGAGGGCAGTAGGCCGACTTCCTTGTGCCCTGAGCACCGAGTCCTCGCCCAGGCCCGGAGCTGGGCTGTCCCTCCACGCAGCACAGCGTGGGCCCTGTGGGTGGCGACTCAGCGTGACCGGCCTGCCGTCAGCAGCTACTCCTGGGTCCGAGTGCTGACCTCAGTCCCCGGCTCCCCGGCTGGGCAGAGAGGACGCTGTCTACTCACTGTGTAGACACAGGCTTTGCAAACAGACACACCTAGACCTGCCTCTTGGCCTCTGTCAACTGCCCCCAGTGTCCTGGGAAAGCCCCCTTCCCCCCACTCAGCCGAGGGCGCCAGGCTCTCCATTAAACTGTGTGTGTCTGTGTGTGTGTGAGTGTGTGCGCCCATGTGTGCATGCATGTGTGTGCACACCTAGTAGTACAGCAGGAATAAATACTCCATTTCCAGATACTTGCAATTTGGACTGTGCAGCATTTTCCCCAAACATGCATTCAATTCATTGCAAATTCCCTGACATAAGAAATTCGGTGCTAGCATCTTTGGAAATCTAACGGCAGCTACTTTAATGGAGGTTAAATATAAATTTTGTGCATTGTAATAAACTTTAAATATACATATTGCAATGTTTTATTTCTTATCAATTTTATTGAAACAGAATTCTACTCATGGAACAACGGGAAATGTAACACAACGCTTAAAGCATGATCTAAAATAAAATGAACAAAGAAAATTGTAGGAAACACATGTCCTACAAACTTTATAGCTCTTTCCAACAGAATTATGGAATTCTGTGATAGAGAAAACACAGTAGCTATTTGGATGGTTTCACTGAAGTGTCTGAGACACTGTATTTTCACAAATGATCCCCGTTTGCATAACCACAAATTCCAGCTAAAAACACACCTCCCACAACATAAACCACGACACACCTATCAGAAGGTGCAAAATTAAACTGATCGCACCAAGTGTGGGTGAGGGAGTGGAGGACCCGGAACCTTCAGGTGCTCCTGGAAGGCATGTGAAATGGTGCAGTCACTTAGGGAAACAGTCTGTCAGTTTCTTAAAAAGTCAAGCGCACACCTACCACATACATGAGCTGGCATGTTTTTATTTTTTTTTAATTTTTAATGTTTTATTTATTTTTGAGAGAGAAAGAGAGGCAGTGTGAGCACGAAAGGGTCAGAGAGAGAGGGAGATACAGAATGTGAAGCAGGCTCCAGGCTCTGAGCTGGCTGTCAGCACAGAGCCCGATGCGGGGCTCGAACCCACGAACCGTGAGATCATGACCTGAGCCGAAGTCAGACACTCAACCGACTGAGCCACCCAGGCGCCCCCATGAGCTGGCATTCTATTCCTAGTATTATTCCAAGGGATAAATAGATGTCATGCACATGAATGTCTGTAGTAACTTTATCTGGAATAGCCCAAACCTGGACTAATCCGGATACCAATCAGCGCACACTCACATGTGCACAGCCAGACAGCAGAGGACTGGGCAACGAGAAGGTGTGAGCTGCTGATACGTGCGACGTGGTCGTGGCTCTAGATAATTAGGCCGAGTGAAAGCCTCCAGACAGAAAGACCCCATTTATATAAAACTTAAAAGATGCAATTTCACCTAACCTGACAGAAGCCGAGTACATGGTTGATGGGGCCTGGGAGGGGGGAGTGGCGCAGGAGGGAGGGAAAGGAAACTTGGGAGGGTTGTGAATAATTTTCTGTATGGTTGTACGGCTTTGCAAGTGTATACCTATGTAGAGCCTGATCAAACTGTACACCGTAAGAGTGTGTGGCTCATTCCGTGTCAATCATTCCTTGATAATGCAGTTTAAATTTCTCTAGAAGGGGAGGGTCCTGCGGGCACAGCCGAGCAGCACTAACGTGTGATCAGGTGCATTAGCACAGCGACGCCCACGTCATTAAAGACTTTGCCCTTGGTTATAATGGTCAGCCTCCTGGAGAGGGAAAGGGCCCCGTGTTCTCACGCACCTGTAGTAGGAGCTAAATGGCCCTGTTCCCATGGTTGCACCGTGGCAACGCTGACAGTAGACGTGTGCACGTGTGTGTGTTTTCACAAGTATCCAAAAGACTTTTGAAAATAGTGAAGAGGAGAAAGCAATGGAAACTCTACACTCCAGGATTAGTTTTAGTCAAATAGACGATGGGCCTGCATTCACTGTCCGTGTTCCTCACAGTCTCTGTCTGCCTTTCTGTCTGTCTCTCTCGCACACACACACAGATTTCTGAAAGTAGAGAAGCACAAATTAGATGACTTCTTGCATATTAATAAGCAACATGATCATGTATAATACATCTTGTGAATATTTCCACGTCAGTAACAGAAGAATCAACTTGTTCTTTTCACGACTTCATTGTGGGTATGACCACAAGTCATTTAACGTGACGTCAGTGGATGGACATTTCTATGTTTACTTCTGTTTAAAAATTTTCCAGTAATACAGTGCCTATATTTTTCCACACTTGTGAGTGTCCATCTGTAGAAGAGTAAATTCTGAGGTGTAGCATTTCTGAGTTCAAGTATATACTCATTTAAAGAATTAGGGGCGCCCGGGTGGCCCAGGTTAAGCACCCGACGTCGGCTCAGGTCATGATCTCACAGTTCGTGAGTTCGAGTCCCGCCTGGGGCTCTGTGCTGACGGCTCAAGGCCTGGAGCTGCTTCAGATTCTGGGTCTCCCTCGCTCTCTGCCCCTCCCCCCCCAAAACAAACAAACATTTCTAAAAAATTAAAGAACTGGTAGATATTTGGTCTCCAGAAGCGATACCTCAGTGTGCTTTCATGCCACCAACTTCCCCACGTTCTGTTCAACAGCGGATATTATCAGTGTGGTAACTCCAATCGGTGAATGTATTTAATTACTTCTTTCAGTTTTAGTTTGTGACACTTTTGACCTGAGAACTGCCTGTTTCTGCCTGCATTGCACACAGGCAGTTTTGTTTGCCAGGGGTATGGGCGGGGGCGGGGGGGCATAAAGAGAAAGCACCCCCACAAGTTACTCCTCAAAATCCCAGGGAAGCTGGAATCTTCCGTGCTCGCCTCCTTACCT
The DNA here is from genome assembly GCF_008692635.1 of Crocuta crocuta. Taxonomy (NCBI): domain Eukaryota; kingdom Metazoa; phylum Chordata; class Mammalia; order Carnivora; family Hyaenidae; genus Crocuta; species Crocuta crocuta. The sequence continues at coordinate 267,034 of NW_027551571.1, read as the reverse complement.
GAGGAGCTGGAGGGGGCAGGACAGGCCACGCCCCCAGGCAGACCACTGACTCAGAGTGTTCATATGACCCCAACCCGGCCAGACTTCCCTCGAAGCCTTCCACCCTTCAGGGCGACGCGCGGCTTTCTCTTATTTTGTGATGAGTTGCAGGAAATTTGGCTTTTAAATATTTTTTTCCTGCCATGTGGATTGACTGTGATTGTAGCAGAGGGGGATTAAATCCAAATCACAAGCACCGTCAGAGACTAGTAGCTCGGAGTGGGGACCTAACTGGGTGTTGTGAGGACGCCTGAATCCAGTCATGCCTGAAGGAGGATCTCTCATCTTCACAGATTTGTAAACCAATATATTTCTTCCTGTTTGAGCATGAGAACTTGGATTTCTATCCGTTGCCTGGTAGTAAATGTTCTTTTATCCATTTTTAAGACCTTTGTGTTAGTTTCTTTTTTAAAGAAACTGTGTATTTACTGTTTTGAGAGAGCGATGGAGAGAGAGCAAGTGGGGGTGTGGGGGCAGAGACAGGGAACCTACAAGCTCTGTACTGTCAGCGCAGAGCCAGGCTCAGGGCTCAAACTCACGGACCGTGAGATCATGACCTGAGCCTCAATCCAGAGTCAGACGCTTAACTGACCGAGCCACCCAGACGTCCCTGCTTCTTGTTTCCTTATTGATAAAATAGCCTGGAGGAGATGAGCCCCTTGTTTCCAGTGCCTTATTGAAGAAAAATTACCCGAACAGTAGAATAGTTCAGGCTCTTTAGGTGTCACTGGGCCAGTTATTTTAACTTTTACCAAGTGTCTACTCTTAATATATGATAAGCTTAATTAGTTTAAAGAAGAAGAAGTCAAGATAAAGACTCCATCTGAAGACCTAGCCAGTCGTGCCAGGAGCCAATGTGACAAAATTAACCATTTTTGAAACTGAACAGATACTCAAGTTAGACCGAGTAGCAAAAGTGGTGTCTGCGTGTGAGCAACCTTGGAGTGCCCGACCTCCGCTTCTAACCAGGTCAAACCCGGGACCGGCCGGTGGCCGTGCCAGCCAAGGAGAGCATATGCACACTGCGTTAGGCGGTTAGTCAGCTCCCGAGATGCTCACGTCCCTCCTGGGCTGGGTCGGCAGCCAGAGGAGAGAGCCAAGCGTTCCCGAGGCGGGGGGCGGGCGGCCAGGGCTCACCAGCGGCCCAGCGGCTCTGTTGCCACCAGCTGTGGCTGCAACGTGGCCGTCTGTGTCCGTGCCAGGCCGGATGCTGCCGCCTGACTTACCTGGCTTGAAGGACACATCCTTGCAGAGGGACCAGAGACTTCTTCCACACCAAGCTTCTGTATTACTGCAGTGTGTGTGCAAACACAAGCACGTGCACACAGAGGCTGCACATATAAGCGTGCACACACAAGCATACACACGTGCACAAGCATGTGTATATACTCACAAGCAGACACATGTGTGCACACACAAGTATGCACATGCAAGTGTGTGTCCACACAAGCATACACACATGTGCACACATCAAGCCCGCACACACAAGCTGCACACAGGCATGCACACCTGTACACACACAAGCATGCATGTGCACACAAGCACACACAAGCACACGTGTGCATACACACACAAACACACACTCCGTATCCCAGTATCCCAGGCTCAGAGGGGCTCCAGGTGTATGGCTGCCTGCACCCACGAGGAGAGAAGGACAGGCCGGGTGTCAGTGGACCTGTCACCTTGTAACAGTTACTGGTTTGTAACTGTCCCCTTGACATACTGGGTGAGCGACAGGGCGCAATGCCGACTGTGGCGGCCACCCCCCCTTCCCGGCCGGGAGGGGGCCAGCCTGACCTCCTCTAAAAGAGCCTGACGATGGGGTAGCATTTCTTTCGGAAGAGAATTCAAGACGCTCCACAGCTGGTATCATTAGTGTCCTGGGGTGGGTTCTGACTGTCCACACCACTTCTTCCAGGTCCACCTCCACTGACAGCATGCCAGGGGAAAGCGCTTGCCCAGGTGCTCAGTGGGAAAGAAGTGCAGGAACATTCTAGAAGAACAGTCCAGGAGAAGCGTGGGTGGGCGGGCCAGAACGAACTGGGGTTCTTCCTTCTTCGGAGCGAGTCTCAATGGAGCGGTTGACTGTCCTACGCCTGCCTCGATTCTTCCCTCGGGAGGGGTCCTCTCTCTCACTCTGCCTGTCGGCGGGCCAGGCGCCCCAGTCGGTGACATCTGATGCATCACGGGCTGTGTCCTGGGTCAGTGGCTCTGAATGTCAGTATTAAAGGGACTGGAAACATTTCCTGCAAGTACAGTGAGGAAGGGCTGACGCGGGTCTGAGTGCTTTAAAAACAGTGCCATCCCTTACCACCCTCATCTCCTGAGGGAGGTCCTTGCCACCAACCTGCGGGCTGTGTCACCTCAAAACAGGACGCCGGCTGCGTGCAGTCCTTCTGCGCTGTGCACATCGTCCCCACTCACCTGAGACAAGGCGCCGCGGTGGCCGGGCGGGAGCAGGCACGGCGCTCTCCTTTCTCCGGCCACGCTCACCTCCACTCGCTGTCAGGTGGGAGGGGACGATGTGCCAATGGCCAGTGGTGCCTCCGCCTGACAGGAGATTGGGCTTTATCCTAAGTAAGGCAGCGTTTCAATGTGGCGGGCCGGCAGGAGCCAATGTTCCAATGGAGCCAATGGAGGCCACAGACGCCCACGTGTCTCCCCTGCGTGCGTCCAGCTCTAAGCTTTTCAAATTAATCACCCTTTTTAATGGTCAGGAGACTTGATTCTGGTTCAGAAAGGACAAATCTGGAGAAGAGCAGCTGCCCAAATGGAGTAAATTATAACAGACTCTTTCCTTCGGGCTGTGAGAGACACAGCATCTGAAGCACGGGGGCCCCAGCGTCAGGGCCCAGGCTCCCCTCTTCCGGGTCTCGGGGCGTGCGGAGGGCTCTGCTGGTGCAATGCCCCTCCTGGGGCTCGGGACAGACACCCCTGGACGTGGGAGGGACCGAAGGTCTTCCCGTGGGCATACTGCATGGGGCCCGAGGACCGCAAGTGCTGCCCTCCGGTCCCATGAGTCAGACCCCAATTCTCCCAATGAGCTCCATCCATCCATTCCTTCCCACCCATCCATCCATCCATTCATTCATTCATTCATTCATTCTTTGTATTCACTCGTTCATGCTTTGCAGCTCAGGTTAGCCAAGCGTCAGTGGCTGCTCCAGGCTCTTCCCTGACCCGTCAGCCAGGTGACTTGGAAGCGCTCCTCACCTGGCCCCGAACACGTTAAGAAACTCTCTGACCCTCCACTGCCTCTAAACAAATATCAGATCAATGCCTCCTCACAGGCTTATGGGGAAGATTAAATGGTACAAATATGGGGAAATGCTTAGAAATTAGTTAGTGGGGAAATAGCTGCCTTTCTTTTCTTGAACCCATTTGTGGTACTTATTGTTTCCGAAGCTTCGAGTAAGCAGTGAAGAGGCCTCCGGCGAGTTCCGAGCTGCCCCGTCTGCTGCCCCTGCTCAGCAAGAGGAGACAAACGGAGAAGATCCACCAGCAAGAAACCAACCAACCACTGACAGCACAGAGGAGAAGCAGGGTTCTAGAATTCTCCGCAAGCCAGAAAAAAGCATGTTTTTCCAAGGGGAGACTGGGTAAAATGTGATGCAGACGAGGGGCCCAGGGGAACGAGGCCCCAGGGCAAGGCCTTATGATTCAGCCGGAAGAGGCCATCAGTGGCCTTCTGAGGGCGGCCAGGGGCGTGGTGGGGTCTGCGGCAGAGAACGCACTGTGGGCTGACGGGGCGTCCTGCACGCCCCAGAGTCCCCCCCACACACGTTCACAAAGGGTCCATCTACTGATTAAACATTGGGAGACTGTTGTTTAAAATTACGCCTTCAATCTTACTTGACCTGTTTGTAGTGCTGACCTAGAAAAATTAAAAACAAAAAGTAATGCTGACACATTCTCATAAGGAAATTTAGAGCCTGAAACCACACCGTCAGACTTTTTTCAGATGCTTGTAGATTTCCTATGATCCGATTTGTATCCTTCATTTTGTTAATGTGGTGATCGTGTTGATTGATTTGTGGGTCCCAGAAATAAATCCCATCAATCGTGGTGCACAAGCCTTTTAATGTGCTGTGGAATTTGGTTTGCTAATATTCTGTTGAGGAATTTTGCATTTACATTCATCAGGGATGGTGGCCTCTGATTTTCTTTTTCTTATTCTTTTTTTTTTTTCTTTTAGTGTTTATTTATTTTGAGAGGGAGAGAGATAGAGAGAGAGCAGGGGAGGGGAAGAGAGAGAAAGAGAATCGCAAGCAGGCTCTGCATTGTCAGAGCAGAGCCCCATGTGGGCCTTGAACTCATGAACCTCAAGATTATGACCTGAGCCTAAATCAAGCTCAACCGACTGAACCACTCAGGCATCCCAAGCCCATGATTTTCTTTTTTTGAAGTGACTTTGTCTGGTTTTGGTATCAGGGTGATGCTGGCTTCGTACTGCGAGTTTGAAAGTGGTCCCTCCTCTTCTATTTTTTGGAAGATCTTGAGAAGGACTGGCGTTAATTCTTATTTAAATGTTTGATGGAATTCCCCGTCTGAAGACGCTGTCTGCACTGTTTCTGAAACGATGATGTGCGACGTACCTGCAATGTTTTGTTCTCCGACCATGTTTGTACCCCTTGCACACACGGCCCCGTGCGAAGCTGGTGCGCCCAGTGGCCATCTGAAAATATCTAATAGGTCTTGCCTGGAGGGACAAAAGGGTTGACGTGGCATTAAATAGAAGTCATTAAATAGAAGAACATCTTTAGGGATCACCTGAAGCTGGAAAGCAGAAAGCACAATGTCCAGAACAATACTTAGGAGGACGTGCTTCCTGTTTGGCTGCGATACAGGAATCTCTCCTACCCCAGTGCGGGGGGCAGGGTTGGCTTCCCCTGTGACTCTGGACACCTTTGTAAGCACCTCTCTGACTCATGGAAATCTGCTCCCAGGAAAGTCACTTTCCCAAGAGGCTCTGCTCTTTAAAATCCCAATTCTAAGGGTTGAATGAAAAATTATTTAGATTAGTGGAGCAGATAGGGAAGGTTTTAGCCAAGAAATGGACTCCTGCCCGATTCTTGGAACCGGCCCCAGTACGCGGGCACCTGCTCCCGTCCGTGCACCCAGATCACCAGTGGGCATCTTCACCGTTGCGAAGGCTGTGGAATTTGGGGTGGGGAACACGTGATTCAGACTGATGTTTGCATCAAGAGCAAAACTATAAATGCTCCTTAAGCTATTGAAGATGAGAAAACCCAACCCCGTGGGTAAATGCTGGGGCGTGAGGTGTGGGTTTTGGGTGCACCGAGTCTGGCAGCTGCAGCCGGCGGCAGGTTGCTGAGCAGCAGGGAGCCCCGAGCTGCGGGCTAGGCTGCGTCCACAGCGACTCCCCGTTCTGCACCCTGGTGGGCGAACCACTGAACTCCCCCGGTCCTTTCCTCATCTGCCAAATGGGGCAAATCGTGGCTTCTGAGATCTGTCTCACAGAGCAGCTGTGAGGCCCAGAGGGACCATCGCGTGTGAATGTGCAGAGGGGCCCTGGGATGGTCTTCCCGGGCACAGTCCCGATGTAGCCCACCTCGGATAGGCCCCTCCCTGTACCGGCTCAGAACTTTCTAAAGACTCATTCCATTTTCCTCCTCACCCCTCCAGACACAGAGGAGTTAGAGCAGAGGGGAAACAGTGCGTAGCGGGAGTCAGAGGTGTGGCTGCCGAGTCCCGTGGCTGGCGGGGAGCGCTGGCCAGCGGCTGGGGCATTGTCCACCCCGGGAGGCTGTCTCAGGCCCCTGTCCCGGGCCGTGGGGCCGCACGGTGCGCGGCCCGTGGTGTGCAAAGGCTCTGGGACTCAGGGCCCCCTTCCCCCGTACCTGCCCTCCATTATAGGAGAAACTCTTAAATGCATTCCGATCTTGGGCATCTGAGCACAGCCTATCTTGGGGACGGGGCTTTCCTTTTGTTAAAACCCAGGAACGCCGCCCACCACACACGGCGCTCGGTCAGAGGCCGGCAAGCGCTGCATTTCCTGCATTTATAGACTGTTCACCGGGCTGAGACAGCCGAGCGCCGAGATCTGTCCCCTCCCACGCTTTTTAATTTAAGAACCCGGGCGATCCGCGTGGGGGTGACAAATGGCAGTGGCTTTACTGCTGTTGGTATTCTGAGGTCAGAATGTGGTTGGAGCCAGGAGCCCGCGGATGAAGTATTGCATTAAAAATAATAAAGATTAAAAATATGTAGCCTCCCAAGTCAGCGGAGCAGAGCAAACAACCCCACATAAAGGAGCTTCGTGTGGGATGAGCCTGTGTCTGGGAGACCGGAGCGGAGAAGGGGCCACGATGAATCTCCCTCCTGCACCCACTGCAGAGCCCGGGCTGGGAGGGGCACAGCCATCGGGAGGGAGGGCCCCGAGGGGGAGGGCACGTGCGTGCATGTGTGCATGTGTGAGTGTGCATGTATGTGCACGGTGCACACATGTGTATATGCACACAAGTGTGTGTACATGACTGCACACATGTAGATATATGTGCACATGCACGTGTGTGTGAATGTGTGCATGTACACACACATGGGAGCATGTGTGCACGTGCAGGTGTACGTGTGTGTGCATGTGAGCATGTGCGTGCGTGCACATGCATGTTGTAGGTGTACGTGCACATGTGTGTTTATGTGCATGTGTGTGCGTGGGCAGGTGCACATGTGTGCACGTGAGCATGTATGTGTGCATGTGTGCACATGTATGTTGCAGGTGTGCATGCACAAGTGTTTATGTGCATGTGTGTGAGCCTGTGTGTGCATGTGCAGGTGTACGTGTGTGCGTGTGAGCATGTGTACGTGTGTGCACGTGCATGTTGTGGGTGTGCGTGCACACGTGTGTTTATGTGCATGTGTGTGAGCCTGTGTGTGCACGTGCAGGTGTGCATGTGGAAGAAGGGCGGGGCGCTGGGGGAGGGCTGGGGGAGGAGAGCTGGGTGGGACCCTGACCCCGCTGATGGGGTGGGGGAGTGTTCGTTTCTGCCTTGTGTGACCCGGCAGGCAGGCGGCCCTCCCTTCCCGGTGCATTTACCTTTTATAATTGTTTTCGCTATAAATGAAGGTTCTGCAACATAGTGTGGTTTTTTCATGTCTGCAGCCTATAGCTCCTCTCTCTCCCTCTGTCTCTCTCCCGTTCTCTATGCCTGTCTCTCTGCTTCTCTGTATCTCTGTGCCTCTCTTCCTTTCTCTCTGTCTCTCTGCTTCTCTGCGTCCCTCTGTCTCTTCTCCTCGCCTCCCCCTCCTCCATCTCTAGTTCACAGACCAGATCAGCAGTAACAACCTGATTCTTAGGCGTAGAATGTATCTTCCACCCCACGGCGTATTGTGCCCCTGTTACCTGTCACTCACGTGCTGGGTGCGCTGGGCTAGACCTTGGGTTCCAGGGGCCCCTGGCCCAACGGGGGCGGGAGGAGCTGGGGCAGGGCTGGGGCGGAAAGGGCACTCGAGTGAGTGACCTTCGGTCTAAAGAAAAGAACTGCATTGGGAGCTATGGCCG
>NW_027551571.1:257655-259241 GCF_008692635.1 Crocuta crocuta | reverse complement strand
TGGGGGATGGAGCACAGATGTGCAGGGCACCCGCGTTCCTCGCGGGCACTTATGACACCCAGGCCAAGCTCCCCACGCCCCTGCTCAGGCTTGCCAGGCCCAGCGCAGGGGACCTCAGTGTCCCAGGCAGGGCTGGGGGCCAGGGCGGGGAGCGTGGGGGAGGAGGAGCCCTGCCCTGAGAGCTGCCCGCCTCTGTGTGGCCACGGAAGTGGGCTCCTGGCAGGGTTGCTGTAGGCTGGAAGGGGTGCCATGGGGCCGAGCGGGGCCACACAACCTGGCCTCAGTGGGCGTCTCCTGGGGCTCCTTCTGGGGTGGTCCCCTGCCGTTCTGCCTCAGCGCACCTGCCTGGGGGGACCGCCATGTGGCTCCAGGCCACGCCCTGGGGCAGAGAAGAGGCACGCGGGGCTCGCCGCCCGGCACAGCCCGGCTCCCTGTCACCAGCCTTTCCAGCGAGGCGTTGAAGGGGCAGAACCCACCAAACAAAGCGTTTCTCCGTGTGAAGAAGCGGGGGCCAGAGAGGTTCCTGATCTGTCTTATTCTTCCTAATGGCCGGCGCAGGGCTGGCTTCTCGGATGGTCCCTCCTACGGGGCTGTGTATGGGATGGACGACAGACAGGTGGACGGGTGGCTGATTTTACTTTGGTTTATTACGGCGAATCGTGATGGACAATGTTATTCTGAGCTGCAATTCGGCCAAAGGCTTCTGAGGCGGAAATCCAGGGAAGATTTGCAGGTAATTCCTCGTGGGGGTGGAGAGTTATTTGCAGAAGAGGAGGAATTCAAGAGAGTCCAGGACAGGGAGGAGCCTGGGGAATTGGACGTTCGGGGCTGAACTGTGCCCCCCAAATTCCTACATTGGGGTCCAAAGTCCCAGCACCTCAGAATGTGGCTGTATTTAAAGATTCAGCCTTTAAGTGCTAATGACGTTAAAATGAAGCCGTGAGGATGGGGCTTAGTCCAGCACCCCCGCATCCTCATGAGTAAAGGAAGTTTGGACAGAGAGGCCCCTGGGGAAGCACAGACGACGAAAGGCCACGCGAGGGATGGCGGGAAGGCAGCACCGGAGCCCCGCGAGGGGTCTCCGGAGAGAGAGCCCCGCTGACACCTTGGCCTTGCACTTTGGGCTCGAGAACCGCGGCGGCGTAAAGGTGGCCACCTGAGCCCCGTGTCCAGCGCCCGGTACGGCGGCCCGAGCTGAAATGCCCTGCGGGGGCCGGGAGGGTGGGCAGCAGAGCGTCTCTTTCACGAACTCGCGTGAGGGCCTCTGCTGTGCTTCTCCACGTCCTCTCAGTCAGTCCGCTCCCGAGCAGGGGTTTTTTAAACAAATGAAAGAAGAAGGCGCAGCACTAGCTCAGAGAGGGTGAACAGCTCCTACGAGCACACACAGCTTCCGAGCTGGGACTCAAGGGGGACGCTGAGCCGGGAGGGCAGGAACCAGCATCGGGCTGAGCGAGGAGAGGGCAGGGTTCGTTGGGGGCGGAGGACGGCCTCAGGGTGACAGGCTTCCAGATGGGACAGTGCCTGTCCCCGTGGGCACTTGGGAAGGGGGAGCGCCAGCCCCTCCAGGAAGAAAAGCTACGGCTGGA
>NW_027551571.1:254547-257267 GCF_008692635.1 Crocuta crocuta | reverse complement strand
CGCCCGCCCAGCGCCAGGTGCTGAGACTCACTACCTGCAATTTGCACAGGGGGAGGCGAGATGCTTCAGACACGCGAGGTGCCTGCGATGTGTGAGCAGAGGGGAGGCCGGAGAGGCTCCATCCCTCCCTCCCACACACCCTCCGAATCCGGGGCAGAGCAGGGTGAGTTTTCCATCAAGGTGACTTTGGTTTAAAATAGAAAAAGGCACTTATTTTTTTAAAGGCTGGACAGAGAATTGGAGAAGCCAGAAGACAAATTGGGTCCTCAGCCCACCGGGCCTCACACACAGAGGGCACTTTCTGACTCTGACGTGATGGCCAGGCCCCAGTGAAAACGCAGGTTCCTGTGTGACAGAGCCTGGTGGTGCCGGGGACGCCGTGTCCCTACTGGGCTTCCCCGTGATGGGGGCCAGGACGCTTGCTCTGCAGCCTGCAGACCCCAACGTCTGCTGAAGACAGTGAGGACAGGGCTGTGTGCACGGGAGCAGCTGTGTCCCCAAGCCGCTGTCCGGGCCGGCGGCCAGCCAGGCACTGGCCCCTGGCAGCTCATGCTCACGGCGTTCTTCTGGAGAAGAGGCCCTGCTGTGGCAGCCCCTGCGGCACGTGGGCCCCGTGGCCTCCCAGCCTGGTCCCCTGGAGGGATGTCTCCGCCCCGGGGACACGGTCTCCCGAGAAGGCAGGGCCCTGGACTCAGCTTCCTTCCTTCGTAAGCAAACCATCCAGAAGCAGCAGTTCTGTCTCATCCACAACAGTCTGGTGTCCACAGCGCTTCTCGAGGGCCTTGGGTGGTGCCAGGGGGACCCGTCCCTGTCCCCAGGCCCACAGCGAAGCCGTCTGTGACCTCACCAGCACCAAGACACTGCCAGGCCCCGTCCTTCCTGCCCCACGGAGGATTTCTCATTATTCCTGAGATAATTGTCAAGGAGGTTCTGTCCCGAGTCGGCTAGATGACAGCCACCATCGCGGGCGCCTGTGTGTTGGCCCCGGAGAATCCCGCGGGCAGCGAGTCTCATCACTAAAGATGTGCGGCTGCGTTTTATTTCCTCTCTGCGGTATCTCCGTCCCGGTTCTGCGAGGGAGGACGCAGGGGGAACATGAGCTCCCAGCAAACGCCTCGTCTTCCAAACCACGAGAAGTGGAAAGCGTGGCGTCCTCTGACCCGAGCGCTGTGGCCCTCACAGCCCGGCCCGGAGCCGGTGCAGCCGCGAGGCTGGTCCTCCCGCAGATCCGTGCGCCACGAACGCGGCAGCTCCCCTGGCGGGTGCATGTGGCCAACCTCGCTCCCGGGGGCTGTGACGTGTCCCTGTGAGACCTCCCCAGGGCTTCCCCGCCAGAGACGGCTCTCACTCCTGTTTCCCACATTAACTTTAGGAGGCTGGACGGCGCCACTGACTTTCCCAAGAGCCCGTTCCTGGGCCACGACGGTGTCCTTGCCTCCCGTCTTCGCAACAGGGCAGCCCATCCCACCTGGGGACCCACGGCACACGCTCACGTGCGTCGTCCCGTGTCCGTGCCCCCCTGTGACCAGGGGCCTCCTGCTGACAGCACGTGTGGGGCGTGTGCCCACCAGGGAGGCTCCGGCGTCCGGCAGCCTGGGCACCAGCCCCGTCCGTGGAGGGCCTCCTCCGGTGAGCCCAGAGTGTGGAACCTCAGGGCCCCTGCGCATCTGACAGACACCTGCAGCCGGGAGGCGTATTAACTCAACTCAGAAAATCGGTATCTGCGAGATCGTGCCAACCCTCCCAAGCTTCCCGTGAAGCGAGCAGCCCTGTCCCTCGAGGGTTCAGAACACGTAGGCTGGCGCCCCAGGCTCGGGCCCGCGTGCAGGCCACAAGATGCAGAGCCCGTTGGGCGGAAGGACAAGGCTCCCTTCGCCCCCCCCCCCATGTCCTGTGCACTGATCGAGGGGGACAGCGCGGCTCTGGAGGCGTGGGGAGGTAGCTGCCACTCCAGAAGCCTCCTGAGCAGTAACCCAGGCGAAGTGACTGAGTTATAATTAAAGTCTCAGAACAATCAGAGACGATCAGGTGCTTCTCCCGTGGGGGGGCCAGCAGCTCCCGGTGGCCGACGCTGCAGATCCCGGGGGAGCTGGGACTCTCAGGCGGGGGAGGAGCGGTGCCCTGGGGGTCCCTGCCTGGGCTGACCTGCTGACCTCCAGAGCTGTTCACCCCCTTTCTTACACCCTGGCCTGACCTACTTTCTCCCCCTGCGCCCACACCTCGGCCTCTCAGAACTGGGGCTGTTCACCCAGGGCCAGACCCTCTGGGCCCCCCGAGTTCAGGGAGAAGACGAGCGTGTGTTAAGTGTATGAAAGTCCTTACGCCAGTGGGCTTGGGTTTTGGTCCGGCTCCCTTTGCTCTGTGCCTCAGTGTCCCAATCCATAGATGGGGGTGACATGACCCCTCGCTACCTCGTGTGTTGTTGAGACCGAACAAGATGACAGTAGTCAATGGAAAATTCTGGCCGTCCTCGCTTTGGCGTGCTTCCTTAGGAGAGCGCCGCACACAGACCAGCCGCGAAGTGAGAACCGACGCTCTGAGGCCTCGGAGGATGACTGGGCCCGGGCGCTCTCAGCGCCGACGGAGGGCACGCGACGCCAGTGTGAAGGGTGCTGGGACGCTTCGGGGCCACGTCTTCGTTCTACAGATGAGGAGACAGTGGCCGACGGCGGGAGAAGAGACTTGCCCGGGGAGACGGCCCGGCCCCGCCTGGGATCCGG
>NW_027551571.1:247067-254530 GCF_008692635.1 Crocuta crocuta | reverse complement strand
CCGGGCGGCCGCCTTTGTGAAGAATGAGACCCTGTCGTTAATAGCAATAACTATTTTTAAACAAACAAATGGCTCTAGGCACTATATTCAGAACGAAACCCCGGGAAGATAAAGTGCCTGAGGACCAGAAGGGGTTGCTCACGGGGAGGTAAACTGCCTGAAAATAGATGTGAAAACCGAGGTGCATGGTCAGCAGCAGAACTGACGTTTTCTCTTCAAGCTACAAAACCACAGCCTCTTCACCCTTGGGTGGGAGGGGACCGCAATGAATAATCACCTGCAATTATGTGGGTATTCTGTTTGTGTCCCCATTCGGCTCAGATGAAAGTTACCTTAAATGCGATGGTTAATGTGTCTGGAGAATGCTAATTTTGCAGGACCGAGGGCTGGTGGGCAGAAGCAGGATAGTGAAGACAATGTCTCGAGGCTAGAGAGATGGGGCTCCAGGAGGCAAATAGAAACCGACGCAGGACATGACCTATTTTGATGGCGGTGCAGAAGGAGCCGCTCAGGAGGAGGAGCCGGGAGGGGCCCACGGAGGGGAGGGGCCCTCGGAGGGAGGGCGTCCGGCCAGCCGGCCCCGCGGCAGCTCCTGGCGAAGTGCCCTGAACTCTCACCGCGCATGGCGGGCTTGGCCTAACTTGGGGAGGCCCTGGATGGGGGCGACCCTGGAAAAGGGCTGATTGAGGGGTCTGGGGCCGTGGACAGGGGCCGCCACAGAGCAGGACGCCTGCCTGGGGCTCACTCAGGGAGGGTGCGGCTGTTCGAGGCCACGGAAGCGCCGCGGGAACAAGAGCCCAGAGTTGCCGGGAATTCCGGGACAAACAGAAACCTGTGTTTATTGCTTCCACTCGGACCCGCCCGCCTGATGTGAAGTCTGTGCCTCCGACGACCGACTGAAGATACTGTTGGGTAGACGGTGTTGCCAAGCAAGGGCAAGGGTGACGCAGGTTCTTCTGATCTCTAACACGTGCAGAGTGGTCTCGCGCATGGCATTCCGTGCCAAGGCCACAGCAGCTCCCCAGCACACGCTGCCGTCCCCCGGGCACGGATGATGGGAGAGGCATGCGTGCGGCTCCGGAAGACTCCCCCCGCCTGCCACAGACTGGGCTGTGCCAGCGCCCACTGCGGGCCGTGGACCAGTGCCCTCCTGCCCACGTTGTGGTCAGTGCGCGGCCTCGGGGAGGGGCCGTCTGTGATGGGCGGCCGCGGTGGCAGAACTCGTTCGCAGAAACGGTGACCCTGGTACCCAGGCCCCTCGCCAGGATGTGGGACAAATGACCGATGTGACAACACAGGCCAGTGTGCTCCAAAGAGCAAACAAAGCCTGGCACCTGAGCCCCAGACTTGACGGCTCAGATTCGGGGAAGAAGAGGCTTCAGCTCTGCTGCTGCGGTCACGTCTGCTTCGAGGCACTGTCCCTCCCCGTAATTGCGCCCTTCTGGGCCACAAGCACTTCATCTTCTCTGGATCTTTGTCTAGAATACAAAGCCTACGGCCATTTGTTTGTTTAAAAATAGTTTTTGCTATTAAATGACAGGCCCCTTGAGCAGGATCACTGTCAGTGTCTCCCATTGCTTCTGTGTGTCTCACCCACAGCCGTGCTCCGGAAGCTGGGTTTAACAAAGCAGGTCTCACCAATAATGACTTGCAAGAAGGCGGTCAATTGGCAGAAAAGCTCCTACATCGACTACATTTTCTCCTGGCAAGGGATCGTCTCCCCCTCCCCCACCGTGTGAGCTCCCTGAAGTCAGGGGTCGCATCTATTTGTTTATGTCCCTACGGCTCCTCTCTTCACACTATAAGACCAATAATTCCTCACCAACTTCCCGGCGACTTAATGTCAATTTCACCTGGTTGGTGATAAACAAAATGAAGCCTCTAAAACTGCAGGCTTGGCATCAGGCTCTGTGGAGTCAAGCTCTCCCTCTGTCTGTCGACGTCTTTCTATAAGTCCTTAATCTATTCGGGTCCCAGCGTTCACCACTGAGCTATGGAGACAACGTCCTGTCTGCTATGAGGATGTGTTCGTGTACATAATGCACCTGGCAAAGCATTTAGCACAAAATAAGCTCTGTGTAAAGGGTAGGTAAAATAAAAATAATAATAATTCATAGTAAGCTTTACAATAATAGACACGGGGGTGGAAAATGCCAGCAGGCCACACAATCCTTATGTGAAGGAGGGTAATTATACCTCTAAGATAAAAGCAAAAGGAAAGCAAAGATGTGACCAAAGGAGCAGGCACATTGTGGAGGTTAGGCTCCGGAAGCCCATCCTCCAGCAGGGGTCAAATCTTCATGCGTGCAGAGACAGGTCTTACTTATTCCAACGTGAAACTCACTGTAAGCGTGCAATGATGGCTTGTTGAAGGAATGAGTGGAGAAATAAACCAAAAGTTCTGGCAACTGGGTTGATTTTAGATGGGAGGTGATCCAAGGCGAGTGGCTTCCTTTAGCCAAGGTATTAGCATGCCACAGTAATCATAACTGCCCATATTCGTAAGTTTTCTGCCAAAAAATCACTAGGGTGTGCATATTTAATTTGAATGTGCGTACCTGATATTGAGAACTTATCTTGACAATCACTCTTCAAAACATAAGGGCACATATGCATATACATATTCTTCTATTCACCAGCCAGTCAGTCATCCAGTCATCCAACTATCAATCTATCATTCTCCCCTTCCCTCCTTCCTTCCTTCCTTCCTTCCTTCCTTCTCCCTTCCTTCCTTTCTCCTTCCTTCCTTCTTTCCACTAATCTATTCATCCATAAGTCATCTTTCCATCCATTTATAACCCATCTATCCACTCAGTGTTTATTGAGAACCTACATGTGCTGAGCTGTACACTAGGCCCTGGAAGACACGACATGAAGAAGTAAGGATAATTCCGGCCCTCCAAAATTCACTTCGCAATTCAGCTGACAGATAATTCAGAAGATGAAAATTTTACACATAGATTCTGTCTAGTGAGGAAGTAACTTTCCTGGAAATAGTAGTTATAATAATCTACTCTAACATTGGCAATAACTTTTTAAAAAATATAAACATTTCTGAATCCATAGCTTTGTCTATCCAGCATTAATTTGTATTATTATTGGTCAATACTCCCAGGCTGAGAGATGTTTATGATGCTCCTCATATTATTAAAGCAATTTTACAAATTCCTAATTGCTTACTGATTGCTCTATCTTTCACTCTTAGATCATTTACTTGAAGACATCTCGAATTAGAAAGCTTGGATTTTATCATGCAGGTTAACAATCTTTCTTCATTTCATGTTGGCACATTCATAAAATTATTTGCAAAACTGTTTTTTTTTCTATCATGGATCAAAAGTGCTCCTCCTGACACAAGACTCGTGGTGGGAATGGAGGACAGTGGGACAGCAGGACCCTCTGCTTGTGACGTCATTGGGAGTGTGGAGAAAGCGTGTGCATGTGCTGGAATGGCACACATTTAGGCAATAGTTTGTGTCTTGGGTCCATAAACGAAGCTCCACGTATCTGGTCAGGGGTGAGTGCTAGAGCACAAGAGCTGAAGGGGTGCGTTGGAGGGGCACCGATCACGTCGGCTTCCTGGAGGCGGTGGACGCTATGCCGGGACACACAGAAGACAGAGGATCAGAGTGTGCCTGACAGAGGGGCGTCCTCCTCAAGTGCCACACGCCAGGTTTTCTGGGAAAGGATTTGAGATGGAGCGCTATACGGATGAGCACCTGGGGGGAGATGTGGGCCACTGAGCAGTTGGGACAGAGCCCGTCAGCCAAGCCCCCCGGAGCCTGCCACGGCCCCTCCAACGGTCTCTGAGGGAAGGGACTGGGATTTCGTAGCCCTGCAGTGATGTCATCGATGAGGATGCCCCTACAGAAGGCGGGTGAGTTTGGATGAGGCAGCTGTCCTCAGTCAGGGGCAGTGCCTGGAGGGGGCCCGGGTAGCAGCCCCCAGCTGCCCACACCTCCAGCAAGAGGGGCAATGGGGATTTAGCTCTTCAGTAGCTGGACGGGGGAGGAGGAGCCGGTTGGGTTCCGTAACATCTGCTCCTCTGCTCCGTCCAGTGTCCCCACCCCACCCGTGAACACAGGTGTCCTCCTGTGAGCCCACACCGTCAGCTTCCCTTCTGTCCTCTGCCCTCCTTCAAAGGCTTGCTTCAGCGCCTTCGTCCATTTCATTTCCTCCTCCACGTGCCCCAGTCTGCGTCTGCCCCGTCACGCCCAGTGACCGCCGCTGCCGAAAGAAACAATGACCTCCATCTTGTTTGGGGGCAAGGAGCTCTGGGTTCTCAGCAGACAATGGGGAGCACGTTCTATTGTCTTCTAGGACTCCAGACTCCTGCTTCACCCCATAACACGGCCGTGGCTTCACAGTCCCCTCGAGTGCTGCATTCTCTGTGGAGCCCTCAAGTGTCAAGATTTATCGGGGCTCGGATCTGCGTCCTCAGCTGGCCTGGCTCCGTGCTCCCTGCACACACTGCTGAAAATACTGCCACGTAGCCTTTCCTCACTGCCTGACATCTCCACCCCCAACCTCGTCCCCGCCATCCATGGTGTGTCTCAAGTGCATGGCCAGCTCCCTTTCCCACACCTCTTCCAACATCCTTTGCTCGCAGAAGGGACCACGGATCATCCACGTGGATGAACCAGAAAGCTGAGAGTCACTTTGACAACTTTCTCTTTGTTACATCTCACATCCAGTGCACCACCAGCTGCGTGGCTCCAATGCCCAGTGTCGCCCGGCTTCTGTCCGTCTCCACAGATTCCCGTCACTGCTCTGGTGGAAGCCACCTTACCGCTTGCCGGGACCACGACGATGACATCATCGTTCACCTGTGCCTCCTCCACTTGACCTGTGTCATGTCCCTCGGAGCCTGGTGAACTCACCGCCTGATGTGAGCGCCTTGTGACATCACCCACTCCTCAAAGCCCATCAGTGGCTCCTCTTCATTTTCACACACACACACACACGCCCTCATCGTGTCCACTCGTGCCCTACCTGGCCTGGCCTCTGCCCGCTTCTGGGCCCTCTTCTCCCCATGTACCCACCCCAGGCTCCTCGTGGGTGTCTCCTGTCCTCTCCCCTCTGGGCCCATTTAAGTCCTCATCTTCCCTCAAGGTCCCTTCCTCAGGTGAACACTGGATCATGAAACCATACTAAATGCACTGAAACTAATCCTAATACTAGAACCTTCCATATGCATTGTAAACCGGCCATACCTCCCTGGCTCATGCTCCCATGTGTCTGTACATCTGTCCGTATTGATGCTTACTGCTTATGAAATTCTCCACTGGTTCGTGAGCTATGTAATTAAAGCCTGACATTGTCATTCTACCGTAAGCTCTGGGAATGTAAAGATAGTTCAGACACAGTGCGCTGTAAGTATTTATCGGATGGGTAGATGGGCGACACATAACAAATTCTCTGAGATGCGGAGTCGAGGACAAGGAGCAGACACAAACTGAGAGACGTTCATGCTGGTGTTGACAGTGTGGAGTTGACGGCCATGAGCTGAGCTGTGTCCAGTGTGTGCTTGGGCACATGGTGATGGACCTCGTGGACAGGGATGGAGCTGCCTGGGGCAGGAGTCCAGTGTGGGGTCCTGGGAGCCAGCAGGCAGGGGGCAGAGGTTCACAAAAAATGCTAAAGGTCCCCCGAAGTTCATGTGCTGAAGCCCTAAGCCCCAATGTCTGAGGATGTGACTGTATTCAGAAGTAGGTCCTTTAATGCAGTAACTAAGTTAAAATGAGGCCCATTAGGTGTGCCCTAATCCAGTCTGACGTGTGTCCTAGTCTAAAAGGAAATTTGGACACACAGAGAGACATGTGAGAAGCACCCACAGAGAATGACCTTGTGAGGACACGGGAGAAGACGGAGGTCTGCAAGCCGAGGGCAGGGGCCCCGGAAGAGGACCACCCTCCCGTCGCCTGGATCTCCACCGCTGGCCTCTGGGGCTGGGGGAAGGTAAGCCTCCTGTGTGTCGGCCCCTCCCCCCTCCTGTATTTTGTTACGGCAGCCTGAGCACAGGCCAAGGTGAAAACCTGGGCATTTGGTGTCAAGGAATTCTGGAGAGGAGCTTTTTGGGCAAACAGGAGAGACCTCGATATTTTCACATTGCTGGAGGATTCAGTGAAATAAGAGCTGAAAATCCTCCCTTCAGTTTAACAACGGGGAGGCGGCTATTCTTGCGAGGGGAGGTCCAGAGGACACGCGGTGAGGAATTAATGGGACGTGGGAAAAGCAGAGTCCGTGGCAGGTCCAATTTCTTGTCTCGCAGAGTGGAGAGGAGGACGAGCAGTGGAGGGGTGTGTCCGTGGACCTGAGCACGTTCCCTGCTCCCAGGGCGCTGGCAGAGGGGCGGAGACCCAGCAGGAAGAGGAGGTTCCTGGGAAGACAGAGACCCAGCGCAGGCCCAGGTGGGGGCCGCGCTCTACAGAAGATGGAGACAGGCAGCAAGAAGGGTGGGAACCCAAGTCAGCCTCTGAGCTGTGTGTCAGAGTGAGGGCCGTCGAGCAGAGGCCCCTGTGTTTCTCTGTGAAGCCGTGGGGCTCGGTCTACTCATTCTGGATGGCTCCCGGGGACTCGGCCAAGATTGGGGAACATTCAGGAATGCGGATTCAGTTCCCTAACAGGATCATCTCAACATTAACATAATAATAGCAATGGCTAACTTCTGCTGGGTATTCATCGTGGGCCAGAGAAGATACTAAGAGCTTAAGAACTTGAACTTGACTACGTCATTTCATTCTCTCAGTAACCTGATGTAGTCAGCATTATCATTATTATTTTGCAGATATGACAAACTAAGATTCAGAAATGTGACTTCCTCAAGTCCGCACAATCAGAACCTGATCAAAATACAGAGAGCGATAGCTTCACTGGTAAGGACTTCCCCATCTCTGATGGTGTTTTTGCCTAAAAGGTGTGATTGCTGCATGGATCAAAGTACAAGTTTCTTTCAGAAGTAGGTAGAAGGGAGTCTGGTCATCCTGCCCCTCAAATACTGGCCGCTGTTAGGTGTGCAAGAAAGAGTAACTCAAGCAGTAACGTGGGGTCACAGGAACTTGGCTGCTGTACAACAGGGCACCCTGGGCATCTGGGGGCCCCTGAACACTCTCCAGGCCATCATGCACAAAGCTCCGGGTGCCCCCCGCCCCCCTCCCGCGCACAGTACAACTCAGTCACCTGCAATGTCATCTGTCTCACTATGTATTGGGGGCACCTGTAACATTTCACGTAAGAATATTCTGTCTAAAAACGTGGGAAAAAGCCATCTGAGTTAAAAAAAAAAGTTCACTCCTATTCTAGCCATGGGGTTTTGTGGGGAGAATTTTCTGGTGGAAAGGGGTGTCTTGTCCACATGGCTTTGCCACGTGGGCCCCTGGCTGCCCCTGACTCTTCTGGTCTGGCTGCGAGCAAGACCCCCTCGTCCTCTGGGAAGGTCATCACTGCTTCTCAACCTGGGGCCC
>NW_027551571.1:219086-246868 GCF_008692635.1 Crocuta crocuta | reverse complement strand
CCTTGGGCCCGTGAGTCTGTGCCCAGGACGCGCCGGCAGCACCGATCGCCGGCTCACTCGCTTTGATGTGGTTTCGAGCTGCACTCCTTCCACGGCGAGGCCACTTCCCAGTTTATGTGAGGGCTCCAGCCACGCGCTGACCTGAAAGCACAGACGGCTGGGTGGGTGGAGGAGCCCCGGCTCGGAGGGCGGCCCGGGCCCCGGCGTCTGCTCTGGGAGCAGCTCCGGCCCCACCTGCAGGCCTCTCTCCACCCCGAGGCCCCGGAGTCGCGTGGGAGGCTGGTGGTTGGGCCTCGCCCCTGAGCGCGTCACCCGCCTCAAGTCCCACGGTGACGAAGTAAAGCGCGGGGTCTGCGTGTCTCCTGCACTTGAATCACATTCAGATGCCCTTCCCGCAGACGGTGACCAGCTGCTCAACCCCCAGGTCGTCACCAACTACTGGGCGCTGGCGTCGTCTGACGGGGAGGCCCAACCTTCACGTGAGAAGCACATTTAACATTCAGCCTAAGTGCGACAGCTTGGGCCGAGCTGTAGAAACGTGACGGGAACAGCACAAGCGCGGTCTGTGGATCTGAGGCTCACAGCGCTCGGGGACGCCGGCGGGGTCCTCACACAGAGCTTGTGACTCCTTGGGATGTGAGTGACATGACAGTGACTTGTGCACGTGGCTCCATGGGTGAGGTCTGGAACAGGAAGCAGCAGCATGGACCACAGGCCCAACCAGCCGTGCTCAGGACCGTGTCCGGGCCCTGCGTTCCACCTGCACAAAACCGAGTTTTAAACACTGAGCTCACAGACCTGTTTGGCACATTAGAGGTCACGTCTGTAGAGGGCCCAGCCCCTGAAACACTGGGTGGAAAAGCACCTCCTATTACTGTAACCGGAATGAACCCGAGCCTCTACTCTGGCCTTGGGATTTGTTGGAAGCAGAAGAAAGCGGGCGAGTCTGAGAGGCAGGAAACCTCAGCCACCTCTTTCCCCAGGGAGCGTGAAGAAGGGCGGATGGGAGCGCAGGACCCACAGGCAGCTTCCCTGCCCTTGACCCTGTCTCCACCGAGCACCTGAACCACCTGTAAGTCGCTGCCTGCCCGCATCCCACTCCTCCCGCGTCCGTCCCTGTGAAACAGCTCAGTCCGCTGCCTCCATCATTCTCTCTGTCTCTTACCACTCAGCACAGCAAGGTTCTGACCGATGGGGCAAGCGAGGGACCCCAGGTCCTCAAGAACCGGGAGGAGAAGGTTCACTGCCAGTGGAGGGGGGTGTGCGTAGGTGCATGCTGTTGTGTGTGCAGGTGCATGCGTGTGACTGTATGCCCAAGCGTGTCTGCATGTACACACTCATGCGAGCTTGTGCATATGTGTGTGTGTCACATGATCTTCCCTTTGTCTTTTTCACCTGCTGCCTGACCTCTACATTTGTCATTAGAATTCTGTGTCTCCTTTCCTCACTCGAATATCACTGCCTCTGCTGCCGCTGCCAGTGTTCTCCCGGTAACAACGCCCGTCCCGCAGACGCGGCACTCACAGCAGTGTGTGTGACGGCATGTGTGTCTGACTCCATGAATACAGAGCGAGTTTCAATGGCAGAACCAGGTCTGAGCCATTCTTGCGTCTGTAGCAATTGCTGCAGTATCTGGGGCACAGGACATGCTTGTACGGTGAATAAAATAATGAATAAGTAAAGTTAATAAGATTAGTACATAAATCATAGATGGGCAAAGAACGTTACTGATAAACTACTAACTCAAGTGTACGTACATAATTAACTCAAAGAAATAATTACCTTATGTGTCAGCACAAGGTAGCACGTACTTCGCAGAGTGATGCGGCTTGAAGTCGGGTCAGGGTACGTCAGAAACCCTGTCACACATGTGCCATGGAAAGCACGCGCTAGCCTTCACCCAGAGTCATCTGCAAACACCTTTGGGCTGTCACTGACATAGGATAAAAATAACAAATTGTTAAGTGTATGGCTTGATGGACTTTTCCAGATGTGTGTACCCACAGAGCCACCCCCAGATGGGAGGCTGGACACCTTCACCATCATCGCTTCAAGAGGAACTTGCCTCTTCTTCCTAAGAGACTAAGAGATAGCATGCTCGAGTAGTGTTTCTAGCAAACATGGGCCCAGGTGGCAGAGGAAAGCCCCGCAGGGCTGGAGCCAGTGTGTGGAGGGTCCGCTAGTGCCCACCCCACACTCATCACAGCACCCACAGGCCGCCCCAGCACCTTGTATGGGCTGGATTCTCTCCCTAGAAAGCTAACTTGAAGCTGCAATCTCTCAGAATTGTCTCACAAACCTTTTCTTTGCTCAGACTCATGAAGAACTGATGGTGGGGGACACGACAGTGGATGGCCGAGGATACAATACAATGTGCGACTCAATACTCATGGGACTAAGAGACGAAGGTCACCCTGTGTTGCCTCTCAACTACCGCCATGTTCCTGAATAGCCTACCAGTTTGGATGTGGGTATGACACCTGTTTTGATGGTGCTACATCATACCAAGGATTTGATCATAGCAAAAGTAATAAAAGTATGTCCATTTTCTGTCCCTTAGGTATCCGAAAACAAGGAGAGCAATGTCAAATCCATATCCCCAGGGTCACCTTCTCCGGTCCCTGAGCACCTGTTGCTGCAGGCTTATTGTCTAGTTATCCGTGTATAAACGGGTTGTTTCTACTGATCCTTCTCTTCCTCATTAAGTAGATTTGCTTCTCATTTTGACAGATGGCGTCACATTTCAATCAATCTGCATGACCTAGTGACATCATCCCTTCTCTCCATAGAACACATTCTGTAGGGGCGCCTGGGTGGCTTAGTCAGTTAAGCGTCCGACTTTCGCTTAGGTCATGATCTCGCGGTTCGTGGGTTCGGGCCCCGCGTCGGGCTCTGTGCTGACTGCCAGCTCAGAGCCTGGAGCCTGTTTCAGTCTGTGACTCCCTCTCTCTCTGACCCGCCCCTGCTCACGCTGTCTCTCTCTCTCTGTCTCTTAGAAATAAATAAAAACCTTTAAAAAAAAAAAAAAAAGAACACATTCTGTAGAGCTAGTTGGCTGTAACCATGGATACGATTAATTCCTTAATTGATTTAGCCAATATTTATTGAGCATTTATCAAGACCTTGGGACACTATTGAGCAATAGAAAGAATATTGAAGAGTTATCTATGACCCTTATTCTTAGAAAGCACATATTGTAATTGGGATAGGACCAGCTATAAAGCACATATAGAGAGAATTTTTAAACAACTATTCCAGAATTTTCTGTGGATTTCAGAAGTTCATTCTTGAAATCTCTTCAGAGCTTACTGGTACTATTCAATTCATAATACATTTTCTTCCTTGAAAAGAAGTTTCCATTGGAAATTCCCATTACCAACTGGAAAGGACATTTCATAGGGTTGGAATCACCGTCAGCTGAAGGACACAATTCAGGGTTTTGCATGGGGGTTTCTCTGTCACCATGATGCGATTAGAAACCTCAGGCAGATTTTCATACTTGTAAGGCTATGCATTGTTCTGTGACCGTGAAAATGTCAAATCATAGTGAGACACAGAGAGCTTATCAGTCAAGGACAAGCATTTATAGAATATTATTTGCACAACCGGCAAAGCAACTGTTGCTCNGAACCGCGAGATCATGACCTAAGTGAAAGTCGGACGCTTAACTGACTAAACCACCCAGGCGCCCCTCCTGGAGCCTGCTTTTGGATTCTGTGTCTCCCTCTCTCTCTGCCCTTCCCGTGCTTCTGCTCTGCCTCTGTCTCTCGCTCAAGAATAAATAAAACATTAAAAAAAAAAAAAAAAAGAAGATCCACAGTTGCACCTGTGCTTCCTGGCCACGCCTCATGGCGGTACCTGCCATCGCCATTGTTTGCATACTGTTCTGGGGTCAGAAATCTTTCCTCCTTAGGTCACTGAGAATGCAGTGCATACTATCTGCCGGCAGAAGACATTCCGAGTCGCAGAACTTTCCAAACCTTTTCTCACATGGAGCAAAGTCTTAACCATGCAGACTTCATAGCTGAGATTTACGCCCGATGAGGCCAGGCGGGCTGTCCAAGTAGGGCTGCCTGGAGAATTCAAATCACCCATAACTTACCTGATTTCACGTCATCTTAGGGAGAACTTAGTCACTTTGGAAGACATGCACATCGCATTGCTTGCACACTAGAAATGATTTCTCTGAAAACACTGAGTTGAAGCTGTATCCACCCCTCTAAAATGTTTTCTCATTTTTAAAAGGTTTCACCAATCAAGTTATTCAGTTTCAGCCATAAGGATACACCCTCATCTATGGGTAACCCAGAAAGACTTTAGAAATTATAGGATGTTTCCAGCGGAAGCAGGGGACATGTTTAAGCTTTTGCTCCATTGACCTTTCTGCTCGGAATCACGTCTCTCTCCCCTCATGTTCTCACCAACACCCGATGACGGATTCCACTGACCCTTCTGACTGTCATGCCCTGATTCCTCTCTGCTCTCTTTGCAGCCTATATTTTCTTCTGCCCCGGTACTAGGTTATCCATATATGTTTAGACATCCATATTTTCTCTGCGGTTCTCTAAATGCCTGTAGAGCAGGGATTGTGCTTTGTGGCATTTGTGGCTCCGGCAGCCATGCTGATCTCTGACACATGAGAGGAGCACACACATGTTTTCTCGGTGAATAGACGAACATGTGAGTGGACAGTAGGGTCTCCCAAGATTGTCCTGTAATGGTTGTGGCAACAGTTAACATGGTTTGAACCTTCAAAACACTTGTGGCCGATCCATCATGACTGCCTACCAGGTGCCAGCACGCGGCCCACGCCTCAGCGAGCATGTCTAAACTGTTCTGTGTCTGAGTTTAGGAAAGAGCTGGAGGAATCGACTTCCCTCTTGACTCTCCTCCATCACTTTCACCTAAATTAATCCCCGTTTTTAATGAATTTGGGGGGTGTATGCTGTCCTCTCTCAATCATCTCTACCTGGAATTAGATGGGGACTCTCAGGACAGACAGGATTACCTGCTACTTCTGTTCCCACTGACTCTTCAGCAGGCTTTTCCCCGAGGACGAGACCCCGTAGCGCTGGGTGCAGTGCACCTGTGCTTCCGTGACATCGTGGTCCGGACGGCTGCGGGACCGAGGCGGGCTCCGTGCTGTGAGCTCCGCAGCTGTGTGCGGGGTGGCTGGACGACAGCGGGCTCACGGGAAGCACGTCCCCGGATGTGCTCAGTTACCCGGCAGCAGGCTTTCAGCAGGACTGTCTAAGCACCAGTGAGAATAGAAGGAAATAAGGAAATGTTTTTTTTCTGGTGAAGGGGGGACACCCTCGTATCTCTTGACTTAGCAAATGTGGAGAAAACTGCTCTCCAAAGAACCCACTTCTGTAATTGAAGATGACCTTTGCCAAGTGGGGAGCATGCTGTGCGTGGTCGGGGGTCCCGAGTCCCAGGGGGTTCTAAGCCCTAGTGACTGACTGACGGCAGAGTTGGCTCAGGACACCTACTCGGTGACAGCACATTATCATGTGTAGACAGGTCAATGTCTTGTCTGCTTCCTGCGACCACAACACGCCAGCACATCGTACTGCGCAGAGACTGCGAGTCCGTGCACCTTTACGGTCTCTGACCCCGACCAGCCCAGAACAGATCAGTCATTAACTTCCTGTCCTTCATCGTAACAGACATAACTGGAATGTTGAGGGAAATACTCGTTTTTAAAGTTTCAGGAAATTATGAAGGAAATTGTATAGATAAAACTTCAGGATCAAGACGCCTGGCATGAAGTCATCCATCATCTTTCCTGCATGTACACTTTCACGTTCAAAACCAAAAGAAACTTAAAAAAAGGACAAAAGGAAGATATTTCATCTCATGTACTTAGTAAGTGCAGGGAGTTACTCCATAGCATGCTAATCTTCTTTGAGATGACTATAAAGCTGAATGTTTTTTTAAACAATGGGAATCAGGAGGCTTCTAAGCCTAGAAGAATTTAGAAATGATTGGATTTGTTGCTCACATTCACTAATTATATTGACTCATCAAAATCATTGTAGGAAATTTCCCAGAGTGCCAAAATCTATCTATCAACACATTTTTAATCCGCGTTGTGTGCCTCATGCGGAGTCGGTGGTTGTGGGCGCTGAAGTCACAGAGCCCCTCTTCCCAGCAGGGTTTCAGTAAAGAAAGAGACAAGGAGAGAAACCTCCATGACAATTAAATAAGTTACTAACCTTTTAGGATAGATTGTTCTAAATTATGGCCCTTTTGTCAGTTGTAAATTGTGCCCACATCCAAAGAAATCAAGCCATACAGAGATTGTTTTCCCCCCAAAGCTGCCTTTCACTGATTCATTCAAGGGATGCTTGTGGGGTGGCCCCAGGTTCTGAGCACCCTGGAGGTGGATGGTCAGGAGCCCAGGGACCTTGGAACAGTGACCGGGTTCAGGAGGGCATCAGCACCGGTGACAGGAGCACTTGCAGGGCATTCCCCGCGGGGCCGGCCTGAGCTGGGCTCTGTGGCTAATCAGTGCACGTGGGGAAGGTGACGGCGAGACAGGGTGAGGCCCCGTGGCATCCCGGGGAACAAGCCCACGGTGCGCGGGGGCAGGAGGCGCAGACAGGAGCCAGGGCAGGGGGGGCGCACACACGCACCGCCCGGCAGGGAGGGGGCCGTAGTAGCACGTGTGCAGGCGGAACCTGGCTGCTCTGTGGGAGACGGGACAAAGGAAAGGGCCCAAGAGGGGCTGCACACAAGGAACCAGCCTGAGCCCAGATCACCGGTGCCTCCTGGGATGAGAAACTTTCGGCACAAAACCTGTAAGACGATTTTAGGGGGAGGCAGGAGGTGATGGGCAGAATTGGGAAAGGCCAGATATGTTTGGGTTTCAAGGAGCACAGGTAAGAAAATGATAGAGACCAAGAGCAACCAGTGTGAGACGTGTATGGAAATGCACAAACGGCATATACAGCCTATTTATGCACAGATGTCAGTAATTCTTTCTGTGATTACGTGTATTGGTGATGTGTAAATACAGTACATTCGTCCACGTGTGTGCAGGTCTGGATAGACAGAGACACACTGCAACTCCTCCAATCCTGCTTGGTACCTTAGGATGGATGAGTATCTGCGCTGAAATGATGCTCTTTCTGAGGACTTTGTTCCTTCTGAGCATCCATCTTGTTAGAAATCACTCCACTCTTGGAAACTGCCCATAATGAAGCTCATACGACGTGCGAGACCCTGGGGTAAGGCCTGTGTGTTTGTTTCCTGAGTTAAGCCACGCACAGAGTGCCAGAAGTAAGTTATCTTCAAGTCGTATGGGAGGCCAGTGAGGTGTGGCTGAGACTAAGCACTTTTCCAGGCAACATAAACGTGGAAACCATTGCAGGTGGGGGGAGGGTCCACTTGGACTTGGGGGCCTGCATTCCCAGGCTGGTGGGCACTTAGGATCACGAATCCTTCTGATTCCCCATTTGGGACAAACGCCACAGGTCATTACTCCAGGCTCGTCCCTCCAGGGCCGAGGACCCCGAGTGTTGAGAGGGAAGCTACCTGCTCAGGAGGCTGACATCGCCCTGTCAGATCTGCAACCACACGCTGGCCTCCGCCTCCCTGACCTGCTGTTTGATAACCACAGTCTTCAACACGGATAATAATTAGAAGTGAGTAATGGCTTACACACACTGCAAACACAAATGCTTTGACCAAACTAAGGAAGAAGCACATTCAAATGTCATTTTATACAAATAAGTTCCCCTTAGAAGTTATGTGTAAGTCGCATCTTTGTGTATGGAAGTGTCGACTGTCCCTTCTCCTGGGGATCATTTGGTAGTGCCCAGGGATCTTAGTCTTTAAGTGCCTTTGCTTTTTCCTTGTCATCAACGAATTTATGATTTATTAGTAAAATATCAGGAACTCTGAAGCTGAGCTGTGAGCTTTGGATCTGTAGGGCTTCATGCTGCAATTGGGAAATTGTAGTCGTGTGTGTGTGTGTGTGTGTGTGTGTGTGTGTGCATGGACATATGCGTGTGCCCCAGCAAAACTTGTTTATAAGTACATTTTTTCTGAGAAGCTAACTCATAGTTTTCATCAAATTTTAAGGACATATACCCCAAATGATGAGCGACAGTAAGATAGGGGAGCTTTCAGGCCAGTGAAGAGCCACTGATGGAATCATACAATTTTTGATAGTGATGGTTTTGACAAACAAGTTGAGTTTTAATTAGACTGAAAGGAAATGTAGAGGTCAATGTGAAAGTGGTTTCCTTGGCCATCTTATGCCTTTTTAAGCAGCCCAAGAGTTTCTAGGCTGAGGAGAGTGACAGCCCGGCGGCCCACCCACCCCCATGGTGGGCCTGGACACTTAGATGTGTTCACACTTACCTGTTATGTCCATGTGCTGTCTGTGCTGTTATTACTACTTCATGTGCAGCTATGCGTCTTTCCTCTCAAGGCTGCTCCATCCAACTTGGAAGGCTTTTATTATTAGATTTTTCCTTTCGTGGGTGCATGCTGCTGCCCTGTGATCGTTAATTTTATGTGTCAGCCTGAGTGGGCTAAGGGATCTGCAGAGAGCTGGTATTTCTGGGTGTGTCCTCCAGGGGGTCTCCAGAAGAGGTTAATGTGAATCCACAGGCCAGTAAAGGAGATCACGCTCACAGTGGGGCGGGCATCAGCCGACCAAACTACTAAGGGCAGGGATATAACAAAAGACACAGGAAGAGTGAATTTGCCCCTTTGCTTGAACAGGGATGTTTATCTTCTCCTGCGCTGGAGGTCAGCTCTTCTGTTTCTCAAGCACTCAGATTTGGATGCGGACTTTCATCACTGGCTGCCCTGGATCTCAGAGCTTTGAGTTTGGACTATAACTACACCACTCATATCCCCGATTCTCCAGCTTGAGGATGGCAGATCATGGGGCTTCTCAGTATTCATAATTATATGAGTCAATTGCTGTAACGCCCCTCCTATCTATCTATCCATCCATCCATCCATCCATCTCTCTCTCTCTTTCTCTCTCTTTCTCTCTCTCTTCAGCCAATCAGCCAGCCTATTGATTCTGTTTCTGAGGACCCTGACTAATATACACCCTATAACTATTTGTCCCGGCCCCTCCCCCAGGGTTAGGTAGATTTGTCTAATGATGCACATTCCTCATCACAACCATTGTTGCCCCCTGTGACCACCCTCCTCCAGGCTTCTGTCCTCAGCATCTTCCCTTGACTGTCAAACTCCACACTCTCTGGTCTCTGGAATCTAATCAGAGATGAAGACAGACACCAGAGGTGAGCTCTGACCAGCTCAAAGTAGTTAGGGAGATGGCACTGCCTCTTCCCCTCTTACCACACTTTTCTTTAAAAAACCTTAAAAAGCAATAACTTCTTTGGCACCTGTAGCCCACTGATGGCTCATAGACAATTAAAAAATCATTTTTTTCACATGTTATCTTTATTTATTTATTTTTTTAAAATTTTTAANTCCCTTCACATGTTATCTTTAAACCATGGCTTTTCCCCTATGCCTCAAATGTCTAGTTATTTTTATGAATAAAAATATAACATTTTCTATTTGTCCATAATAGATTTTATTATTTAAGATTCACGGCCTTCTGTGACGGGTCTCTAGGGGCATCTGTAGAAAATGTTCTAGGAAACAGCTCACATGCCAGATGGGGTGGTCTGGTGGTGCCTTCCTGTTGCCACAAATATGGTTGCTCTTTGATTCTCATATCTGTGTGTGATGCAGTTATTGCTTTACTTCCCACTGGCCCCCATTTCTATCATTTGATGCCTCATGGCCAACAGTGGTGTAGGGACAGAGCAGAAATGGGGAGGACTACAGAAAACAATGTTCCACACTCTTTTGAGGTTACTGCGGTTCCAATCACCTTCTTCTGGGAACGTGTATTCCCTACGTTTCCTTTGTCCTGATTTCTTTTCTTTTTTTTTAATTTTTTTTAATGTTTTATTTATTTCTAGGAGAGAGAGAGAGACAGCGTGAGCAGGGGAGGGTCAGAGAGAGAGGGAGACACAGACTCTGAAACAGGCTCCAGGCTCTGAGCTGGCAGTCAGCACAGAGCCCGACGCGGGGCTCGAACCCACGAACCGTGAGATCATGACCTAAGCGAAAGTCGGACGCTTAACCGACTGAGCCACCCAGGCACCCCTCCTTTGTCCTGATTTCTACCTCCCGCCTCCAGTACGATTTCTCTCTGTCTTCTCTTGACTCCTTCAGTTGTCAACATGCTTAAGAAGCTGCATCAGGACCACAGACCAGGCACAGGCTCATCCTGGTCACCTGCCCTCCCCCCCCCAGGGGGCCCAGGGCACAGGCTCATCCTGGTCACCTGCCCTCCCCCCCCCAGGGGGCCCAGGGCACAGGCTCATCCTGGTCACCTGCCCTCCCCCCCCAGGGGGCCCAGGGCACAGGCTCATCCTGGTCACCTGCACACCCCCCCCCCAGGGGGCCCCCAGGGGGCCCAGAGTCCTGCCCAGGACCATCGAGGGATCTGGCTTACGATACTAATGTATTTGGTCAATGATATTTTTACAGGACACTAAATGACACAATGACTTTAACATCTATCATGAGCCAGAATAACAGAAAGATATCACCCTATTCAAATATTCCCATTTTATAACAGAAACATGAGGTTTTATAGTAACTTGGAAATGCTGGTCTTTACTTCAATATCCTGCGTGTACTCTAATCATGGTCCCATAACATATTATTCAACCATTTTTTTTCTGAGAAACGTAGAAATTAACATACCCTTTAATTTTAAGTGAAATATTATTCTCACGTGTTTTTCTTCACATCACTTTGTCACAAAGAGACCAAAAGGACATTTAATAAAAAACAGGAAGAAGAACGACTGTGGAGTTAGTTATTTGCTATTTTGTTCACAAGAAACAGAATAGTTTTCATGTGCAGATGAATCCGTTAAACAATCATTTTTACAGCCATTAAAAGTAATTTACAAATGCACAAATTGATAACATGCAGTTCTCAGCCACACCACATATCATTTATTTCACCTATAAAATCTTACTGCATTTCTGATTAGCCACACTCATAAAAGGTTATCAATAGGAAAGCCCCAGCCTCACGCGCACGTGAGAAAATATCACCCCCTTTGTCTACTTTCTGCTCTTCTTCCTTTCCACGTGCGCCCACACACACAGATAGTCTCAACCCCCTTTGTGGGCTTGAGTGTGTCTGTCTGTTCTTTGTTTTTCGAGTAGAGAAGAGATTCCAGAAGGAAATGTAGGTAAAAGAAAATGTGCATTCTTTGTACCTTATATGTCTGAGCAGTCTTCACCTAGAAACAAGCTGCTATATTTGGTGTGTTAGAACCTCACTACTGTGCAGCTACCAAGATGATGTGTCTAGAAATTCCAAATATGTCTGCGGATAAACCACTAGAATTACAAAGTCAAGTTAGCAAGATTATTAGTTATAAGGTCATAGATGCTCAAACTGATCAAATTCCTATATGGCAACAGTACAGAGTAGAAAGTTAAATTGATGAAAGCATCAAAACCCCTCGCATATTAAAACAAATATAAGCTTCTACACTGAAAACTATGCACCGGTATTGAGAGAAATTTAAAAAATCAAATAGACTGAGAAACATACCATGCCCGAAGCTTGGAAAAATCAGCATTTACATTAATTTCAATTTGTCTCACACTGATCTGTTGAAATAAGGTTTTAGCAGAGTTTTTTTTCTTGTTTTGGAATAGTAAAAAACTGTTTTTAGAATTCATTTGGAAATATCACTGGCCAGGGCAATCTTGAAAGAACAAACATGTAACCAGGGGATGTAAGTACCAGATAGAAAGATCTACCATACAGCTACCATAATCAAGGCAGAATGGTGGGATAGATAAATAAACCAACAGAGCAAAATGGAGCACAAAATCCTACCCACACATAAAAGCGACCTGATTGATTAAAAACCATATTACTTAATGTAGGGGACAATTAAGACTTTTTTTGATGAATTGTTCTGCGTCAATTGGATATATATGCGGACAAATTAATTTTAACTCCTACCTTACCAATTCACAAAAATAAATTCTTATATACACAGATCTAAAAGGGAAATATTAAAAATAGGTTTTTAGGGGCGCCTCGGTGGTTCACTTGGTTGAGCTTCTGACTTTGGCTCAGGTCATGATCTGAGCCCCATACTGAGCTCTGTGCTGTCAGTGCAGAGCCCGCTTCAGATCCTCTGTCCCCTCACCCTCCCCTGCTTGCGCTCTGTCTCTCAAAACTAAATAAAACATTTTTTTTTAAAAAAAGAATATTTTTAAGTGAAAATGATGGATCATCTTTATGAGTAGGAGTAGGCAAAGATTCCTTAAAGAGGACTAAAACCTATAAACAAAATGGTGATGTATTTGACTCTAAGAAGATCGAGTACTTTTATCAAAATATATCATTAAAAATGTGAAAACACAAACCACATAGAGAAGGAGAATAGATACATCTATCTAGCAAAAGGCTCACACCAAGAATATGTAACAAACGTGAACAAATCAGTAACAACAAAAAAGCCAATCGAAAGATGGGCAAGCCACTTAAATAGACACTTCACAAAAATATATCAAACAACCAATGAATATATGAAAAGATGCTCAGCTTCATTCATCATCAGGAATGCAAATTACAATCGAGTACTGTCAGAAGAGGTAAAATGAAGAAAGACTTTCCAAGCCAACTGNAAGCCAATCGAAAGATGGGCAAGCCACTTAAATAGACACTTCACAAAAATATATCAAATAACCAATGAATATATGAAAAGATGCTCAGCTTCATTCATCATCAGGAATGCAAATTAACTTTACAATCGAGTACTGTCAGAAGAGGTAAAATGAAGAAAGACTTTTCAAGCCAACTTATATCGAAGACCAGAACAGCCAGAGCTCCATGCATTCCTGGCCAAAGCATGACTTGGCACAACTTTGGAAAACAACCAGGCAGTTGTACAAACACACCATGAGTAGAGCTACTCGGAGTGGCTACGCACTAGAAAAAGAGCACCTGTGCAACACACCCATGAACTGCGGTGTTACACCTTGGGGATCTGAGGTGATGGGGACAGGCACCCCCAAGCTGTGTGCAGCAACTCAGCAGATCTTAGAAGCCCAATGTCAAGAAAAGAAGCTGGACATGAGAAACTACAGGCTGTGTGGTGTGATTCCAGCTTATATATATAAATTCCAGAAACTGGCAAAAATAACCCTTGCACCCTGTGGGTCAAGACAATGGTTACGCTGGAGGCAGATAGGAGTTCTACTCCATTTCTTGATTAAGGCTTGATAAATACAGGTGATTCTGTCTGTGACAATTCCTTGCATCATATGCTATAAAATTATGGTCTTGTATTTTACTAATGGATGTTATATTTCAATGGCATGAAACCCCAAATCACGTCCCTTCATATAAAATGGTGTAACTTGATGGAATTGGTGATTCTTCTAACCCTTTCATTTCAGAGCTGATTTTTGTGTCTGAGAGGAGTTAAGCATTCTTGACTTTGCACGGTAACCTTGCTCCTGTTAGCCAGTCTGGCTCAGCAACATTAATTCAGACTCCTAGAGAGTCTTCAATATAAAATTCACAAAAACTTTTTTTTATATATTCTACGTTCAAGGTCTCAATAAATTTTGGCCTTATTCTGTGATGAGAGGTGTTTTCCTGTAAAATCTTTGATCAAGATCATCTCTCAGAGTGGAATGCATATCATGGGCTATATTTACTCTTGGTTATACTTGGGTCTTTCTAGACTGTCTCCATGAATATCAGTTAAAGAGGAAGTTTATCTGTGCCATTTTGGAAGGTGTAGCTAATGAGAATGTGAAGAAATGCGAGTATTTCCCAGTAGAAATTTTCCCTACCCATAGGGGACAATACGTCTTTGAGTGCTGGCCAAACGCCGAGCCTGCTATTTCTACCTGCTCCTCTCTCCAGAGTCACGGGAGGGCACAGGAGAGGAGCCACCAGCCCTGCCCGCTTCTTGGTTTTCAGTTGTCTTCGACAAGGGCAACTGGTCAGGAAGGCAGGTGAGGTTTGCAGTGCGGCCCGTCCTGTGTTCACAGAGCCCTGTGCCCTGGCGTGGGACAGCCTCTGCTCCAGGTGACAGATGCACGAGACAGAAAGGTATGCTGAGGGCCAGCCAGATCTTATCACCTCTTAGCCAGATTGCTCCCAAATCCTTCCTCCTCAATCTCTGTTTCTCAGTCGAAACCAGTGATTCTAAGACTTCAGAATAATGTAAATCCCTCAATCCTAAATGTTTCAAGGATTAAGTGGTCTTGTACAGAATAGCCTTATTGTCTGTGAATATGTTATTCAGACTGTACGTTAAACAAATGACAGCAAGCATGCAGATGTGATCCACGCAGATGTGGTCCATTTCCCATTCTGCGACGTGATTTAATGGCTGAAACAGTAAATAATTAAGTCCCTCAGACCTTTATTGTTGTTATTTTGTCCTTGTTTCTTCAGTACAGTGAGTCTCTTTACCTGCCCCTCCCACTTCTCCCCACCCCATGCACACGGGTGCACACACACTCACATGCAGGTATGTGTGCATGCACACACTCTCACGTGCACACTCCCACTCCCAGACACGCTCACACACCCTCACTCAGCTCCCATCCCAAGTCTTTCTAAACATTTCTATCCTATTCTACCAAGTCTTGCAGTATCTGTATACAGTTGGCATTTCTCACAGTCTGGTTGGCTGTTATGTCCTCTGTCCACAAATTTCTGCAAGGTCCTCAGACTCAACTCAGCCGCGAGTATGCACGCCCTGGAGAAGGTAACCTGCCGTGCAGCGCTGAGGCAGAGCTGCCGATAGCCTCTTATTCTTGGCATGGATGTTGTTTTAATGCCATGCAATTATGTGAACTTGAAGCCGTACTTGGGTCTGAGAATTGTCCTTGAGTGTTCTGCAATAAATTATTTAAGTGAGATGTGGAAGAACTAATTGGTTAATAACCATAATTGGGATTAAAGAGTAATTTTGATCTTTAACAGATGCTTAAAAGGATAAATATTCAGTTGTCTCATTTTGGCTATTAAAAAGAAGCAAACCTCCTTAAATGACTTCACGTAATGGGAAACATAGGTGGGTTAAACACTACCCTCCGTGTGAGATGACAAGCCACCGTCGAAGCCAGGCCGAAGGCAGGCCGCAGGAGCCAGCGGCCCACCTGTGCGCTGCCCTCAGGACATCCGCTGTGATTGTTTACGTTTTCCGTTGCTCGGTGAATGTACACGGGGCAGAACAATAGATTAAATCGCGTTGAACAAAGAACGCGATTCCAGCCCCCAGGAGGAGACTTAAATTTTAGATGCCGGAGTGACACAGCTCAGGACTTGCAGAGTGGGTGCGGGGGTCCTGAGCGCAGAGAGTTAGGGAGGGGCCTGAGCTTGATTAGCAAGAGAAGAAAGGCCAGCAACGTGGGGTAAGGCCATGCATGAAAAAGAAAGCACTATTCAGCTTTCAGAGAAGAAAACCGTGGGGCTAGAGCAGGAAAAGGCCAGAATGAAGGGGCACCAGGCAGAAGACCGGCCCCACCAGGTGAAGTCACGGCAGGCCTTCCAGGCCCCCAGACTCCTTTCTTCCAGGGAAGTCTTGACCCGCCCCGGTGGAGGCTCCCTGCGGAGGTTCCCTGTGCCATTTCCCCTTCAGTGGTTTACAGGATTTTCTAGCCATTTGGTTCCCAGGTAGCTTTGCTTATATGTAGGTCTGTGTGATTCCTAGCACCACGGTGTCTTCTTTTCTATCCCGTAGCAGCGATTTGCACAAGCGCCAGGTTAGTGTCACCGTCAGCCTCATGACAGAACTCAGGTTTCCCTCTGCGATTCCAGAAGGTAACAAGTGTTTTAGGTTTGGGGTGTTTGATGCAGCAGCCTGTGGTCCACACCTCAGGGCTGCGATGATATGGGTGTGTGAGATAGAGCAGGGGCAGGGAAATTGGACCAAATATACCAAAGCTTCAATTCAGGACACTTCAAAATTACATCCATAAAGTGAGGACACAAGCCAGGGCTACTTACAGACATTCTGGAGATGATCAGTGATGTTCACCTGTGAGGGTACACAGAGGCTCTTCAATGACCCAAATCCCACGTTTGCTTTCTTATTCCCTTTTATTACCAAAGTCTTACCGGCCAGCGTGCTATTTCCTCCAAGAAAGCGCTAATCCGGAAGGAAGTCCGGGTTAGCACAGAGGCGGGAAGTTTCTGGGCACAAGTCCTATTCTGAACACCTGCAGGACGACGGGAGTCCCTGCTCATCAATGACACGGCTTTGCTGTGGGTCCCCTTCCTTATCCTGTCTGTCTGCTTCTCCCTCTCAAGTACTCCCTCCTTCTTAACACAAGCTCAACCGGAAACGTCTACACACGGAAACGTCTTCAAGACAAAGCCCAGCCCCTTACCTTGGCAGACGTGAGGGCCGCCCCCTGGGTTCCAATCCACTGCATGTGGGTTTGAACCCACGTGTCCCTGAGACATTCCCCAGCCCTCAGGTTTCCAACACCCTCTGACTCTGCTAACACTCTTTCCCTCCAGAGATGGTAATTCCTTCACTTCTTCTGCGAGCAAGCCCTGAATGGGGGTCACAGTTAGCAAATTCTATAGGACTTCAGAGAAAGGTGATGCTTGATGAATCTTATATATATAGATAAAGAAGTGAACTGAATACACTTCAAAAAAATCTATAGTATATAGTTTGATTATTTGTCAGTAGCTTTCCTTAAATTTCTCTTTTTGAAGTTCTATCAAAATATCAAAGCATTAATAAGGATATTGTTACCTCAACATAATTGACTTTATTTTCTTTTAATCTTCAGTTATAGCAATATCTACATTTACACAGACTTACTAATAGCACACATACAATTTTATTTTGTTTCATTATTTTTACGTCACTATGTTTAGTTTCCCTCCCATAATATAATAGTAATATTTATTCTATACTGTACAGTTTCATTACCACAGATTTGTAGCCATTCTTTTATTGCTGGATACTTAAATTGTTTCTAAAATTTCATATGTAAGTGATGGCAACTGAACATCTTTGAGTGTCATAGCATTTTGATTTGTTTTGATTCTTTTCTTTTTTTTTTTAAATATTTTTTATTTATTTCTAGGAGAGAGAGAGAGACAGCGTGAGCAGGGGAGGGTCAGAGAGAGGCAGCCACAGACTTTGAAACAGGCTCCAGGCTTTGAGCTGGCAGTCAGCACAGAGCCCGACGCGGGGCTCAAACCCACGAACCGCGAGATCATGACCTAAGCGAAAGTCGGACGCTTAACTGACTAAGCCACCCAGGCGCCCCTTGATTCTTTTCTTAAAGTAAATGTATTTATTTTAATGTAAATAAGAATTTTAGGTCCAGTAATGAGTACAGTCAAGGCCCACTAATGTGATCATTAAACAGGCTCCTTTACGCTTAAAACCTTCCTTAGCAAATTTCAATATACATAACGCTTGCCCCAGAAGCTTACTTAAAAATATAGGTTCTCTGAGTTTTACATGGAGACCTGCTGATACTGGATGACTGAGATTTCTGAATTTTAAGCATCACCTCAGGTGATTCTGATATAGATATTTCAGTTATCAAATAAAATGTCAGAAACAAATAGATATGAAGGAGTTAGGAAGGCATAGCTTCATCCTGCCTCAGTTGTCCACCTGAATTCTGCTCTGAACGCATTGCCAAAATTTAGGTTACCACAACATCATGAATGAGCATGTTTTTAGTATTTTTTAAATGTTCCTGGATGTTCCTATTGAATGCATTTTCATCTTATGATAAGTTACTTTATTTAACATTAATTTATTTAAAAAGAGAAGCTAAAACACTTGAAAGATTAGTAGCATTTAACAGACATTCCGTATGCAAACAGACAAAAGAAACTGGCCGTTGTAACAGCAGAATAGAAATACGTGCAGACCCAGGCACTGTTGTGAACAACGTACCACATACACTTTAGTGCCATACAGAGCTTTTTCAAAAGCTTGAGAGGATCACACATTCTCTACATGTTTCTTATTATGCTTATATAACAATGTGCAAAACTTTATTACTGCTGTGGGTCAGAATGACAAGTCCGAGACTTTCTTTCCCTGAGCCATTTTTGTCCCCCAGCTTTTTCAGAAGAAGAAAAAAAGAAAAGACAATTTAGCCAGCTAGGGTGGAGTACTTAATTTGGGTGTGGCAAAGAAGATGGACCTTTTTTTTTTTAATGTTTTATTTATTTCTGAGAGACACACACACAACGTGAGCAGGGGAGGGTCAGAGAGAGAGGGAGGCACAGAATCTGAAGCAGCCTCCAGGCTCTGAGCTAGCTGTCAGCACAAACCCCAACGCGGGGCTTGACCCACGAAGTGTGAGATCATGACCTGAGCCGAAGTCGGGCGCTCAACCAACTGAGCCACCCAGGCGCCCCAAAGATGGACCTTTAAAGGGGAGATTTACAAAGAAAGGAAACAAGACAGAGATAATAAAGTCTCTGCGACCCTGGGTAATGGCTGAAGTGCATCTGTGAGGAAGACCCTAGAGCACCTAGCACAAAACCCGGAGAGGCTTACAGACTTGGGGAGTTCTAAAATGCCTCCCCCAATTCGCACAAAGCTTAGCCATCTGCAGCAACCTTATTGCCTGGAGATATATGATCATAACCTCTGACTAAATCCACAGTTAAAAATTAAACTAAATTATTCTGTACACCTGAAATGAATATAACACTGTATGTCAACTAACTGGAATTAAAGTTAAAACTTTAAAAACATTAAACTAAACAGGAACAGGGGAAACACATATATAGGCAGGCTTCAAACAAAACAAAACAAAACAAAACAAAACAAACAAAACAAAACAAAACAACACTGAACTGAGAGGAAGGTGGACTCTATAGTTTGTGCGCAGGCACTTTAACTGCCTACTAGAACAAGATGAACAATCCGTCCCCAACGGAAAACAACTCACAGCACTCTGAAAAAAAAAAGAAAGAAACAGAATCCACAGTTGCTTCAATGTATTATCTGCAATGTTCTGTTTTCAACCAAAAATTATTAAGAATAAAAATAAAAAGGAGAGTCCTGCCCAAACTAAGGAAATGTTATCCTGAAGTGGGCCTTAATGTTGGATTTTGTAATCAATAACGTAAAAGACGTTATTATAAATATGTTCAAATAATTAAAGACAAATATGATCAAATAATTGAGTGAAAATATACTATGAATAAGTGAACAGATAGGAAATCATAATGGAGGGGTACCTGGGGGTCAGTTGGTTAAGCGTCTGACTTTGGCTCAGGTCATGATCTCACGGTTCGTGGGTTCGAGGCCCTTATTGGGCTCTGTGCTGACTGCTTGAAGCCTGGGGCCTGCTTTGGATTCTGTGTCCCTCTCTCACTCTGCCCCTTCCTTGCTCATGCTCTGTGTCTTTCTCTCTCTCTCTCTCTCTCAAGAATAAGTAAATGTTAAAAAATTAAAAAAAAAAAAAAGGAAATCGTAATGGAGAAATGAAAATTATGCCAAAGAATCAGGTGGAGTTTCTAGAGCTGAAACATTCAATACATGTAAACAAATTCACTGAGTGAATTTATTGGCAGCTTGGAGATGACAGAAGAATCAACTTAAAGAAGATAGACCAACAAAAATTATCCAATCCAGAGCGCGCCGAGAGAGACGATTGAATAAAAATGAAGGGACCCATCGAGAATATCATCCTACATGTAATCAGAGTTCCAGGAGATGAAGAGAATACAGATCACACACAAAATAGAGTAATAATGTCCAAAAACTTCCTAAACTTGATAAAAACATTGATTTTATAAATTTATAAACTCAAACAGCCCCAAGATACACAGAGAGAACTGCATCTAGACATTTAGTCCAACCTCTAAAAATCCAAAGACAATACAAACCTCTATGAAGCAGTGAGAGAAAAATGACAATTCACCTGTAAAAATATAATGATATAATTAACGGTTGACTTCTCATTCAGAACAATGAAATCCATAGAAATCGGAACATGTTCAAGTACTGGAAGAAAAAAATATGTCTTCTATATCTAATGAAAGTATTCTTTAAAAACAAAGGTAAAACGAAGACATTTTTGATAAACAAACATTGATAGATATGCACTACGGAAAATACTAAAGGAAGTCTTCCAGGCTGAGGGTGCATGACAATATATAAAATTTCAGGTCCATGTGAAAGAGTAAGAACACAACAAATGATAAATATGTAGGTAGAGCTATAAGATCACATTTCTTTGATTTTAAAATGTAATAACTGTTCTATTATGTATATTATATATGTATATATATATGTCTCTTTGGTTCTCTTGATTTTATTAAAGATATATGACTGCAAAATTTATACAACTGCACTTTGTATCATAATGCAATTATAATGTTATAATAATTGTAATAATTGATAATATATTGTAATAATATGATAATAAAACAACAAAGGTGTGATAGGAAATAGAATATGCAGGCATAAAGTTTTTACATTATATTGGATGAATATTCTAAACATGTGTTAAGCATACTTTTAAGCTGTTTTTCATTTAAAACATTTGAATACCAGACTAATCAAGTTTCAGTTGGATACTTTCGAGTCTTATCACCGGCCCATTAACTGGTCAGAGTTTCTATGATGGCATGGACTTGTCAGAGGCATGACTACCTTTTATGAGAACCTTATCGTCAAGCGGCCAAATGGTGATCATTCATAGGCAATTGGAAAGATGCAGGACGTGTATCTACCTTACAGGGTGCATGTGAGAGAAGGCAAGTCCTTCCACGTGTGTGGTCTGGGCACACTGTACACTGGGTGGATGTGACTGGGGGGGACCATGTGTAGGTGTCCCACTTCACCTCCTATTATCTTATCAGTGCTGCTCTCAAGTTCTTGAACAAGCCATCTCCTGGGACACAGGGCCAGCTTCAAAGTCTCCCCCAGATGACCCTGCTGACTGAGACAGACGGCCAGGTGTCCGATACCCCTCCTGTCAGTGCTTCCCACCTGGCAAGAGCAACTGATCTGGAAGATCATGGAGCTGGCAGGAAAGTTCTAGGGTCATGGTAAGGTGGGAAGGGAGCATTTGATAATTAGATAGAAATTCCAAAAAATCCCCAATGGAGAAGGGAAGCTGTGGGTAATACCCCAGAACCGTATCGCCCAGGGGCTCCTGGGATCACTGATGTGGTTTGTTTTGTTTTTTCCAAGAGTGGGAATTAATCCCTAGGCTGCTATGCCAAGCTCCCACTGCTTCTCTGTGCCCTTCTAGAAACAGGCGCAGGGAGTCCTGTGTGGTCTGTTTCAGGAATAGCCTGGGCCCATTAAGTGTTCTACCACCTCCTCAGATCAGAGTTCCAAGGCCTGTATATGTGTATTTGTTCATTCGACAAACTTACTGGATGCTTTCCATTGTCCCGGTTCTCAGCCCTTGTGGAGGTTACATTGGTGAATAAACTTTGAGATCTTTTCTTCTACGCTCTAACAGAAGAACATCTGTACACAGTAGTGCACGGTAACCACCACATGAGTACTTTGTACAGAACCAGCCCTTTATAAATGGCGACCTTAGCTGGGGCAATGCTCTGAGCACACAGAGGGCAGAGGAAATGTGCTTTGGGCTAGAATAATCCGGAAAGCCTTCCTTGAGAAAGTACAACCTGAACTGAGTCTTGAGACATAGGATTTACTCAGATAGGAATGGGGCGGCTCTCCAGTTTGAGGTAGTGACCTGAGTCGTGGCTCTGGGGAGATGCCCCAGGAGCCAGAAGAAGCCAGGCTGAACAGGAGGAGGGGTGAGTCGGGTGCTCCCAGAAAGGAGACAGAAACCAGGAGAAAGGCAACCAGACTATGTAGAACCCAGACTTAGCCCTGAATGAAATGATGGACATTGGTTGTGGAAAGCAATGGTTTAGGAATATGATCTGGAAACTCTGTGGACAGAGGATGGGAATTAGATACAGAAGTAGGGAAATAATCCAGGCCCTACACCTGAGTAAGAGGTGAAGTAGTAGAGATGGGGAGATGGGGAGAGATGGAGATATCTGAAGATTCTTTTCTTCTCTTTTTAAATAATTAGTACATTTGAATGGTAGATTGAACTGATGGCTGGGGCAGACAGGGCCAAAGAATAGGGGGCACCCTCCCTGGACCAAATCCAGGGGCTGGGTGAATGAGAGAACCACAGAGGCAAATGAGAAAATGGGCAGGAGTTGCTGCAGTTGATCACGAGAAGCCGGAGGGCTAGGTGGTGGCTTGTGGGAGTCTGAAACACAAAACACACAACCAGAAATTATAGTTGGGAAAGAAATGTGAGTGATGGAGCTTCTAGGAAAAGACAGCAAGTTATTTTTTGGGGTGATCAATACAGAAATTATACCAAAAACCCAAGAGTAGCCGAGGTCCCTGAGAAGGAACTCATTCAAGAAGATGTCTCAAGTACCTTGACATCTGCAAGTCTTGACTTGCTGAGCAAGTTAAACTCATGTTTGACCTCTGTTCTTGTCATCCATTCTCTTGTTCAGAGTTTAGATACCGCATTGATTGCAGTATGGACATCAATAGCAGCCGTGGGTGCCAGATCAAATGGACTCTCATTTATTTATGGCTTACTCTGAGCATCTGGAAATTCCACATGACCAGTCCTAGATGTAAGTTTCTGTTCTTTCTGATTTATTGCTGCTCAACCGATTGATATCTCATCCTTGCGATGCAGAGAATATCAAAGCAACAGTTATTTATTGATTTCTGACCACGTGCCAAGCACCGTGCTAGGCACTGGGAATACTAAATAAATAAGTCATGGTCCACGCTCATAGCTGATGAGAGGAGAGGCCACATAAGCGGTTGCCCATTATAAAAGTATATACCGAGTACACTAAGGGAGAAACAATCAATAATAGAGCTATAGTAGATCTATAAGTCAATAAATGACCATGGAAATGTAGATGATGGGAAGGAAAAGTTCCTCTAAGATGTGACACTTGATTTGGCCTTAAAGAATAACCTGGAGTAATAGCAAAGCCTTCCAGGGAAATGGAAACCCAGGAATAAAGATCACGAGGACACAAAATTACATGCAATCTTTGCATTTGTTTTTTTGTTCCTGTGAAATAATGGCCACGGCCGGATCTCATAGGAACAAATATCTTAAAGGATGTGAGTGAGTCACGTGACATGTGCATGGTCGCTTTTGAAACCAGGACAACAGAAGTGTCACGTGAGCCCTCCAAGCTAACGGGGGGGTGGGGAGGGGTGTCGATCGATCCAGCATTTCTAGAGTAATCTGTGTGTGTGCTAGCATTCAACTCACGCGCCAGTCCTAAAAGCCTTTCATCTGAAGTTTTCTTTGTGCAGATCAACATAAGACAGTCTGAACGCGGGGAGGTGCTGGAAGTCTGGACCCACAGCAGGGGCCTCTCCTCCTCACATGTTCTCTGGACACTCGAGTTACCCCCAAAATGGAGGGACCTGAAAGCCAAGCATTGTGCGATTCAACAGAAGTGAATACGGACGGGAATAAGTGTGATCTCTTAATGGCAGAGTGAATGTTGAACCAGCTTTTGTGGCTTTTAATTTCTCGACTTGCCAAAATTTCCCAGTTCATTTCGTACAAGTAATTGAGGCTACTGAGCCCCAGTCCCTGTTTTTTATTCCCCCAGCACCATGACTCCTTGAACACGAGATCAATCTGTCTTTCTTGACTTCACTGTGGCCACCCTTGCACGAGAGATGGAGGCAATTTGGGCCTTGCAGCTGTCAACCTATTGTTTGAACTCACGGCCCACATGGTTCTTTGGGGGGTCCAGGGAAGACGGGGCTTCTGTTACAGCCTGCTGCGCAGCTCCCACCTTGACATCTGGCTGAATTCCTGCTCAGTTTAAAGCAGCTGCAGTTATTCCCGTGTTCTAATGACTTTCCTTATTACCTGACAATCTATCTGAACTATCGACTCATTTCCGACCTGCCAGTTCTCTCGAAAGTTATGGAAATGGTCTGCAAACTGCAGCTTCAGCACCTCCTCCCCCACACGCTGTCTGTGCATCAATAGATCCTATCATTGACAAAGGAGAGAAGGCAACTGAGCGTGCCGCGGACCCCCAGGTGCTGGGTGGAGGGGGTGCCGCTGTCATTGGCTGACGTGGCCGCGTCACGGCCACAGCGGGTAAGGTTGAGAGCATTTGTCATTGGCCGGCATTTGTCCTCTTTGGCACTGCATTGGAAAGTGCACGGAGGATTGGCCTCGGTATTTTTTTCTGTGCTATATATATGTCCTGTCTTCCTTTCTACTCGTGTTTCCCAACAACCACTCAGTTCACATTTTTGAAAGAGGTTATCAGTGCTTTCAAATTCTTTACTATCTCTTTCCTTCATTCAGAGAAATGAGGAAATTTCCCTTAGAGAATGTTGGGCTCAGGATTTATAGACAGCTCAATCGAGCCAAGGACATGCTTTTACATGAACTCATTAAACCCCACTGAGCCCGGGCTGCTGCAGAAGGGGTGAAGCAGCAGAGAGAGAGGACCACCAGAGTAAGGAGAGGGGCTCAGCACGCCTCACTCTCGGCCCCTCCTTACTGTGGGCAATCTGAGCACTTGCTAACATTCCTCTCTCC
Organism: Crocuta crocuta; assembly: GCF_008692635.1. NCBI lineage: Eukaryota > Metazoa > Chordata > Mammalia > Carnivora > Hyaenidae > Crocuta > Crocuta crocuta. The sequence goes on along the minus strand of NW_027551571.1, from coordinate 222,212 downwards.
TTACCCTGTAAGAAAGCATAAGAATACCTTTCACCCTCCCCCACCTGTCTTCTGAATTAAAGTAGACGATCTAAGTGAAAGAGTTTTGAAAATTACAAGATGAATATATTAACTACATATCGTTGTAATTGTTGGTAATGCACTATTAAAGACCTGCTCTTTGACTTCAGGGAGTTCGCCTGGTTAAGAGAAAAAGCAAGCTTAACACAAATAATTTGAGTACGATTAAGTTCTCTCTGCATAGAACCACTTAAGAGGACCTGAGATATTCAGTAAAGGGAATATAAGCATTCAACGTCATATTTAGCTTCTTTTTGAGATTTGGCTTTAAAATTTTTATCCTTAGATTGCTATTAATGCAAGAAATGGGAGCTGATTATAAAGAAGATCAAAACAAGAGAATCCCAAGCAGGCTCTGTGCTGTCAGCGTAGATGCAAGGCTCCATCCAATGATCCATGAGACCATGACCGGAGCCAAAATCAAGAGTCAGATGCCCAGCCGACTGAGCCCCCAGGCGCCTCACAGACTTACACTGTTGATCAGAAGGCCCTGACGCCGTGGCACATGAGTGCATAAGATGCTATGGGCAGCCTCTGTCTTGGATCGGTCATAAAGCAACTTACAAATGTTGGGAAGAATTCGGGACCCACTGACCCCAGCCTCCACTGGCTTTACTGTCAACTTCTCCCTATGGGTGACCACGGTGATTTGTATCTTTCTTGGTATTTATTATGTTGGATTGTGGTTGTTTCATTGTTTTTTTACAGGCCTACCTCATCAACTAGAATTTGCTTGAGGTCGAGAAAAACATGTATTTTTTTCAATCCTCTACACACAATGCCTAAGGCTGTATTTTGCTTATAATGGCACCTAATAAATGCTATGGAAAGACAGGAGCGGGGAAAAAAGAAACAGAAGGTGAAGAATTCAATATAAATAAGAGGAAGTTATAAATCTTGGAGCCAGGAGTAAAATAGAAGCATATTCAGGCCTCAAAGAGTTGGACAACTAGTTGGGTTATTTATGGGAAGACCACAGTCTGCTGCATTTTATCTATCCAACCTCAAAATTGAATTTTGATTGATTGATTGATTGAAGTATAGTTGACAATGTTACATTAGTTTCAAGTGTACAAAAATTAATTTTGAACTTTTCATTTTGAGATACCTTCAGACTTAAATGTCATAAAATTAGTACACTGTACAAATTAGACTTATCCAGTCTTGATTTTAGAAATAACGGGCTTGAATGTTTCAAAATGTGAGCTCATAACATCAGATTTTAGTTTACTTCTATGTATTTCTGCAATTAAACATAAAGCTACTACCAAAATATTCTTATATTCCATAATGAGTATTTTTCGATCAAACAGGCAATCAAAATTGTATACAAATAAATAAAACCTAAGTTGCTCCCAAATGGTAATGACTGCTGCCCACTTGCTCACTACATTCAAGGTTAAACCCTGTCCATTACCATCATCTTTCCTTGTAGCTCAAATGTCTCCTCTTCCTACATTCCCTAAATGAGCAAGATGATTCAATCAATTCAAGTTTTACTAAAGCTAAATTCTGAATAATTTGAGAAGCCTTTTCAATAGTCCACAATGGTATGCAACTCATGGTATGCAAAATCAAGCACGTCACTTTTTCTTTTTTCTTTCTTCTCCCTGTGTTTCCTACACTAATTCATTCATTCACTTATTCATTCATTTCTATAAACATTTAAACACATATTGGGTGCTGAAGCCATAGCAGGAATAGAGGGACTTAAGCCCTGCCCCTACAGCATGGACATTTCAGTGGAGGGGTACAAAATTAAATAACAAATTACCATCTTAGTTAATGATTTAAATAAGTAAATTAATTATTGAATTCTCTATTTGGATACTATCCAAAGAAGGGGTAGAGAATACCCTGAGAGTATTTCAACAGTGAGCGTTACCTGGTCTTTTAGAAATGGGAAAGCTTCAAAAGTTATGTCTGCATTGAGCTTGAAGAAGTAAAAATTGACCGAGGGGAGAGGAGAGCACGTCAGGCAAGAGGCCACTGAGTGTGAAGACCCGGAAGCCAGACATGGCACAGCACATTTGAGGCACGTATTGGTAGCCACAGCCAGACTCTTCTGCAAATGGGTGGGACCACTTCCCACTCCGACCAGCGATCTAAAAGAACTACAGCTCCTCCACATACGTGCCTTTCCTTGGTGTTGACAGATTTTCTAGTTTCCGACATGGCCATAGGTATACAGCGGTACTTCATTTTGGTGTCTGTTTGCCTTTGTTCGATGACCAATGTGGTTAAACGTCTTTGATAAACCTAGTTGCTACTTGCATACATTGTTTTGGTGATAGGTCAGTTACTCTGGCATAGGTAGGAGGAGAAATCTAGAAATCATGTTGGATCCCTCACCTGCCTTCTAACTCCATTTCTCCAGTAGCTGTTCACCAAGTCCTGCCCATTTGACCCTCTAACTGTTCTTCAAACCTACCCTGCACTTCTCTTGTCCACTCTGTCTCCCTGGGTCAAGTGACAGTCATCTCCAGTGACTTCCTGGACCTTCACTAGCTTCCTGGCCAGTGTCTGCATCACCTCTCTGCCCATCAGTGCACTCTCTAACTGCCGGGCAAACCATCCGTTTAAACGAAGCACCTGTTCATACCACGCCTCCAGCTCAAACTCTCCCGGCTCTCTGCCCCTCCTGGGATGCAGACCGACATCATCTGTACATTTCCTTCTGTCCCAGCCTCATNACATTCCACATGTGGAACTTGCACCCAGAGTTTTCCATGTGCCCTGTTCTTGGGTCCGTATGTTTGCCTCTGCTATGTTCTCTGCGTCCCACAGGTTCAGAAAACATGCCTGTTCTTGCTCACTCTTATGTCTGTAGCACCCAGTAGGTACTGAGTAAGCATGTGTTCACTGAATGAACAAATGGATAAATAAAAGGATTTGGAATTTAGGGTTTTTATTTTTGTAGGGAATAGAAAAACCTGGACTGCTTTTACAATAAAGTGGGGTTTTTTGAAGCTACCAAGAGAGGTGCCAGTGGAACCAGTGAAGAGGTATGTCCCCGTGGGGCTGGGCCCGGAATCAGCCACAAGGGTCAAGGGACTTAAAACCTGG
>NW_027551571.1:158122-219048 GCF_008692635.1 Crocuta crocuta | reverse complement strand
GCATTTTGGCGGGGGGGGGACAGTGTGAGGGAGGGAGGAGGCAGAGAGAGGGCGACACAGAATCCAAAGCAGGCTCCAGGCTGAGCTGTCAGCTCAGAGCCCGAAGCAGGGCTCGAACTCATGAACCTTGAGATCACGCCCTGAGCTCAAGTCAGACACTTAACCAACTGAGCCCCCAGACGCCCTGATCTGTTTACATTTTTAACATAAGTTCACTTCATCCTTCTAAGCCTCCGTGAAGTGTGCTACCAAGGAAAGGTCTGTGTATGCGTGCACGTGTGAGTGTGTCAGCTTGAGTGTGCACGAGACAGTATCTGAGAGAGTGTGTTTGCATATGAGTGTGTGTGTGTGTGTGTTGGCGCCCCAGGCGCTGAGGCGGAAATGGGTGCCGCCTGTCCCTGACAGAGCTCAGCAACCAGAACTCAACACTGAATGTAAGTTCCTTCTCTTCGCATTGTGGGATCTGTGAAGACGTGGAGGCAGGCGATCTCCCTCACTGACGAGGTATTAAGGTTCGAGGCCATGGACGGGACGGCGCCACGGCGACAGCCCCCCTTGGCCCCAGTGGACGGGGAGGCACCGCGGCGACAGCCTCCCTCAGCCGTGGGCGGGAAGGCGACACGGCGACAGCCCCCCTCGGCCCAGTGGACGGGACGGCGCCACGGCGACAGCCTCCCTCAGCCGTGGGCGGGAAGGCACCGCGGTGACAGCCCCTCTCGGCCCCAGTGGACGGGACGGCGCCACGGCGACAGCCTCCCTCGGCCCAGTGNCCCCAGTGGGCCGACCCCCGCCCCGCGCCCTGCTCGCTCACCGCCCGCAGCCGGCGCGATTCTCTGCGTGTAGGTGTGTCCTGCTGAACGGGCTTGTTCAGTTTATGTCCTTGGCGTAAGTGGCATCAAGGGTGTCCGGTTTTGCCTTTTCAGAAGGGAAACCAGGGAGGGCCAGCCTCGCTCTCTGGCCAGGTTCCCGGGGGGAAACACCCGGTTTCTCCCGGAAACTGCTGGGAGCCCCCCCCCTGGCCCAGAAAGTAGTTCCGGACGTGAAAATAGTCCGCCCTCGTGAGGGGACCCGGGGCTGCGCGGCCGCCCGCAGCCGCTCCGTGTTCATGCCCAGCCCCCCGCCTCAGCGGGCGACCCCACGACACGGTTCTGGCCGCACAACGGGAGCCCTCGGGGACTGTGCGTGTGCGTGGGTTTGGACCCGGACCGTCACCCGCCGCCGCTCGCTTCTTCCGCCTGCGCGCGAAGGCGCCACAGCGCGTCCCAGGGCGCGGCCGGCGGCGGGCGGCTCTCTGTGCAGACGCGTCCGGCACGAACAGCGGGGCCTCGTTCACGCCTCTGCGGCCGCGCCCCTTCACCGTCAGCGGGGGCAAAGCCGCCCCGAGGAGAGAGCCTGCGTGTTTCCCGGCCCTGGCCGTCCGCGGACACGCGGGGGAACGCGGCTTCGGCAGCCCGTCCGAGGTGAGTTCAGGGCGCTTGCCGTGTCCACACGGACCAGGACGGGCGCGCGCAGTCGGTGCCGCGGCCGCCGGCCCGTCTGTCCTCGGACGGTGGCCGCCGACCTGAGGGGCTGGCCCTGGGGAGACCCTGCCTTCCAGAAGCGCCACGCCTGCCGGTCACACTGCCCGAGACCCGCCCTGTTCTGTTTTCGGTTCCGCGGGACACGGAATCAGGTTAAAGTTGATTTCCTCGCGTGTGCAGCGCACACGTGAGGCGTGGGTGCCGGCGGGGGGGCTGCCCCTGCACTCCCACCCCCACGCCGCAGGGCACGTGCGGGGGGTGGCCCGGGGTCCCCGCACTCCGCCCTGAAGCAGATCCAAAGGGTGAAGCAGCCGTGTTTGGATGCCGGGGAACGTGGTGACACATCGGGTGGCTTGGCTGCATAGAACACGCGGCAGTCTGGGAAGGAAGTTGTGTTTTATCCTAGTTAACGAACTAAATGATAGTATTGTCACACTTGGGAAGGCGGGGCCGGGAGTGCAAGACTGGCCTGGACAGGTGCAGGGGCCGGCGGGTTGGTGACCCTCCCTCTGCTCGGGTGACAGACGGAAGGACAGCCCTCGGGGCGCCCTCCCTGGGCAGGAGTCAGCCAGGGGTCCAGGTCCCCCGGCCGAGGGGGGAGCCTCCCACTGAGCCCCGGGGAGCTGAGGCGTGGCTGCCGAGCCGTGGAGGGAAGTCCACCTGGGTTTCGGACCCCAAGACCCCAGGACCCCCGAGGCGCAGGGGGAGGGAAGCCCTGCCTAGGGATGGTGGGACAGGGTCCCGGGCCGCCGTGAAGGGACACCGCCTCAGGGGCACCTGCACCGTTGTTCGGGAGGTGGGCTGTGCCAGGCTTGGACGTAGTGCTGAGGAGTCTGGTTCTGCACACCAGGAGGCAGCAATGCTACTGAAGAAATGAGTACTGGATTTTGAGACGGGGTATGAGCAAGCTTGGTTCAGGCCGCAAAGAATTGGGGGTGCCTCTGAGAGCCCCAGAGAGCAGTGAGCCTGCAGGCCCGGCCGGCCGACTCCGTGCAGGTGGGTCTGCCTGAAGTTCGCAGGGTACGGGAGGTTGATGGTGCAGCGTTTCTCCGGCAGTTACTGTGCGCGGGGCACCTGAGCCGTGCCCCGTGGTCGGAGGTGCGAGAGGATCAGACTCCAGGCGCACAAGCAGCGTCCGTGCCCGCAGGAGGCTCACGTCTAGTGGAGTCCCGAGGACGGAGTCCCGGGCCGCCCTGACGCCAGGGCGGGTGAGAGAGATCATGAATGGAGCAGTGAGTTGGCAGGGAAAATGCCGATGGCGCCATCCGTCAGGAACAGCCCAGACGTGTGGAGAGGAGGGAGCTGCAGGGAGAGGAGTGAGGAGTCCCTGCCGATCTGGGGCCACAGCCCTGCGCCTGGCGAGGTCACCAGGCGGCGTCCTGACCACACGCACCCCTGTGTGGGGTGACAGCTCTGGAGCTCACACCCCCGCTGCTGCCCCGGACAACGCCACGGGTGCCCTGGAGCATTCTCTGCCTGCCGTCAGGCCGGACTCCAGGGGTCTGCTGCCGCGGTGACCGCGTCGAGGGGAGCAGGAGAAAACGTGTCCACCCCCGTGGTCTGAGCTCGTCCAGGCCTCCCACCCCGGACCCGAGGGGAGGCCTGGCAAGAGTGAGTGGGGAAGGGGCTGAGGGCCAGCAGGTCGGGGGGAAGGCCCGTGCCTGTCCCTGCTCCGTCACTCCATATACACCCGCTTCCTGCAGAGCCTCCCCCCAAGGCCCCGCCAGCGGGTCCCCGCTTCTGCCTGCCCTGGTCCCAGCGCTCCCCGAGTGGGGCGCTGACTCGCATCTGTCCCCGTCTCCATCTCGGTGCCGTGAATTGCAGCACAACAAATAGTGACGCATGGCGCACGCGAGGAGACTTTGGAGGTGAGGGGACGTTTGGTGGGACAGTTTCCCGGATGTGTACTTATGTCCAGACCCTCCCGCCTGCGGGCGTCAGATCCGAGCAGCTCCGCACCTTACCATAAGCGGTTTCGTGAAAAAGAACACAAAGAAACAAAAATCCCACCTGCACATTCTTTATCCTACAGGCTAAACTGGGAAGTTAGCCAGATCCACTCTCCTTAGATAAAACCGCATGGATGTGAATGTGTGCGAAGTGGACCGTGTCTTTACACGCAAACAGAGGCCGTGCGCACAGATGCCCCAGGCCGGTCTCTGCCGCTGGCCTTGCAGCTGGAGGTCCCGGTTGTGGATTTACGAGTCCCTCCGCTCCTGCGCTGTCAGCCTGTCGTGGGGGCACACCTCACATGCTGGTCCGGGTCCTCAGCCCGCCGGCGTCCGCTGAATGGCCATATTCACCCACGCTTGCTGGGACGTGGCTGGGTCACGCCGGAGGATGTCATGTGGCCTGGCTCTGTGTCCCTTGGGGAGCAGCAGGTCACATTGCCCTCGATGGCTGGGATAACTCGCCCCCAACGATGGTGCCGTGACTGCTTTCTTGCCGGATGGTTCAGTGGCATGAGGGGCCCCCTGTGGCAGCGGGGCCGAGTCAGCGTCCGCCTGGAGGACACCACTGTTGTCACCATGAGGTTTCACTTGGCAGGAAGAAAATTCCAGGCCCGGAGGACCCGGAGACCCAGAGACACAAGATGTTTCTGGTGGGTTATTCATTGTGGTCATTAACGGGGTCCCCCGGCTTCTCGCCCTGACTCCAGGCTCTCCTGGCTGCTGGTCCCAGCACAGACCCAGCCTGCAGGACCGCAGCCTCACCCTGCAGATGCCCGTCCCCTACACGCATGTTTCAGCACTGAGTAGGGCTTCACCGCGCATCTGTGGGGCTCCTGGGTGCTGGCGTGGTTGGTGGCATCGGGAAGGGCATGTGCCGATGCCATGCTACCGTGCAGACCTCTGCTTCCCAGGTCAGAGGCGACATTGGCGGCGGGGGCAGGAGGGAGCATCTGGTTGTCACGCATCCAGAAGCCCATGAGTGGCGATAGCATTGGTGGGCGATGGTGCCTGCAGTGCAGAGCAAATGCCATCTTTCCAGGAGGAGAACATTCTCCTCACTCCCCAGTGGAAGTGCTCCTGTGTGACCAGCCTGCCAGCAGGTGGCTGCTTGGATCCCCTCCCCACTGGGCAGTGGCACCATGCCAGGGCCTGGCGTGGACCTGATGCGAGCAGCGCGGGTGCTCCAGGGCAGGGGTGCTATAGGTTGCGTCACATCCCCTCAGAAGACATGTCCAAGTCTCACCCCTGGTGCCTGTGTTCAAATAAGATATCCTCGGATCGATGAGGTGGCGCCTACCCCAGTGATGGCGTCCCTGTGCGATGAGGGAGATCTGACCCCCCGAGGGAAGGGCGCCAGGCGGCAGTGCAGACAGCCGGGCTGCGTGCGGCTGCAAGCCCAGGCCCGCCCGGGACGGCCACCTGTTCTGGAAGCCGGAAGAGGCAAAGAAGGGGCCCTCCTGGAGGAGGGAACGCGGCCCGCCGCCAGCACCTCGACTTCATTCTTCTGGCCTCCAGATCTGAAAGAACAGGCTTCTGTGGGTGTAAAGCACCCAGTTTAAGCTACTTTGTTCAGGGGTCCTGGATAGTAACCCAGGCAGTGCCCAGATCAACCCAGGAGAGAAGCATCCACGGCGTGGAGCCCGCCCAGCCTCATCCCTGCTGCCATGGTCACTCTGCGGTGGGCCTGCCTCATACGCGCCGGTGACTTGGGGAAGGTGGTGAACTGAGCAGAGAGCCCCCGCCCTTGGCTCATGGAGGGACTCCTCCGCCGTGCAGTCTTCAGTGTGCGCACATGGCACGGGGTAGACAATTCCCCTACACCTCTGTGCCAAGACCTCGGACCCGTCTCCCTCCTGAAACAGAAGGTGCGTAGTGGAGTTTTCAGTCCCCCCCTTGACGGGACTCTCCTCCCCCGTGCTCACTGGGGACACCCCACAAGGATCTGGGGGACCCAGATGCTCGGCTCCATCCGGTGTGAGCACCTGACACAGAACCTCCTGTGAGCCAGGCTCGTGTTCTTACTGAACTGACCTGTGACAGGGACTGTGGCTGTGGGGGCGGGGACAGTGCAGCGTGCCTCGATTCGCTGCTGTCTGGGCTGCGAGCTAACCATCCAACTGGAACTTCCTCCCCACCTGCACACAAGAGTATGTTTCGTTCAGGTGTTGCCTGGGGCCTCATGGCCCACTGTGCAGTGTGCATCCTGCATACATCATGCCGGAAGAATCCGGGGGCTCTCACAGTATAGTAAGTACTTGCAGGGAAAAGCACGGTTTTGCTCACACTCCAGGGGTCTGTGATATGCTTTCCTGTGGGAGATTGTCAGGGGCTCCGCACGGTGTCACAGCCACTTGGGGGCGCCGTCAGGCCCATGGGGCCATATAGGACCCAAGCAGCGTGGCAGCTGGATCCGCTACCTTGAGGAGTGAGTCCAGCTGAAAATGGACAGTCTCAGGGGTTAGTTGGTAAGTGGACCAGATGCATGCTTCAGTGTGGCGTATGTCTCCAGAACCTATGAAGGCTTTAAAAACAGAACCTTTTGTGTGTGTGTGTGTGTTGAGTGGTAATGTGCCTTCATCAGTTGGGATATGTTGACAAGTCCTTGGTCATGGGAATATAGAAACATCTGGAAGGTCCAAGTCCCTGTTTCTTGGACGGGCTTATCTCCCTTCCCCTGACCTGGTCCGTTCAGGCGACTTGTAAGAGATTCAGTATGGCTGGAGGGTACCGTTTGCACGGGAAGAGAGCACCTTAGTCCTCTAGCCACTCCCAGGTGCACAGATAAGCACGTACAAGCTTCTCTGAGCCATTGCATCGATGCTAAAGGGTTTGGAATGTATTTTGAGTGTAGTTGGGAGCTGTTGAAAATTTTAATGTAGGAATTGACACGATCAGGACACGTAGTAGGACTTTTCCAGCCACAGTGTTAGGGGACAGTGGTGTCAAGCCCAGGAGGTTGGCCGGTGGCTGGTTTGGTCACCTGCTTGAGTGTGGAGAGCCACGAAGCCAGGCAGTGTCACCGGGAAGAAAAGACATGCCTGGATTTGGGAGATACTAATTGCCATTAGTTACAGCATTCCCCTCAGTGCCCGGGTAGCCTGATGAGGGAGGCCCTTTGCGAAGCTTACAGTAGTGAGAGACAGCGATGAAACACTCACATCAATTACCACACAGCTACACGTACAGAAAGAGCTGGAAAGGAGGGAACATGGGCAGGAACTAGTCACTGTCACGGAGCTGGGAGGAGGGTCAAGGCTGGCTGTGTCTGAGCCCAGATGAGGGGCTTGGAGACGGAGGTGCCAGGAGGGAGGGCAGGGAGGGGCCTGGGACCCCAGTAGCTGAGGCTGGGGGGGCGTGCCAGGGCGCCTTGCACACCTGTTCATTGTCTTAGATGCAACTAGAAGAGTCTGAGGTTTTTTTTTTTTTTAATGTTTATTTACTTTTGAGAGATAGAGAGACAGAGTGCGAGCAGGGGAGGGGCAGAGAGAGAGGGAGACACAGAATCTGAAGACAGGGGCCAGGCTCCGAGCTGTCAGCACAGGGGCTGACACGGGGCTGGAACTCAGGAACCATGAGACCATGATCTGAGCCAAGGTTGGATGCTTGATTGACTGAGCCACCCAGGCACCCCTGAACTGTTTTAAATAGAGGAATGTCTTGGTTTTCTCCGGGGAGGTGAGGCTCACTCCCGCTGCAGAGTGGACACTGGCACAGACACCAGGAGACCAGCTGGTGGGTCAGAGCCCAGAGGGACGGAGGCGGGTTCCAGCCCCAGGGAGCGCTGCCTGCTCGGGGAACAGCAGTGCATGTGTGAGCAAGCAGGGCGAACCCCCAGGTGGGGCTGGGTCCCGAGAAGGTGGGCTTTGGGGCGACCCCGCCTGGTGGGGAGCCGGCCGACCCGGGGCTCCCTCTCCGCATGGACAGAGAGAAGCCCTTCAGGCCCCCATCTCAGTGGGCTTCGTTCAGAGAGTAGCCTGTTGACTCTTCAACCACATTAACAGCAGCGATGAAAATCTCCAGGTGGATGAACCGTACAGTGTGTGGAAAGGCAGCGAATGCAAGTCCTGTGTCAGGTGGAGGTGTGGTAAGGGCACTGGAGCAGCTGTACGAGAATAGATACAGTCTGTATTTCTTCGCCTTGTGTTCTGAGAAGGAAGATCACAGGACTGGGGGTGTGTGTGATATTTTGAAGGATTAGCTGTAATTCTAGCGTGGTGTTTAAACAAATTAATAGAGTCTTTGACATAATTATATTGTTTATTTCATTTTTAATTAGTAAGCTTTATTTTTAGAGCCTTCTTAAGTTTACAGAAAAATGAGCAGAAAGTACAGAGAACTCCCAGAGAACCCCCTCTCCCCCGCCCCCCCAAGTGTTCCCCATTACCAATGAGTGTGGCCCATCGTTAAATCTGAAGAGCTGATACTGGGACATTCTTGTAACTCAAGTCCATACGTCACGTCAGGGCTGACCGTGCATTGTGCACTTCTGGGGTGTGGACGCGTGCATGATGTCACATATGCGCCATTCAAATGTCATATAGCACAGCCTCAGTGCCCTAAAATCCCCTGCTGTCCCCTCCCCAGGCCCGGCCACCAGTGATCTTTTTATTGTGTCTCTAGTCCTGTGTTTCTGTCTTTTCCAGAATGTTACAGAACTGGAATCACACAGTATGTAGACTTTTTTTTTTTTTAATTTAGTAATGCATTTGAGTTTTATCCATGTCTTTTTATGGCTTGATAACTCATTGATTTTTATTTTTGAAATTTTTTTGTTTTTTATTTATTTATTTATTTTTATTTCTGAGAGAGAGAGAGAGAGAGAGAGGCAGCGTGAGCAGGGGACGGTCAGAGAGAGAGGGAGACACAGAATCTGAAGCAGGCTCCAGGCTCCAGGTTCCTAACTGTCAGCACAGAGCCCAACACAGGGCTCGAACCCATGAACCGTGAGATCATGACCTGAGCCGAAGTCGGACGCTTAACCGACTGAGCCACACAGGTGCCCCAGTAACTCACTGATTTTTAGTGCTAAGTAATATTCCATTGTCTGGCTGTCTGTTCACCCGCTGAAGGACATTTTGGTTGCTGCAGGTGGTGGACTTTATGAATAAAGCTGCCGTAAATATCATGTGCAGGTTTCTGCATGGACCTACATTTTTAATGCAGCTCATTTGGGTGAATATGAAGGACTGTAACTGCTGGATTGTAACGTAAGTAGTTTGGTTTTGGAAGATGCTAAACTGTCTTCCAGCATCGCTGCCCCGTTCTGGGTTCCCACCGACAATGAGCGGGCGTTCCCGTTGTTCCGCATCCTCGCAGCGTTTGCCATTGTCAGGATCCCGGATTTCGGCCTCTCAGAATGGTGTGTGGTGGCATCGCGCTGTGGTTTTAATTTATGTTTCCTTCGTGGCCAGTGCTGTGGGCCTCTTCTCATGTGCTTATTTGCCACCTGTATGTCATCTTCACCGAGAGAATCTGTTCAGATATTTTTCCCACTTTAAAAATAATTTTTTTTTACATTTAATTTTTGAGAGACAGAGAGAGACAGAGCATGAGTGGGGGAGGGGCAGAGAGAGGGAGACACAGAATCTGAAGCAGCTCCAGGCTCTGAGCTGTCAGCACAGAGCCTGATGCGGGGCTTGGACCCATGAGTGGTGAGATTATGACCTGAGCCGAAGTTGGCTGCTCAACCACTGAGCCACCCAGGGGCCCCTTTTTGCCCACTTTTTAAGCAGGTTGTTTGCTTTACTTTTGAGTTTTAGAAGTTCTTTGAATATTTGGGATAGCACGATTCTACCAGATAATGTGTTTTGTAAAGATTTTCTCCCTGTCTGTGACTTGACTTTTGATTCTTTTATGTGCTTTTTGCAGAGCAGAAGTTTTTAATATTAATTATATGCAGGGCACCTGGGTGGCTCAGTCAGTTGAGCATCTGACTTTGGCTCAGGTCATGATCTCACAGTTCATGGATTCGAGCCCCACATTGGGCTCTGTGCTGACAGCTCAGAGCCTAGAGCCTGCTTCATATTCTGTGTCTCCCTCTCTCTGACCCTCTCCTGCTCAGGCTCGGTCTCTCTCTGCTGCTCAAAAAAATAAAAAAAATAAAAATAAAAAATTAATTCTGTCCACTTACAAGTTTTTCTTTTCTATGGATCATGCTTTCTGTGTCATAACTGACTTTTTATTTATTTATTTTTTAATTATAGCAAGCGTTACTATCAGACTCCATTCACTGGGCCAGAGACCGTGTGGTGTTGGCCACAGACCAGTCCCTTGTGTAGCCATGCTCCCTACACCGTGAGCTCACCGGCCCACCATACACATATTAAGTTGTTTGGTTTGAAAGACTTTCTTTTCACTGTTGTGATCTTAATTGACATCAATTTACATTAATTTTGGCAGCAATTTTGTATGTGATTTTTAAAGTGACAAAGTCAACACTAGTCGTGACTCTGTCCCTTTGGTTGTTGTTTGGGTGGATTCACAGTGTGTTATTCTTGTTTTGTTGGTGTTGAATGGGCCTTTTGACAGAGGCCCGAGTCATAATCTCCTTTTAATCTTTGCTGTTCAACGCTTCAAATCCTTGTAAGCTAAAGGGAAATAATTTGTGTACAGAAACTATTAATTTGCAACACTTTTCTGCATTAGCACAGCCCCTTGGTAAAGGACTTCCTTAGTAATAATATGTCACCAATAAAGCCGTCATGAACACCGATGTTTTACTTTCTTGGTTTAAATGTGGGTTGTATTGCTATCTTCTGTCTTGAGTTAGACCCACTGCGTACTGAACATCACTTAACTTTCTGTTGTTTACGGTTCCGTCGTGCTTCAGGGCTGCCGTCTCCCCACGCGCGCTCCTCCCTTCCCCGGCGCATGGCTCCTCGCTCCGCTCCTGCGAGGTCTCCATGAGATGCTGGTTCCTCAGCGGTTTCCTGGCCGATCCTGTAAAAGCCCTCACGCACTCCGTCACTCCAGTGCCCTTCCTTTCTACATTCTTCTTCTTGCCACCTGTGATCCTCAGACTCCTGTCGTGTCTCCGCCTACCTGCTTGCCGCCTGCCCCTCCCTGTCCAGTGTCCTCTCCAGGAGGGCAGAGCGTCCTCTGCCTCGAGGGCACTTGACAAGGGCTTGTCTGATAAGTCTGATTCACTAGGGACAAAATACTTGGTCGGACTGCTTCTACTGATTTATCAACCACTTGGGGCGCCCGGGCCATTTCTGCAGGCTTACTTTGGAGAAGATTATGGTGGTAGCGGTGCCTCAACTTTTCATTAGATTCTGCCATCAGACTTGTGCATTGGGCAGGGCAGGGGCTTGTCTAATTCACAGAAAAAGGGAGCGTAGCTAGAAGGATTCAGCAGGGGAATGGTTTGGAGTCGTTTCCTAAAACCATGCTACCTCTAGCTAACGTGGATGGGAAACACCGAGAAAAGAAACTGGTCAAGGGAAGCCTGCACCACCGTTTCCCCCAGTCTGACATGCGGGCGCAGAAAGCGCGGTTACTGTCTCCAAGAAGCCTGAACGCATTTGCAAGGTCAGTTCCAAAGCAGCTGCTATAGTAACAGTTCTGAAATGCCCAGCAGACGGAAAAAATAAACAGTTTAACTTTGTGTGAGCCCATTTTCCATGCATTTCTTTGATCTCTGTTTTACCTAAATCCTATCATTCCTTGGGTGTAGTGTTCCAGAGAATACCCTTTGGAAAATGTTGCCTTTTGCATCTTTTGTTCATTTGGAGAAAAATGGAGGAAGTCAGTATCAACTCAAATCATTTTTCAGGCTGACAGCAGTTAAAGGTATATAAAGGTATAGGTAGCACTCCTTCGATACTGATGTGGTCACTGAGGGTTTACTGTACAATTCCTGACTCTAGCTCATTGCCAGAAAGCTTCTTTATTAGCACATTAAACAAACACCAAAAAGTATAGAACATAATATAAATTATTAACTATCCTTGTGATTTCCCCATTCAAAATGGGAGTCACAGTGAATCTTAATTAGTTGTAGCGCTCACCAGGCATCTATTCTGGAGAGCACAAGAATGGCTGGGTAGTGTTACCTATCATGTAAAAATATCACCTATTCAGAGAGGCCTTCTCTGATCTCAGTCTTAAATAAACCCCTTCCAAGGCACTTTCTAAACCTTGAGCTTTATTTTATTTTGTGTTGGTAGAATTTGACAGTATCTCATGTGATTCTAGGTACAAGTAAGTAATTTGTTTACTGTAAACTGTAAACAAGGTACTTGCTTACTGCTCCTCTGAGTCTTTCCATTTGCACAAAACTTGCATGAGGCACTGTCTTCTAACATGGCACCTGGACGGTGGCCCGGAGCATACAGCAGGGGCCTGACAAATACCCATGCACAAGCCTGAGCAGCCAGGTCACAGCTGTCATCCGATGACCTAAGACAACTCTAACGTTCGTTTCACTTGGGCAAAGCCTGGAGGGACATTCAAAGCAGGACATCATGGCTGTGAAGTGACCAAGTCCTGTGTCACTGGCACTGGCTCACTGGTGATGGTGGTGCTTCTTGGCACTGAAAAATGCTCATCAGTGACACTAAGGGACACTTTTTACCAATATAGGTGCATTTCAGATTTAAGGAATTATGATCCTTGGGTTTATCACCCCTCCTAGCAACCATCACCCCGTCGGACCCTACACTCAGGTGATTTGCTCTGAACAGGCCCCTCGAGGGAAGTGTAGATTTCACTTCAAAGAACTTCACAGATGCCTGCCGGTTTCAAACAGACTCAAAAAGCATCTCGTGAAACAATTGAATGAATAGCTCCCCACCTAGCCTGTTTAATGAAAAGGATTAAAACAAAAACTTTTCAAAAACTACTTTGAATCAATTAGTTCTAAATACATTTATTGGACTGTTCAAATGTTATCTCTTTTTGATTAGTCGGAGATGCCAGAAATTGTGAACATTCTCTCACTCCTTATTTCAAGTAGAAATTTTTTGCCTCAACAGGAAGAGCTAACGTGTGGCTCTCAGCGTGACAGGGCCTCTGGAGGGTGAGCATGACT
This sequence comes from Crocuta crocuta, assembly GCF_008692635.1. Taxonomy (NCBI): domain Eukaryota; kingdom Metazoa; phylum Chordata; class Mammalia; order Carnivora; family Hyaenidae; genus Crocuta; species Crocuta crocuta. Next base: position 206,545 of record NW_027551571.1, on the reverse strand, counting down.
GGAAGTGTGGGGTGTGTGGGGAGCAGTGGGGACGTGGAGCATTCTTGTCTCTCTTTATCAGCATTGTTGAGATGTAATTCCCAACGATACAACCCACCCGTTCAGAGTGCTCAGGACATGGTGCTTCAGTGTGTGCACAGACGTGGGCACCCAGCGCAGTCCATTTTAAAACATTCTCATCCCCACAAAAGCAACTCTGTTCCCATTAGCTGTGACTTGCTAATCTCCATCCGCCCCCAGCCCTAAGCAGCCATGAACCTGCCAGGTCCATCTTCTGTGTCTGCATTGGTTCCCCGCTTTCAGTATTTCTGCTCCCGGGCCACGCAACACTTTCCATGACTGGCTGCTTCCGCTTAGCATAAGTATTCCCGGTTCATCCACGTTGAAGCACGCACCACCACCTCGTTCCTGTTTATGGCCAAATAATACTCCCATCACGTAGATATACTACATTCTCTTGATGTGTTTGTCAACTGATGAGCTTTAGGGTGTTTCTACTCTCTGTCTACTGTGATCAATGCTGGTATAAATATTTGTGTATAACTTACGTGTGAACACAAGTTTTCATTTCTCTTGGGTATCTGTCCAGGAGTAGAAATGCAGAATCCCTATATTTAATGGTTTGAAGAACTTCCAGACTGTTTTCTGAGCAGCTACACCATTTATGTTCCCACCAGCGACGTATGATGGTTCCGATCTTCCACATACTTGTCAAAATGCTTGTTATTATCTGACTTTTTGATTCTTGCTGTCAGTACAGATAGAGATGGTATCTCATTGTGGTTTCAGTTTAATTTGATGCCTAAAAATGTGGAGCATCTTCCTGTGTGCATATTGGCCATTTGTATAACTTCTTTGGAGAAATGTCTATTCAGATCCTTTGCCAATTTTTTAATTGGATTGTTAGACTTTTTATCATTGACTTACAAGTGTTCTTTATATATTCTTCATAGGAGTCCTTTATCTGGTTTGTGATTTGCGAATGTTTTCTCCCATTCTGTGGGGCATCTTTTCACTTCCCTGATGGTGTTTTCGCAGCGTGGATTTTAATTTTGATAAAGTCCAATGAATCTCTTTCCTTTATGGTTTGTACTTGTGCTGTTGCATGTCAGAATCCTTTGCCAGACCCAAAGTCATGAAGATTTACTCCTATGTTTTCTTCTAGAAGTTTTATAGTTATTACATTTAGGTCTTTCATCTATTTTGAGTTAACTTTTGTGCCTGGCACCAGGAGAACATTCAGATCCATTATTTTGTGTGTGGCCCATGCAGTTTGTTGAAGACTGTTCTTTCCTAATTGGATAGTCTTGGCACACTTGTTGAAGATCAACTGACCGTCGATGTGCAGGTTTACTTCCGGACTCTCAATTCTATCCCACAGATCTATGTGGCTATTCTTGTGCAGTACAGCATTCTCTTGACTGCTATTGCTCTTTGGTAAGTTTTCAAACCATGAAGTGTGAGTCTTCCCACTTTACTCTTCTTTTTAAAAACTGCTTTGGAAATTTGAATGAGTTTTATAATTTCTACAAAGAAGTAAACTGTGACTCAGATGATGATTGTGTTTTTGTTGAATATTCTCCAGCTCAGAGATTACTTCCTCGGTTGTGTCCAGTCTACCAGCGAGTCCATCAGCGGCATCCCTAGTTTCTGTCTCATTATCTTAGATTATTGTCATTTGGTTTTGATCCTTAGACTCCCACCTCTGTTTACATTGCCCATCTATTCTTGCATGGATTTTAATCATGATAACTTTAAGTTGATGTTCTGATCATTTCACCTTTCCTACCATGTCCGACTTGGTTCTGGTGCTTGCTCTATGTTTCCAAACTGAATTTTTCTTTTCCTTTTAGAATGCTTGATAATTCTGTGTTGAAAGCTGGACGTGATGTCCTGGGCAAAAGGTAGTGCTATGGGCTGGGGTTGGGTATTTCCCTTTCCTTGGGTCAATGAAGCTCTGATAACAGCCCCAGAGGTTAGTTTCTCTGCGGGCAGGCCTTGTCAGTAGTAGAGTGCCTCGGGTTGTTTCAGAATGGCTGCCCCGCCCCACTCCTGCACAAGTGCAAGGGGAGTTCCCTCCTGTTTTCTTGAGCACCTGGTACAGCTTCTAGAGGTAAAATCCATGAAAGTGTGGGCGCCCCCGGGAGTTTTTGTCCCTCAGAGCTGTCCATGCTGAGAGCTGTCCACACTGAGAGCTGTCTACACTGAGTCTCCACCTATTGCTATTTGTACTAAATTACAGGTTACCTCTCCTCCCCGGATACGGGCTCCTGGAGGGTTTCTGCTCCAGGAGGTCGTGAATTTCTGTATTTGCCTGTCTCTCTCACTTGGGGGGAAGTGACCTCAGAATTTTTGCCTGTGATCTCAGCGTTTTAATTTTTTTAATTGCTGAAAAAAATGGGTACAGAAAAGAGTATGTTAAGCATTTAAGCCAAAGAGCTACAGGAACGGATGTGAATCGTGAGCGGGTTATATGCGATCCTTCACCTGAGCTTCCTTCAGAACAGAGGAGTCCATGTCAGAGTCTGTGAAGTTTCCAGAAGGCAGGAAAAAAGATCAGTCCACCATGCTGGCTTCCCTGGTCTTTCTGTCTCGGTCCATTCACCCACGCATTTGTGGACGGCAAGGCTCTGTGCTAAGGGCGATGACTACGATAAGCTGCCTTCCTCTNCATGCAAATTGTGACTATAATCACAGTCATTTCCATTCTAACAATAGACTTAACTGACTAGCTGGAGAACCGCACCTGCAAAGGCAAGGACTGCACGCTCACCCGGGTCACCTCCAGTTGGGACGTGTGCAACTCACCCCCGCAGCCTGGATGAGCTTTCTCTCGTTAGAAAGTTATGATCACAAGAAGACACAGGAAGCGACGACAGTTTGGGAAGATCATGGGGAAAAGTCAGGGCAAATGCTCTTTCAGTGAGAGGCAACGGATGGTCTCAGGAAATCAGAAGCCAGAAAATGTCTAAATGGTGTGCGCTGAGGCTGGCCACTAATAGAGGGTTTGACCAGTGGCGTGAGAGATGAAAACTCAAATTGCGTGGAAATGTACATTCTGTACATTCTGTACATTGGAAGGCCAGAGAGGGAAAGCCCTTTCCCTGGAGTAATGAGCCCGCTGCCTGGACAAGCGTCGCACTGAGACCTCAGGGAACCGTTGGTGGAGGGGAGACTGAGCGCTAAGCCCGCCTCTCTTTCCTAAGGAGATAAATACACAGTCTGACCACAGTTAGCGAGAAGCTCTTGGTGTTTATCACCTTTTCTGGTTAAATTAAAACTGCTGAGAAACGTTGGCTTCAGCTATTCTGAATGTTTTCTTCTCATCATAGAACATTGCAACATAGGGAATATGGACCATTTGTTCTTGAAAACAGGATTTTTCAATTATTTTTATACGATATTATTAAATATTATAATACGCTGTACTTTCCTTGTCTGTTACTTAATTTTATAACTGGAAATTTGGACCTTTTAACCCCTTTATCTGTTTCACCTTTCCCCCACCAGTTTGGGCTCTGTGTTTAAGAGGGTTTGTTTGTTCATTTGTTTTGTTTTAGATTCCACATAGAAGTGAAACCATATACTAACTTGTCTTTCTCTGTCTGACTCATTTCACCTAGCATTATACCCTCAAAGTTCGTCCGTGTTGTCCTACATGGCGAGATCCCATTCCTTGTTATGGCTGAGTAATATTCCATTGTGTCTGCACACCACTTCTCCTGTACCCATTCATCTGTGGGTGGGCCTAGGAGTGGCTTCTGTATCTTGGCTCTTGTGAACAATACTGCTGTAAACATAAAGTCACATATATTAATTTTAATTTTTATACATTATACCTATTTGGGGGAAAATTGCAATGATTGAAGCACTCATACAGTACTGGTGGGAGTGCAACCACACTGAAAATTACCATGACCCAGATCTTTCTGGGCCCCCGTGACCTTACCTCCTTAGAGGTCACACACGTTTAGCATTGTGCACCGTTGGTCACGTGTGTGTGTCATACCCTAGGTCGATACTCAACGGAAGTGTACTGAAGACACATGCGGCAGTGTCCACAGATCCGTTATTAGAACCCAAAGTGGAAACAATCCCAGCGCCCATCAACCTGAAACTAGGTAAGTCCCTCACTAGATATTCATGTATATGACATGACATGATATGGCATGTGACATGGTTTCACATGACATGATATGACATGGCACGGCACACTGTGACCTGCCGTGGCGTGACGTGGTACGGCGTGCCGTGTTGTGGTGTGGCGTGATGTGTGGTGAGCTGATGTGACAGGATGTGGACGGATGTGTGGTAATGGAACGCTGTTGCACGGGGGCAGGGGGCAGGGGGCAGAGGAGGGCGGAAGAGTCTCACGGCGTCGAGCCGGAGCACCTAGGCTCTCGGAGGGTGTGTTGTTCTGCACACACAACCACAACCTCCGTGAAAGTCAGCACGGTGACCTCCTCGGCAGTGACTGGCAGGGGCGCAGAGGGGCCCGTCGGTGCTGGTCACTTTCAGCTTCGTGACCTGGGTGGTGGTTACATGTGGCATCTGTTTGGGGGTTCGTCATGTGATTCATCACCATAAAGTACATGCTCTGCACACCTTTATCTATATTATGCTTTGGGTTTAGAGAGTTGCTCATAAATGACAGAGAGTCTGGCCGGTGTGGGAACGTCTTTAAGGAGGTGAGGTCCAGGGCTTTAGAAAGATCCAGACCGTGAGGAGCCATCTGAAGAGCTTTGGCTTTGCCTTGAGAGGAGCGGGGGGCATTGGAGACGGTTGAGCAGAGGAGGTCTGCCTCCTGTATTTGGCCGTGAGCGCCTGGTTGCTGTGGCAGCCGGGCTGGGGTCAGAGGACAGCGATGCGGGAAGGGGTGCACACTGCAGATTCTGAAGTGTGTGCAGAATCCACACAGTTACAGCTACTGGGGCGCGTTCCCACCTCGTCCCTGCAGGGTGGGCTCTGCAGCACCGCACGTTCATGCATGTGATGGGGAGGGCGGTGTCTTGCACGGTCGTAGTTTATGTTCCCATGCTGTGGGTGAGGCCGGTCTTTTCAGGATTTTGAGCCACTCGCAGACCCTTCTCTAAGCAGCGGCGTTCACGTGCCGTTCCAGTTTTCTCCTGCCTCAGCCTGCATTCTCGCGCGTCTCCGTGTGCCCACTGTGCATCAGAGTATGGACTCCAGCCGCAGATCTTACCTGTGTCATGAGTTTTTGAGTTAAAAGCCCTTTCTCACTAAAAAGTCATCATTAACTATAAGAATAATAAAAGCTTATAATTCTGGGGCACCTGGGTGGCTCAGCCGGTTAGGTGTCTGACACTGGGTTTCTGCTCAGGTCATGATCTCATGGTTTTGTGAGTTAAGGCTCCATGCTGACAGTGTGGAGCCAGTTTAATGTATCTCTCCCCCTCTCTCTCTGCCCCCCCCCACTTGTGCTGTCTATGTCTCTCTCAAAATAAGTAAATAAACTTTAAATTAAAAAAAAACTTAAAATTCACATTTTCTCCCAATATTTTTGTGATTTCTTTCTTTCCTTTTTTTTTTTTTTTAAGCTTAGATCTTTGTTCCACTTATATATTTTGGTATAAAGTATGAGAAAATAATCCATTTTTTCTAAAGTATGAAAGCTGGATAACAGCAGTGTTAAGGGCACATATTGCGGATGTAGATGGTTTGCTTTGAATTCTGTCTCTGCCAGTCACTAGCCCTGTGACTCCGTGCGGTGACTACTCTCTCACGACACCAGTAATCTGTCCACCCAGAGCGGATGACAGGACCAGTCAGGGTGAGCGGCTCAGGCTCGTCACCATTTCAGGGCCACCTGCGGGCGAGCTCCGTGCCAAGCCAACGCCTGTGTGAACTGTGCCTGAATTTTGCCTTCCACCATCAGTGGCTCACACAGCCATGGGTATGAGTTGAGGAGAGGCCACGCCATGGTACTGAAGCATCACGGGAGAGTCCAGGACACTGATCACACAGCTTGTGTCTGATGGGCCCACGTATGCGCGTTCCTGGCACACCACTTCCATCACATGGTGGCTGGTTGCCAGCCTGTTTACCTGGTCCAGTGGCTCCATCAGAATGGAGTTCATGGTGGGCGACTCCAGACCCGTGGCCACTGGCGCTCCGTGGTTGGGCGTTCTGTCTCTACTCATAGCGTACCAAGCGTTATTTTTCAGTGGTGGCTGTGGTCAGCTGCACATGAACCAGATTTGCTTCAGAACTCTGGGGGCTTTCATTTGTCATCTCACTCATGGTGTTGAATTCGCTCATGGTGGTGGCCATAAAGTCCACATGGGGTCTGTTCCCACTACTGAACTCTCTGACAGTGTGCGATCTGCTGGATCGAATGGCCTGAGTCTTGGTGGGACCGTAGCCTGGACCTGCTACAGCGCCATTGCCGGCCTGGGCCCCGCTGCAGTCCTTCTGCGTCACCTGCGTGTGGACTGAAGCCGTATTCCCAAGGGTGGAGCTGGAGGCTCCAAAGTCCCAAGAGGATCAGGTGGTGTGCTTCCTCCTGGCGGGACCAGCGTGCCACAACTTGTCCTTCCTTAGATGCCCCAACCGCCGGACCCCTAAACGTTTCACGGAGGTACATGCTCCTGAACTTAGTAGGGTTCATCTGCCATGCGCTGGAGTGGGGGGCATCCCAGGAGAGCCTCCCATGGTCTCCCTGCTTCTTGCTGGCCGGGCCAGAGTGATACGGCAGAGAGCTGGTCAGTGTGAGATCAGAGGCTCCAGACCTTTCAGACCACCTCATGACGGAGGGTGGAAGAGATTAGGGAGCTCAGGAAGGAAATGCAGTTATATGCTCTTTCCAGTTTTATGGGAACGAAACTTTCCGATCTTCTTTCCTGGTAGAGGCAGAAAGGGGCACGTCTGTTAAATCGCAGGCCTCATGTGACGCGCCTGCAGTCATGCTTGCTCGCGCTGCCGCTGGCCCAGAGCGTGAGTGCAGCCGTACTTGCGTGAGCTTGTGAGGGTCTCTGTCCTGCAGGGGCCAGAGGGTGAATTAAATGGAGACAAGGGTAGTGAGACCCCTGCTATCACCGACTTGAGCTCCTTGAGTGTGGCACTAATCTTTCCCGCTCCCTCTGGGATGAGATGCTGGTTTTATTTCCTATCTCGCCTGGGCCGAGGGTGGGGCACAGTTTCAGAGGCTTCCGTTTGGCGCTCCTCATAGCGTGTCTCTGACCCTCCCTGCCGAAGACCCACTGAGGGGTTTGCACCACCTGCTCAGTAGATCTTTCCAGATGACAGCCTCGTGAATCTGCAGGGCTGATGGGTCTGTTGCCAGCTGGACAGTGGCCTGGATTCCGTTTATGACCTAAGCCGCATGGCCCAGCTCTCCCAGAGGGTAGTAATGGCCCTCAGGTATTACTGCCAGCTCCAAAGCTGTGTCCAGCAAGCCTGGAGGTGTTTGTGTGGTCCCTCGCCTCGTGCACAGTTACTCAAGGAAACGGCATGCCCCCCTTAGTGGGGGCTTGGGGTGTCATCATGCCTTCGGGCCTTGGTGCTTCAGGTGCTTCCTTCTGAGAACATGGCCTCCTCTTCCTCTTCAGTCACTGGGTCTTGGGTCCAAAAACTGGCTCAGGTCTGGAGACTACACAAGGGGGTACTGCTCTCCGTTTCCCACTTTTCTTCCTTGGTTTTGGATAAATCGAGCACAAGCCTGACTGGCTATGTGTTTTGCCCCCAGGGATGCTATGTTCTGTAAACCATCTTCCTAATTCTGAAGGTCAGGTCTCACTGGCTGCCACCCCGACATTGCCTGTCATGATGATAACTGTGTCCATCTGGCTTCCGATCTTGAANTGTCTGGCCCCTGGGGGGGGGGGGGGGGTGGGGGGGTCCTGCCACCCCTGTGGTGAGCGCAAGCCCAGCTCTGCAGTGGCGTCACCCCGCATCGGGCCTGGCTCTCATGGGACAAGCCTACCAACGGCCTTTGCGATGCTGGAGCCTTTCCCTGTACATTCCTTCTTGTTTTGGTAAATAGTGAGCCTTCCATCTGCCGGGTGATCTGGCCGTGCAGAGTGCGTCCGTCTCAGCATGCCTCCTTCCGTGTCTTTCAGTCCCTCTTTCCACAGTCTGCCGTGCAGTTCTGGCATCTCAGCTCGCTTAGCATGGGCCATTGATTTTTCCGTGATTCCAGGAAACATCCCAGTAGCGATTTCACACCAGCTCTTGAGGCTTTGCCAGGATGCTGAATCCTGTGTCTCAAAACTGCTTCCAAATCAATACACTCTCCCTTAGAAAAGCTTTTGTCCGGGACTCTTGATCAGTCGCTCCTCAGAACCCAGTCCTGCAGATTCTCCCCTGGCTCCTGCCAGCGCATGCTCTCTAGATCCTGGAAGTCCTCATCAGACCCAGGTCACTGCAGCCACAGCATAACCCTCATGATCTAATGGCCAGCAAGGGTGGGGCGCATCTGACCAGGAAGCAGCACTGCATTCTCTTTAAGGAGAGAGTTTTTGTTCTTAACAGGAAGGATTGGGCAATTCTGTGGATAGACCTTCAGGGGGGCCTGAGAATTCACCAGCCCAGATGTCCACCAGCTCTTCTGTCAGCGTGCTGTTCTTTCCTACCCAGAATCCTGCACTCCTTGGTTGGGAGCTTCACCTTGATCTTCTTTTGGATTTGGCTGCCCTAAGTGCGGTGCCTCTGTGGTGTCCCAGATAATACCCCTGCCCCTTCCAAAGAGCCCCATGTCCCAATCTCAGAAACTTGAACATGTTAGGCTCCATGATGAAGGAAAATTAGGGCTGCAGATGGAATTCAGGTTGCCAGTCAGCTGACTTAAAAATAGGGAGGTTGTCTAGATTTTTTCGGTGGTAATCCCTCCCTGTCCTACCCTGCCCCTGTGGCATTGACCTTGGCCAGCGCTGCCTTGTGCAGCCTCAGAGGTAATGGCCAGGAGGAACTGGCCTGGAAAGGACATCCACTGACAATATTTATAGCAGGGACACATGTCTGTGCCCATCAAACTGAGAAGGGCTGAACTGTTCACAGTTTCCCTTACTGAGACCTGAGGGATTGCCCATCAATTTTTATTTAATATTTTTGCTTACGGACATTGAGGATATACAATATCTCTCAGTGAGATTATACAAAAGTCTTTTTATTGACCTCATCTGCAAAAAGCACACACCTGAATAGAATGGAAGAATATCTTCCAAATACTCAGGAAAAAATCACTGTCTACTTAGAATTCTGTGTCTTTCATGTAAATGCTGACAGAAAAATCTTTGCAAGAACATGCTCTGATGGGAAGGAGATTTCAAACCTGTGAGGAAGGAGTCACAAGGAGTAATGAACAAATACATCACTAAATAATGAATGGCCCTAAAAGAGAAGACAAACACTTGGAAGTCTGGAAACACTGTGAAAGTCCTGAAGTAATAACACAGATGAGACGTGTAAACAGGATTAGATTCAAATCGTTTAAAGGTACTTTTGTTCCTTACTAATAAGAGAGAAATGTTTATTACATTTTGACGCTCCTAAGTATGTAATTAATATTTAATGGCAATAACTAAGAAGTATAGAAATAGAATGTTTAACAAGCTAGTGAGGTAAAAACAAGTTGGTAAAAATATGTCAAAATAAATCAATGATCACTGTGAATGTAGATATTTTAAAGTTTTCTGTTAACCAGGGAAACCAGCACAAATTTTTAAAATAATATTTGCTACATGCGTGTTATAGGAGACACATAAAACATGACAGAAATGTTACAAGAGATGGATAAAGATATGCCATGCCAACATAAACAAGAAAAAACAATAGTAATATTAATAACAGAAAACAATCAAAGAGACAAAGCCAAAGATCTCTCTCAGGTGTGAGGTAGTCGTAAAAAGTCACAAAAACTTAGTTTTGTATGTTCCTAACAATGTAATATCAAAAATGCAAAGTAAAAATTGGCACAATTCTAGAAATAATTGCAAAAAGGAACTACCTTACTTAAATGTTTTTATCACACTGTTCTTAGAAATGAATAGATGTAGCAAACTGGAAAACAAAAACATTGTATACAAACTTGACAAGCTTGATATGATATCAGTCTAATGTATATCTGCCCAACAATGCAAGAACACACATTTTTAAAGCATACATGAAAATTTCATTTAAAACAAAAAACATTTCATCACAATGGAAGTTTCATTATACCCTCTCAAAAAAAATGATTGTTCATGAGAGACGGGCACCCTCCTACACGGTTGGTGGGAATGTAAACTGGTGCAGCCCCTCTGGAAAACAGTGTGGAGATTCCTCAAAAAATGAACACTAGAACTCCCCTATGACCCAGCAATAGCACTGCTAGGAATTTACCCAAGGGACACAGGAGTGCTGATGCACAGGGGCACATGTACCCCAATGTTCATAGCAGCACTCTCAACAATAGCCAAAACATGGAAAGAGCCTAAGTGCCCATCAGCGGACGAGTGGATCAAGAAGATGTGGTTTATCTATATGATGGAATACTACATGGCAATGAGAAAGAATGAAATCTGGCCACGTGTAGCAACATGGATGGGCCTTGAGGGTGTTATGCTAAGCGAAATAAGTCAGGAAGAGAAGGACAGTTTCACATGAGTGAAAACAGGAGAAACTTAACAGAGGACCATGGGGGAGGTGAAGGCGAAAAATAGTTAAGGACAGGGAGGGAGGAAAACCATAAGAGACTTAAATATTGAGAACAAACTGAAGGTTGATGGGGGCGGGGGAGAGGGAAAATGGCTGATGGGTGTGGAGGAGGGCACTTCATGGGATGAGCACTGGGTGCTGTATAGAAACCAGCTTGACAATAAACTCTAAAAAAATGATTGTTCAGACTATATACTTGAAGTCCAATTTAACAGAATTAAAAATCAACTCCAAAATATAGAAAAAAAAAATTCCTCCTGTAAATTTGGAAATTTTAAAACACATGTCGAAGTATTCATGAATCAGAGGAAATTACAATTGAGGTAAGAGAACGCTGAAACGTTAGGGTTCTGCAGAGAAACCGCATGTAGAGGGGGGCTGGTGCTGACGCTCAGGGCCTGCGGACCAGCCTGCTGGCGCCAGAGGTCCCGTGTGGGCCTGAAGGCTGAGGACAGGCGCACAGAGGCAAGGAGACCCGCCTCAGCTCCAGCAGTCAGTGAGGGGACAGATGCACCTTCCTCTGCCTTAGGGTCCTGTCAGGTCCTCGCTATACGGGATGAGGCCCACCCGCGTTGGAGAGGGTGGGTCTTCTTTACTGCACCCGCATTCCCACACTAATCTAGCCACTGGTTTGATTTATGTACATGTATTTATATTCCTCATTGTCTGGAAAGCGAACACTCCATCAGCCAGGGAATCTGGGCACATCTCAGTCCTAACCACTGGCTAAACGTACATTCTTGCACAAGGGCATGTTCATCCATGCATCTCACGTTTCTGTTTGACTTGAGAAATACTTTGAGTTGCCTTTGGGGAAGTCATGGTGTAAGGTTATTCCTGTTCATCGGTATGTACTTAGTGCCTATTACGTTCCAGACCTTAGATCATTGACCCATCATCTCATCATAACAAAGCTGATTGTTTCTGAGGTATTCATCTGTCGCAGCAAAGTGCTCACGAGACATGTCTAGGTGGCCGGCTTCTCATTCCTCGTCCCGCCCCCTCCTGAGGCCCCGCTTCTTCCTTGCCTACCACCCCACCAGTACTTTCTCGACCAAGTCTCAGGCAGTGGTCACATCTCTAACTTTAATGGTCATGTCTCTGTTTTAATCTTGCTTGAATTCTTAGTCTCATCTGAGAGAACTGAAATGTCTTGAAACACTTTTTTATGTTTTTTTTTAAAGTTTATTTATTTATTTTGAGAGAGAAAGAGGTGGGGGGTGGGGAGCGAGAGGGCAGAGAGGGAGGGACAGAGAATCTCAGGCAGGTTCCTTGACGTCAGTGCAGAGCCCAGTGCAGCGCTCGAACTCATGAACTGTGAGATCATGACCTGAGCTGAAGTTGGATGCTCAACCAGCTGAGCCACCCGGGCGCCCTGAAACATATATATTTTTTGACACTGTGTTCCCTTGGATGTCTTTTTACCTAACTGGCTATTTTTTTTTTTCTTTTTCTTTGATGGCTCTTCCTCTCCACCCAGACCTTCAGCTATAATCATGCAGGGTCCAAACTTGAAGTGCACTTTCACCTCTGCATACACTCTCCCCTGGGTATTTCCTCCATTCTAAGAACTTCTTGACACTATTTTTATGCTGATAATGTGTAAATGCATATGGCCGCCCAGATGTCTCCTCCAGGAATCAATGTATGTCCCCCTGCTCACCTGACACTTCACTTTTAGTTCTCCACATAGGTCCTCAAGTTAAACATGCTCAGAACGGTGGTCTTGCTGTGCTCTGACAATCTGCACCTTCTCTGGCTTCTTGATACTGCCATCCCCCGGGTTGTTCAGACCAGAGCCTCTGTTCACCCGCTCATGTGCCAATGAGCACTCCCTGTGGATCTTCTTTAAATACATCTTAAACTCTCAGTCATCTTACTGATTTCATCTCCTACACCTCTTTTCTAATTTCCACATCAGGCTTCTATTCTAGTTCAGTCTTTATCGGTAACATCACGCATGGTATCGGTAACCCCCTTACCCAACACCAGACCCTGTAAATGTGCCCGCATCAGGGTGACCCTGCCATAGACTCCTGCTATGCCCCATCCCCTCAGTCAGCACCCTCCTGGGTCATAGCCTTCCTTTATTTTTAAACAGTTTTATGGCATCGGTAATATGCCTAAACTATACAGAGTTTTAATCTTCCCTGATTTCACAATCAGTGGAATCATAACACACATCAGAAAAAAGTGTTATCATCTTAAATGTACAGCACAAATCAGTGGTGTTCAGCGCAGTGAACCTCCGCAAATTAGAACAGCTGTGTGATGAGAACCCGATCACATCAACAGGCAATGCATTTGCCGCTCTCTGGAGTCCCCAGCGTCTCCCCTAAGCCCCTAGTCCCCAAACTAACCGCTACCCAGACTTCTGGCACCATGGGTTCACTTCATTGGCTTCTCCGCTTTATATAAGTGAAGCCTTGCCGTGTGTACACTTTGTGCCTCAGCTCTGCTGCTCCGCACCGCTTGCAGGATGCGCCCACATAGTCACGCGTGCTCGTGGGTTACACCTCACTGTTGTACATGATTCCCCTACAGGGTCGCCCTGTGCCGGGCCGTTCTGCGGTGGTGGTTGCTGGGACAGCTTCCCTTGGGGGGCCTTGGGGATGCGTTCTGCTCTGACGCGTGAATGTGTTGGTGAGCACACAGGTGCACACTGCTCTTGGGTTTGTTCTCAGGTTGTGAACTTCTGGGAAATAACTGTTTGTCTTTGGTGAATACTATTTGTGTGTCCGTGTAAATCGTCCCCGCTGGTGGGGTGGATGAGTTGGACTCCTCCACATCTGCACAAGTGTTTCAAATGTCAGCCTCCCTCTCTTTCATCCATTTGAGGAAGAAATGGCAGTGGGATCAAAAGTTTTGTTCAGTTTGCATTTCCCTAATGAAAAATTACATTGAAAACATTTTAAAATGTAGTCAAATCTTCTGTCCATCTTTCTAATCAAATATTTGGTTTAAAGTTTAAAAATTTTTTTGGGGCGCCTGGGTGGCTTAGTCGGTTAAGCGTCCGACTTTCGCTTAGGTCATGATCTCGCGGTTCGTGGGTTCGAGCCCTGTGTCGGGCTCTGTGCTGACAGCTCAGAGCCTGGAGCCTCTTTCAGTCTGTGACTCCCTCTCTCTCTGACCCTCCCTTGCTCACGCTGTCTCTCTCTCTCCTAGAAATGAATAAAACATTTAAAAAAAAATAAAGTTTAAAATTTTTTTAAATGTTTATTTTTGAGAGAGACACAGAGCATGAGTAGGAGGGCAGACAGAATCTGAAGCAAGCTCCAGGCTCTGAGCTGTCAGCACAGAGCCTGACATGGGGCTTGAACCCACAAACAAACTGTGAGATCATGACCTGAGCCAAAGTCAGATGCTTAACCGATGAGCCACCCAGGCGCACCAATTGGCTTTTAAAATTTATTCATTGATGTTTTGGAATTAAAAATTTTTTTTAACATTTATTCATTTTTCAGAGAGAGATAGACTGTGAGTGGGGGAGGGGTGGAGAGAGAGGGAGACACAGAATCCAAAGCAGGCTGTAGGCTCTGAGCTGTCAGCACAGAGCCCAACACGGGGCTTGAACCCATGAGCTGTGAGGTCATGACCTGAGCCGGAGTCAGATGCTTAACCGACTGAGCCACCCAGGTGCCCCAGTTTTGGAATTTTTTATATGTTACATAAAAGTTTCCAGTCAGAAAATCATAAATTATGTGTTCATATATGTATGTACACACATAGGATTTGAGGATCAGAAGCTCTTTGTAAATTCCAGCCAATCCATTTTCTCTTTATGGTCAGCCCTTGTGAATTTGTCTATTTTTCTCACTTTCATTTCTATTGGTATTTATTTCTCTATTTTAAAGCGCTCTTTATACATACATATATGCACATAAATATATACATGTAAACACTAAATATAATTAATGAGACATATTTCACATAATATGTAATTCACTCATTTAAATTGTACAATTCGGTGGCTTTTAGCACATACGCAGATGCAGCCATCACACAATTATCATCAGGTCATTTCTATCACTCCCAGATGCCCCATGTCTTAGCCATTTCCCCTCAAGCCTCTTTGTCCTATTGGGTACTGGTCTTTTGTGACTTGGTTCTTTCTTTTGCATAATGTCTCCAAGTCACATCCATGTGTACGATGTATCATATAATAATTTTGTTATTTGGCAAAATATTTATTGCCAAATAATATTCCATTTGGAATGATATGGATATACCACATTTTACCTATCCATCCAATAACCAATGGACGTTTGGGTTGTTTCCACTTATTGATTCTTTTGATGGATAAAGCTGCTATAGACATTCATGTACAGTTATCACGTAGATGTATGTTTTTATTTCTCTTAGATATATCCCGAAAAGTGAAATTGTGGTTCATGCGGTAACTCTGTGTTTAACATTTTAAAGGAACTTCCAGGTGGTTTTGTAAAGTGACTGTCCCATTTTATATTCCTACCAACAGTGTATAAGGGTTGCAATTTCTCCCTATTTCTGTTAACATTTCCTATTATGTTTNCAGCTCAGAGCCTGGAGCCTCTTTCAGTCTGTGACTCCCTCTCTCTCTGACCCTCCCTTGCTCACGCTGTCTCTCTCTCTCCTAGAAATGAATAAAACATTTAAAAAAAAATAAAGTTTAAAATTTTTTTAAATGTTTATTTTTGAGAGAGACACAGAGCATGAGTAGGAGGGCAGACAGAATCTGAAGCAAGCTCCAGGCTCTGAGCTGTCAGCACAGAGCCTGACATGGGGCTTGAACCCACAAACAAACTGTGAGATCATGACCTGAGCCAAAGTCAGATGCTTAACCGATGAGCCACCCAGGCGCACCAATTGGCTTTTAAAATTTATTCATTGATGTTTTGGAATTAAAAATTTTTTTTAACATTTATTCATTTTTCAGAGAGAGATAGACTGTGAGTGGGGGAGGGGTGGAGAGAGAGGGAGACACAGAATCCAAAGCAGGCTGTAGGCTCTGAGCTGTCAGCACAGAGCCCAACACGGGGCTTGAACCCATGAGCTGTGAGGTCATGACCTGAGCCGGAGTCAGATGCTTAACCGACTGAGCCACCCAGGTGCCCCAGTTTTGGAATTTTTTATATGTTACATAAAAGTTTCCAGTCAGAAAATCATAAATTATGTGTTCATATATGTATGTACACACATAGGATTTGAGGATCAGAAGCTCTTTGTAAATTCCAGCCAATCCATTTTCTCTTTATGGTCAGCCCTTGTGAATTTGTCTATTTTTCTCACTTTCATTTCTATTGGTATTTATTTCTCTATTTTAAAGCGCTCTTTATACATACATATATGCACATAAATATATACATGTAAACACTAAATATAATTAATGAGACATATTTCACATAATATGTAATTCACTCATTTAAATTGTACAATTCGGTGGCTTTTAGCACATACGCAGATGCAGCCATCACACAATTATCATCAGGTCATTTCTATCACTCCCAGATGCCCCATGTCTTAGCCATTTCCCCTCAAGCCTCTTTGTCCTATTGGGTACTGGTCTTTTGTGACTTGGTTCTTTCTTTTGCATAATGTCTCCAAGTCACATCCATGTGTACGATGTATCATATAATAATTTTGTTATTTGGCAAAATATTTATTGCCAAATAATATTCCATTTGGAATGATATGGATATACCACATTTTACCTATCCATCCAATAACCAATGGACGTTTGGGTTGTTTCCACTTATTGATTCTTTTGATGGATAAAGCTGCTATAGACATTCATGTACAGTTATCACGTAGATGTATGTTTTTATTTCTCTTAGATATATCCCGAAAAGTGAAATTGTGGTTCATGCGGTAACTCTGTGTTTAACATTTTAAAGGAACTTCCAGGTGGTTTTGTAAAGTGACTGTCCCATTTTATATTCCTACCAACAGTGTATAAGGGTTGCAATTTCTCCCTATTTCTGTTAACATTTCCTATTATGTTTTTTCAACTGTGGCTATAGATGTGAAGTTGTATCTCATTGTGGTTGTGATTTGTATTTCCCAGATGACTAATAATGTTAAGCATGTTTTCATGTGCTTTTTAGCTATTTATGTATCTTTGTAAAAATGTCTATTCCTATCCTGCATCCATTTTTAATTGGGTTATTTTTATTTTTATTGTTGAGTTGTTAGAGTTCTTTATATACTAGTCCTACATAAGGTGTGTAATTTGTTTATATTTTCTTCTGTCTGTGGTCTGTCTTTTTCACTTTCTTAACGAGATCTTTGAGGCACAAAAGGTTTTATTTTTTTATTTAAAAAATTTTTTTAAATGTTTTATTTATTTCTGAGAGAGCGTGAGCAGGGGAGAGTCGGAGAGAGAGGGAGACACAGAATCTGAAATAGGCTCCAGGCTCTGAGCTAGCTGTCAGCATAGAGCCCGACGCGGGGCTCAAACCCATGAACTGTGAGATCATGACCTGAGCCGAAGTCGGACGCCCACCGGTCTGAACCACCCAGGCGCCCAAGGCACAAAAGGTTTCAATTTTCAGGAAATCCACTTTTGCTGTTGTTGCTTGTGGTTCTGATGTCATTTACAAAACCACTGCCTAATCCACGGTCACAAAGATACATACTTGTTTTCTTCTATGATTTTTATCGTTTTAGCTCAGTCTCTTGGTTCATTTTTTTGTTGTTGACATTTTACATACAGTTTTAGTGAGTGTTGACTTGTTCTAGTGTCATTTGTTGAAAAGACTGTTCTTTCCCTCCTATAATTGTTTTGGGTATCCTTGTCAAAATCAACTGACCATTGGGGCGCCTGGGTGGGTTAGTTGGTTAAGCGTCCGACTTTCGCTTAGGTCTTGATCTCGCGGTTCGTGGGTTCGAGCCCCACATCGGGCTCTGTGCTGACTGCCAGCTCAGAGCCTGGAGCCTGTTTCAGAGTCTGTGACTCCCTCTCTCTCTGACCCTCCCCTGCTCATGCTGTTTCTCTCTCTCTCTCTCCTAGAAATAAATAAAACATTTAAAAAATTTAAAAAAAGTCAACTGACCATAAATATGAGAATTTATTTCTGGACTCTCCATTCTATTCCATTTGTATGTCTATTCTTATGCCAGCGCCACACTTACTAATTTCTGTAGCTGTGGAGAAAGTTTAAAAATCAGAACATGAGTCCTCCAACTTTATTCTTCTGTGGAAAGATGTTTTGGGTATTCTGGTTCTCTTGAATTTCCTTATGAATGTTAGGATCAGCTTGTCAGGTTCTGAGAAAATGGCAGGCTGGGATTACAATAGATATTGCATTGAATCTGCAGATTAATTTGGGAAATGTTGCATTTTACCAGCATAAACTCCTTATCCACGGTCACAAGCCATATTTTTCATTTATCTAGAGCTCTTTCATGTTCTTTCAACAATGTTTTACAACTTTCAGAGTATAAGTTTTCCATTTCTCTTGTTAATTTCATTTCTAATTGTCTTTTTGGTGCTGTTATAAATGAAATTGTTTTCTTACTTTCATGTTTGGATATTATAGAAATAAAATGGGTTTTGTATACTGAAGTTGTTGAATTTATTTATTAGTTCTTATACTCCACAATGGGTTTCTTAATGTTTTGTATATGTATGCAAGGCTGTGCTGCCTGCAAATAGAGGTGATTTTACTTCTTCCTTTCCGATCAGAATGTCTTCTATTTCTGTACTTTGCCTAATGACCAGATGTTGAATAGAAGCAGTGGGGGAGACGTGCCAGTTTGGCTCCTTATGTTGGGTAGTCAAGTACTTGGTCTTTCACAACCAAATGCCATGGCAGTTGGGGTTCTTTAGATTTTCTTTACCAAGTTGAGCAGTCTCCCTTCTGCTCTTAATTTAGTGTCCTTTTACTATGAAGGGGTGGTAGATTTTGACTTTTGTTAATGTATGAGGTAATCATGTTTTCTCTTTTTCATTCTGATAATATGATATTGTGTCACTAGGTTTTTACCTGTTAAACTAACCTTGCATTCCTGGGATTAACCACACTTGGTTATTGTGTACAATTTTTTTTAGATGTCACTAGATTTAGTTTGCTATTATTCTGTTGAGGATTTTCACACCTAGAGTATGGCTAATATGTGTTTCAATTTTAAAAATAAAAAAAGTAAGACCGATAGAAGTTCAGCACATACTCCACAGTCACACAGCTGGAACACAGGAGAGGTAAGACTGAAGCCTCAGATCTGCCTCATTTCAAAGTTCATGTTTTTTGAGGACTTTGAGTTTAGGTGACATTCTTGACTTCTAAAACTGCAATTCTGAATCAGAACAAATATATTCTCTATCATCATGGGGAGTTACTTTACCTCTCTGACCACTTTCCCTACCGCTTTCTTTTTTAAAAAGATGTTATACTGTCTGAAAAAGTATGCTAAATATATCAATCAAGCTTTCTGACTAGCTCTCCATGGATAAAAGTACAAAAGATATTATTAAAAATCAAATAATTTCTATACTGTGATGAAGAGAAACGCACTATGTTGTATTACAGATAATTCCTCTGGAATTTTCCAAATTTAAATTCAGGTTCAAATAGAAAATTAATATAAAATATGTGTGTGTGTGTGTGTGTGTGTGTGTGTTTAATCCCTAACCGTTATGTCCTCCATCTCCCCACCTGCCTCCTCTCTGGTTACCACCAGTTTGTTCTCTGTAGTTAAGAGTCTGTTTCTTGGCTTGCCTCCCTCTCTCTCTCTTTTGTTTCTTTGCTCATTTGTTTGTTTCTTAAATTTGACACATGAGGGAAATCCTATAGTGTTTGTCTGATTTATTTTGCTTAACATTATACTCTCTAGCTCTATCCATGTTGTTGCAAATGGCAACATTTCATTCCTTCTTATGGCTGAGTAATATTCCATTGTGTATATATACACATTTTCTTTATCCATTTGTCTATCAGTGGACACTTGAACTGTTTCCATGGTTTGCCATTGTAAATAGTACTTCAATAAACATAGGGTTGCATGTATCCTTTTGAATTAGTGGTTTTGTATTCTTCAGGTAAATACCCAGTAGTGTGCTTATTGGGTCATAAGATAGTTCTATTTTTAACTTTTTGGGGAACCTCCTTACTGTTCTTCAGAGTGGCTGCACCAGTTTGCATTCCCACCAACAGTGCCCAAGGCTTCACTTTTTCCACATTTTTGCCAACCTTTGTTATTTCTTTAATTTTTTCATGTTTATTTAGCATTTTTGGGAGAGAGAGAAAGAGGGCATAAGTGGGGGTGGGGGGACAGAGAGGAGAGACCGAAAATCCCAAGCAGGCTCCACACCATCAGAACAGAACCCAATGTGGGGCTTGATCTCACAACCATGAGATCATGACCTGAGCCAAAATCAAGACTCAGCTACTTAACTGACTGAGCCACCCCGATGCCTCCAACCTTCGCTATTTCTTATCTTTTTGATTCTAGCCATTCTGATAGGTATTAGGTGATATTTCATTGTGGTTTGTATTTGCATTTCCCAGTGATTGATATTGTTGAGCATCTTTACATGTGTCCGTTAGCCATCTGGAAGTCTTCTTTGGGGAAATGTCTGTTCATGTCTTCTGTGTTTTAATTGGATGATGATGATTATCATGATAATGATGATTGGTACTGAGTTGTATAAGTTCATATATTTTGCATAGTAACCCTGTATCAGATATGTCATTTGCAGATATCTTCTCCTATTCAGTAAGTTGCCTTCTAGTTTTGTTGATTATTTCCTTCACTGTGCAAAAGGTTTTTGCCTTGATGAAGTCCCAGTAGTTTATTTTTGCTTTTATTTCCCTTGCCTCAGGAGACGTATCTAGAAAAAGTTGCTACAGCCAATGTCAAAGAGGTTACTACCTTTGCTTTCTTCAAGAATTTTTATGATTTCCAGTCTCACATTTAGGTCTTTAATCCATTTTGAGTTTATTTATGTGTAGGATGAAAGAAAATGGTCCAGTTTCATTCTTTTGCATATAACTGTCTAGTTTTTCCAACACAATTTGTTGAAGATACTATCTTTTTCCCATTGCATATTCTTGCCTTCTTTGCCAAAGTTTAACTGACCTTATAATTGTGGGTTTTCTGTTCTGTTCCATTGATCTATGTATGTGTCTGTTTTTATGCCAGGACCATGCCATTTTAATTACTACTGCTTTGTAACATAACCTAAAATCTGAAATTGTGATAATTCCAGTTTTGTTTTTCTTTTTCAAGATTGCTTTGGCTATTTGAGGTCTTATGTGGTTCCATACAACTTTTTGGATTGTCTTCTCTACTTCCAGAAAAGTAGTATTTTAAGATGTGTAAGTTCCATAGGAATGGCATTCTTTAAGTAATAAGAGATCAATTGGCAAATGATAGATGATAGATTTGTAAATAAATTTTTTATTTTGGGGGGCTTAGAATTATGCCGTGGAGTCACTAGTTAAAATAATTTTTGTCATATTAATCATATTACTGTAACACACTATATCTCTGCTGGCTACCATCATGTCGCTGCCACAGTTTCTTTTNAGCGAAAGTCGGACGCTTAACCGACTAAGCCACCCAGGCGCCGCCCAGCACCTCTTTTCAAATTCACTAATACTTGGCTTTAAATAAAAGTTTTCAACAAAGCTTTTGTTTGGCATTATTTAAGTTACACAAACCAGTTTTGTATTTTTCGTAAATTCCCTCATCATCTAGTACAGTTCTGAATGTGTGTTAATTAAAATAAAAACTTATAAAATTACTTTGTAATTTCCAGAACACTTTATAAATATGAGACATCAGTAATGATGAAAATAGTGTTAGCCACTCATTAAATATGTGTCACATTTGACGTCTTTGTAATGCTCTCTCACCTTACAGTCTCTTACAATCTCAGTCATGTTTGTACACATGACAGTGTATAATTAGGTCCTTAATTATTAAAGATCATGATGAATTTTAAAAATGACCTCTAGATGCCTGTTGACCTAGAAATACCAGGTTACATGCAAAAAAAAAAAATAGTCAAGTTTTTAAGGAATCCTAGAACCAATGAAGACTGATATTGACAATGAGGTATTTCATGTACATGTTCTGGGGATGCAGATGGATGCAGGGAGGCCCCACTTATGATGGCTACGAAATGAACTGTCAGGTATACCCATAATAATGCTTACGTGAAATGTATAGAACAATACAACTGCAGCTTATAGACTTGATGACATTGAGGCAAGTTGCTCAAGGACGCTGGTTAGAAAATGTGAAGGTAAAACCAGTCAGGTGGCCTTCTCCCGAATGAAATGTTCCCTCCGGTGTACAAAGAGCGATAGCACATCAGTTCTTCTGACTCACTAATACACAGCTGCTAAACCCAGCTTTTTTATTGGAGAGGAAGATGGTGCACCTTCTGTGGCAAATACAAAGTTACTTCACTAGTTCGTTTTTTTGGAAGCAAGTCAATGGAAATCTCAACTCAAAGTGACTTAAACATTATCCTCATCAACAATAAGTCCAGAAGTAGCCTGGCTCCACAGTTGGTTAATTACACATTGCAACCATATAACTGAAAACCCAGTTTCTTCCTCTGGACAGCTCAGTCTTCCTCAAGATGCTGGGTTATCACTCATCTTAACCGTGTTCATTCATGGCTCTAAGACAGCTGTCATTCCAGGCATCACATCCAGTTGGGCAAGTATTCTCTTGAGGAATAAGAGCCAGCCTTTCCCGTGTCTCTTAGCTAAAGCAAGGCCAAATGTTCTTTTAGAAACACCCGCCAGACTCCTCTCAGACGCTGTCAGCTGGGATTGTGTCTTCTGTGCACGCCCAAGCCCCTCACCACCTAGAGGGTTGGGAACACCGTGAGTGGCCTCAGTGAAGGAGGCAGTTGGACACCGAGGAAAACCGGGACTCTCTCCACCCGCAGGAGGGAAGTGGGAGGATGCTGGGTGGACGGCCAACAGTAGCTCTTCAGCTCCCACCAGCAAGGGCTGTGCACCTCTTTCCCCCCAGTAAATACCGGTGTAATACTTTACATGCATTTGCATTTCCTTCTTAAATGCAAGTTTAACCTTGATTTATGATTTTTCTGACCCTTCAAAATAAAGATAACGAAAGTCTTTGGGGGAAAATAACGCAAGTGCCATCACAGACTGGGGCTCTGTAGCGAGAGTGATTTCATCTGTGGGCCGGATCCTGGGCCAACACGCATGACTGCTATCTGAAATCCTCAAGTCACATGCCTCTCCCCGGGGGGTTTCTGATTGCAGCAGTTGTGTTTCCTATTATGTCTGCATTAAACATGAAATTTCAGCTGCCAGAATTGAGCCTTCCTTCTTCTGACAAGATTGCAAACAGCTTAGTTGCAACCATTAGGATCAACATAAACAGTCTCACGAAAGGAGCAAATGAGTTCAAGTGCACAGGGCAGAAACCTTATGCAAGTTGGAGGCCACTAAAAGAGGTGAAATTACTAGAGTGTCATTGTCAGATACAAAGGAGAATGGGGAGAAAGGTCTAGATCCTCTTCAGAAGAGCCATGAAATGTCCACGGAAGCAGGTTATATCAGCAGGGCTGGTGCCTGTGGGCTCCTCAAGGTAAGAAGAGCTCATACAGATTCGAGATATGGAAATCGCGTGGGTGACCCCACAAATGAAGCCTTCCTGATCTTCTCTGTAAGCAGATCTCAAATGGTGTCACACCCAAAAGAAACTCAAATCTGACTCCAAAATCTTGAAAGTATTATGTCTTAGCTAGTGAAGAATTGGCAGAGAAAATAACATTGAATAACATGAGAAGCTTCTTCAGGATTCTCTTTTGACACCTCTGTCTGTTCCTGTCTGCTTGGCAGCTACTCCAGCCCTGTTCTCCTGGTGATTAAAACCTAAAGACCTGTCCAGCCACCTGCTTTCTTTCTAGAAGCAAACAGTTTTCCCACTTTTCCTTCCCTCAACCCAAAATTCTGTCAGGGTTTCTCAACCTTAGCACTGTGGAGATTTGGGGCCAGGTGATTCTCCGCTGTCGGAGGCTCTCCCGGGCACCCCATATGTCCATCAGCATGTATGGCCTCTACCCACCTGAAGCCAGTAGTACTGCCCTTGAGTGAGCAACAAAAGTGAGTGTAGACATTGCTACATTTCCCTGGGAAGACACAATTACCCCGGATTAAGAGCCACTGTTTTCTTGGGTTTCTGGACCTACCCTTCCCCTAACATATCTCCACCAGCATTTCCATCTCCTGCATCCTCTGGGCAAAACACAGAGCTTTCATTGGAAGCCACGCTTCTGAGGTCAGAGATGGGAGATCATTTTTCTCTTCATCACGTGAACAGTGAGGTGGACGTTAAAAGTAAAAGACAGCCCAGCATCGAAGCTAGAAGATTGGTATGTTTGCACGCTCCAAACACAGGGCCAGAGTAAGAGCATCAGATGTAAAGCAAGAGGTACAAAGCGCAGGAGATTAAGAAAAATGGGAATAGAGATCAAGGTGGAATTAACCCAAAACATTCAGGTCTAGGTTCTGAAAAGGAAATAGACTGTGCCCACTGCTGACTCTTTTTGAGTGGCAGCCATAAGCAGGAGGCACCAGTTGGTCACTTTGGAGGAAGACAGATGGAACTGAAAGGTGAAAGCACAGGAAAAGAGAGGGTCGGGAGCATAACCCCAAGAGAGTAGCCGGAAGAAGGACAGACAGGCTGGACTGGACACTTCGGTAGGGTCCACGCCTCGTGTCACAAGAGTACCGGACATTCACGCCAACAGTCCCTTCTGGTTGGGGCGCGTCCACCTGAAGAGCGCAGTACGGCCACCACTGCTGGTGTTAGTCTCCCTGGAGACGGAAGGAAGCCTGCAGTCACGAGAGTAGCACCGCTTATGGCGTCTGGGGACCGCACGGCTGATTCCGTTAGAAAAACCAAAGGAAAAGTCTAAGAAAAACATTCTAAAAATCAAGTCAAATATAGAATATCACAAAACAGAGATATTCTTTTTTATTAATTTTAACTTTTATTTTTGAGAGAGAGAGAGAGAGAGAGAGAGAATGAGTGGGGGGAGGGGCTGCAGAAACAGAAAGAGACACAGAATCTGACGCAGAAGCAGACTCCGGGCTCTGAGCTGCCAGCAGAGAGCCCCACGCAGGGCTCAAACCCATGAGCCATGAGATCATGACCTGAGCCAAACTCGGACAATTAACTGACTGAGCCACCCAGGCGCCCCCAAACAATGATATTCTACAGCAATTGCAAAGAAAGTGGTATATCATTTTGAAGAGGGAAATAAATGGTCACCACCACCTGGCTTGGAATATAGGATACCCAGAGAAGAAGGGAGACACCAATTGATACCTCATTTAATACCTACAAAATCCCAATGAGATATTATCCACCCTGCCATGCGGCAGATGAGATCAATCATGTACTTGAGATGGAACAAATATAATGTGGCTGATTCAGGGTTCAAATCTCTGTTCCCGCCCCATCCTTAACCAGGCTTTCCCAGTTCATCTGTATTCCTACATTGGGTAAAACTCTCCTCCTGAAGGTTGCAGGGAAGATGTATTTACTAAGCTATTATTTTAAAATTCCAACAGAACATAAATGTGTACAAAGTACACAGTCCATGAATAATACTCATGGGATTGCCCTCAGGCGGATACCACTGAGGTAAAGAAATGGAACGCTACCAGCACATTTGACCCCAGCCCTGTCCCCTTTCTCCAGTGATGTCCCTTTTCCTGCAAGGTAGCCACCATTCTGACTCCTAAAATCAGAGAAAAGTTTTGTTTTGTTCTGATTTGTTTTAATCACAGAACTCTAACCATTGAGCATCTATTCTTTTTGCCTGGCTTCATTTCCTCAACTTTTTTTTTGTGTAAGATCCACCCACGTTGCAGCTCTGTAATACCTATTGTGTGCTTTCAGTGCAGGTTACGTGCGCGTTCTACGTGGAGAGGGCATTGGGTCGAGTTCGGTTTAGGGCTAATGCTTATAGTTCTGAGAGCATTCTTAATCTTGTTGTTTTTCTTGGTGAACATCTCTGATGTTCCCTGTTTGGTTAGGATGTGGAATTGCTGAGCGTATACGTGCACAGTTTAAGGTAGATTCTGCTAGTTTTCAAAAGTGTTTGCAAAGTACCCCAGTGTGACTGTAGTTCACTTATCTTATTTGCTGTCTAGTTTTTCATGACATGATAGCCACAATATATTTATTCATTCCACTCCTCCTATCTTGTGGTGCCCAGGTGCGACCATTCCTGTCACATAGGTGTGCATGTGTACTCATACACATGTGACTAGAATTGCGTTATGAAATCTGATTGGCATGCCAGCAGCAGCTGTACAGCCATCAACCTTTGAGAGTTGACCTGTATCCTTATTGACCATCTTGGAGGGAATTTATTTCCACTCACTGCTTTCTTTCCTCACCAATTGTGTTAGAGGCAATCTGCTGTGGTTACCAGAATAGAGTCTGACCCTAGAGTTATGGTGTTGAATCTGATTTTTACCACTTACATAGTTTTTTAATCCTTCTTGGTTTCTCCATATAAAAATTGAAATGATGGGGGTGCCTGGGTGGCTCAGTTGGCTAAGCATCCAACTCTTGATTTTAGCTCTGGTCTTGATCCCATGGTTCGTGAGTTGGAGCACCACATCAGGCTCTGTGCTGATGGTGTGGAGCCTGGTTGGGATGCTCTCTCCCCTCTCTCTTTGCCCCTTCCCTTCCCCCTCTTTCTCTCTCAAAAACAAACATTGAAAAAATGGAAATGATGATAGTAAAAATACTTCTTAGAGTTACCAGGGTGACCAATGAACTCATATATGTAAACACCTAGTACCCTGCCTAGTATATAGTAAATTGTGTGTAAAACATTAAGTTAAATTTGTTGTTATTCTGATATTAACTCCATTTAAATACAGTCGATATTACATAGTAGATGTTCAATAAATGTATGCTTAATGTAATTATAATGCAATGTCTTAACTCATCAAAGTTAGTCATTATCTATAAAATATGTTTCATAATTAATAAGGATGTAGCAACCTTACATCACTATCCATCGTCTGCCAACATAGTTATATAACAATTTCTATTAAATTCGCAGATATTGATTATATTATGCATATTGATCACGCTGTTGGTTACATTATGTGTTCTAGTTTCCTGAGCTGCTCTAACACATGACCACAAACTGGGTTGCTTAAGAAAACAGGAATTTATTGTCTCATCATTTTAGAGACCAGAAGTCCTAAGTCAAGGTGTCAGCAGGCTCTTCCTCCCTCAGAAGCCTGGGCGAGAGTCCTCCTTTGCCTCTCCTGAGGCTCCAGTAGTTTGGCAGCAGGCTTTGGTGTCCCTTGAGCTGTAGCTGCAAAAGTCCAAGCCCACGTGGTCTTCTCTCTGTCCCTCTCTCTGTGTCTTGTCTTCCTGTAAGGATACCGGTCATAATGGATTACGGCCCATCCTACCAACCTCATCTTAACTTGACTACATTTCCAAAGGCTTTATTTTCAAATAAAGTCACGTTCCTGTTTTACACAGTTAGCACTTTAACATATCTTTGTGCGGGACACAGTTCAACCCTTTATACACAATTATGTAAATATTTCATGGCAACCCTAGTAGAAATGTACACTCATGCTGTTTCTTCTACATGTTTTTCTGATCCCTTAGTTGTGCCATATTTATAATCACTTCCACCAGATGATCCACTACAGAAAATAATCAGGTTCTTACTTTTCCTGGACACTTCCTTTTAGGGTCTTCTATTCTTCTCTTCCAGGTACTGCTGGGTTTTGCTTAGACTTACCACATTGCTGTCCTATGTCCCTCCTATAGTAGGGCCAGTAGTTTCTGCATTCTATACCTACTTTTTCTCAGTTTGCTCCCAGCTCTCGTTGAAATATATTCTCCATTGTCTTCCAAAGGAAGAACACATACTGGTCAATTTCTCTGACTCCTTGAATTAAAAAAATTACAGGGGCAGTTGGGTGGCTCAGTCAGTTGAGTGTCCAAGTTTGGCTCAGGTCATAATATCATGGTTCACAAGTTTAAGCCCTGCATAGGGCTCTGTGCTGACAGCTCAGAGCCTGGAGCCTCCTTTCAAATCTGTGTCTCCCTCTCTGCCCCTCCCTTGCTCATGGCTCTGTCTCTCTCTGTCTCTAAAAAAATAAATAAACGTTAAAAGATTTTTAAAAAAAAATTAAAAAGGTACTTGATTCTATATATTTCATGGTCAATTGATAACTTGGCTAGGTACAAAATTCTGCATGGGGATATTTTTTTGCCTCCAAATTTTGAAGGGAAGGCTTTGTTATTGTCTAGCATAAAATATCATTCTTAACAGGCCAGTGCCCTTCTACATTTTGATCTCTTGTATGTTATTGCATTTCTTCATCATTCTGTGGAAGTCTTTAGTATATTTTTTCTTTTTCCACTGATAGACATATAGAGAGAAAATATATATTTATTTTGACTTTTCATATTGCTAATTTTAATGGCTCTTCCTCATCCTCAGTTTGCTTTTCACAGCAGGCTGCTCTTTATAGATGCAGTGCCATTTCTTATCACTCTGAGATTTATAATTTTTAAGTGTTTTTTTTCCTTTCTGCATTGTCTCTCTTTCCTCTATACTGATTTTATTTCAACTGCATTTTTTACTTTCTCATTGAAAATTACTTGCAGATGTTAAGAAGTAGCTAAATTTGTATCTGTGAATAATGTACTAAAGATAAAGAGATAATCAAATTCTGCATGCATGGATAAAGTTTGTTGAATGGTTAAGATCATCCTAGAGAGATCTGGCAAGGGGGTGGACTGTCATTTCATTTTAGGATCCTGAATATATGTTGATGGAATTGATTTTATTTGGTTTCCCCAGAAAATAATCCTCCACTCTGTTGCTTGGGTAATATATGCCTGGAGGTATAGACTCTAGTACCTGAAGAGCTAATTATCTTAGGGTCTGTCTTTAATGTAGTATTTAAGAAACTGTCCTGCTTCCAGGCCCTCTGCCTGCTCCCTTATTTTCTATTTTACTTATTTTATTTTACTTCCATTTTTGAGGGAGGGGGGAGAGAGAGAGAGGACAGGGGGAGGTACACAGGAAATGGGAGAGAGAGACTCTAAAGCAGGCTCCATGATCGATGTGGAGCCCCCCACCCGGCCCAATCTCATGGCACGAGATCATGACCTGAGCTGAAATTAAGAGTCGGACACTTAACCGACTAAGCCACCCAGGCATCCGTACTTCCTTGTCTTCTTGGAAAAAAAAACCACCATTCTGTTTTCTAGTGACCTGGATGGGCTTCTGAGGAGGCAGGTCAGTATCCTGTTGACCACACAGGAGCGGAAAGTACAATGAAAAGCAGGCCAGCTCCACACACAGGTGCCCCGCTGGCACACCTGCACACAACTTCCTTTTTGTTACCTCACTTCCGCGTGACTGTAACCAACAGCCCCCGAGATGTCAGATGTTTTGTTTGGTGGATTAGCTTCCTTCTCTGTGATACCGTCCGGTATCGATGTTTTATTTGTAGTTTCCTCCCCTCTGCTAAATAAATTATGACTTCCAGAAACAATTTTCCACTTTCCATTCATCCTTTTGATTGCTGTGAATTTAGAGATTTTTTTTCCCTATTTTCCAATATTTAGGGAAGAAGAAAAAAGATATGTAAGTATATGTGACCAATTTTCTATCATTAAGCAGAAGACTCAACTGAAGGTTTTCGTGTTTCTTTTTTTAAGGTGACCTGGATGTGGTTTTAGTTCATGGTGTGAGGAAGAGCCTGTATTTCATTTGCTTGTTTGCTTCATTTCAAATAGCTATCCACTTTCACCAGCAGCAACTGTTGAATCATGCTTTGGTCTCCCAATGATACATGAGGCCTCCCTAAAAGTTTTCATGTGTTTTAAATCATGTTAGATTCTGTTCTAAATCATGTTAGACTATTTCAGAGCTCTCTCTCTTTTTATTAAAAAGCATTGTGTTCATTCTTTTTTTGAATGTTTATTTTTTAATAGTTTATTGTCAAGTTGGTTTCCATATCATTCTTGGTATTAAAATGTTGTTTATTCATTTCAGGAAATTTGCAAAGTATAGAAAATTATAAGAATATAAAAACGACCCTTTCCCCCCCCATGTGCTTCTCCAGTACTAAAATGCACATATTCACAATTTAAAAATATTTTTTAATGTTTTATTTCTAGGAGAGAGAGAGAGACAGCATGAGCAGGGGAGGGTCAGAGAGAGAGGGAGTCACAGACTGAAACAGGCTCCAGGCTCTGAGCTGGCAGTCAGCACAGAGCCTGACGCGGGACTCGAACCCACAAACCGCGGGATCATGACCCAAGCGAAAGTCGGATGCTCAACTGACTAAGCCACCCGGGCGCCCCGCACATATTCACAATTTAAACATGAAACTGGAGCTTGTTGTATGTATTGTTGAATGATCATCTTTAGTCACTTAACTTTAGGTGGTAAACACTTTCTTACCACAGGAAGTATTCTTTTACAACATGATTTGGAACCGCTTAAGAATATTTTATTTTACTGATGGACCATACATTGTGTGGCCACTGTAAGTCGTTTGCCGGTATTGGGTATCGTGTAAAATTAAATTGCCTACCTGTGGTTCAGAACTGATTTGCCCTCTTAGCATGTAATTCTTGGATGGCTCGTGGGCTGTTTTCCATCCCAGGTTATTCGACAGATTATTTTTCTTACAAGCTCTGGAGTCTTTTCAAGTGACTGACCTGTGCAATGTGGGAGGCACCCTGACCGCACATGGGACCTTGCAGCACATCTGCCGGCGTCCCTGCCGGTCTCCTGGCCGCGTCACCAGCAGCCTCCGGGTTCTGGGACCATTTCCTCTCCGTGATGCTCGACATCATCCACCTGACCTCGCCATTCGATGTGCGCTTTCTCTTAGACACTCGTCTCTGTCTTTTCTCTACTGGACTTTTTTTTTTTTTTAAATTCTCATAGCAGTTGTCACTTTCAAACATATTAGATAATTTGCTTTTTTATTATACCCATGTTTTTGTCATCCCCTCTGCACAGGAGAATGTAACCTTCCTGAGGGCGGGCCTCTTTGTTTCGATCACTAACATGTCTGAGCACTAGAACAGTGCCCGATGCATAGCAGATGCTTGATAACTTTTTTGAATAAGTACATTTTATTCTTCATTTTTATTCCTTTATTCAAGAATGAATTCATGTGTGCTTGCTTCCTCCTGAGAGCGTCCCTTTGGGAAAGGGAGAAGGGAGAACCAGCAGCCTCCACAGCCTGTCCAGGGCCTCACGGAACAAGTACACGGGAGGTTACAGAATCACGGAGGAGGATTCAAGGGAAGGAAGTGCCTGGTATGCAGGCAGGAGGGAGTGCTTGAGTGATGCCGCTTGTTGTGGAAGGTCCCACTCACGAGCCTCATTGGAGGGAGACTTGCAGGGCAGGGAGCACACACCAGACCATGAACATCTTTTTCTGTGTGTTTTATTTATTTTTGAGAGAGAGAGAGAGAGAAGGAGAGAGAGAGAGATTTTGGGTGGGGGGAGGGTCAGAGACAGAGGGAGACACAGAATTGGAAGCAGGCTCCAGGCTCTGAGCTGGCAGTCAGCACAGAGCCCGATGCGGGGCTCGAACCCACAAACCATGAGATCATGACCTGAGCTGAAGTTGGACACTTAACCGACTGAGCCTCCCAGACACCCCCAGACCATGAAGCATCTTGAGGAACGAGTTTGCACTTTCTCTGAAGGTTGGGAAAGGTTGAAAGATTTGAAGTTACATGATTAAATATGCATTTTAAAAGGTCACTTTGGATTGTGTGAAGGATGAGTTGGAAAGGCAGCAGAATGGAGACAGGAGATCATTGCTAAGGGATTACAGCAGTCAAGGTGAGAAATGATAGGGGCCATGCAAGCATCATCGAGGCGAGGACTGAGAGCAAGGGAAATAGTTCATGAAGAGTTCAGCAGTGCAGCTGACAGGGCTTGGGGGGCAGCGATTAGAAATCATAGAAATGAGGACACCCCGGCGCACACTGCTGGGTCTCTGTTTTACTGACGGTTTAGATAGCGACGTTTCTCTTTATGTGCAGAGATTAGGGACAGGAAAATAACAATTAACATGTTAATGTGCTTATCTTGATGCATGTAGTAGATGTCTGGGGGAAAGGATCTTAGATGACACTGGACGGTGGGTCTAAATGTTTAATGTAGCAATCCTGGACATAAGTAGACATTTGGAATTTGCAGCCTCTAGGTGGTAATTGACACAATTACCCAAAATGTGTATAAACTGATGGAAAATATAAAAACTCAGAAGCAATCTTGAGAGTATTAGTGATTGATTGTCAATGAGGGGTGGGGAAAAAGACGCATTCTATGAAAATAAGGATCTAGAAAGGAGAGATAACCCAGGAAAGGGTTGGAAACAGAGAAGCATCAGAAGTATGGAAGGTGCTCAACTCTTAGAGAGTCATTGCCCTTGGGTCACCTGTGACTTGGGAGGGAAAACTCCTTGAAATGAGGGAGAAGGCACCATGGGTACCACCAATGTTCCTATTTTATTTTAATGTTTTAAGTGGTTTGAGTGTTTTAGTAAAGAGAAAGGGCAGGCGCCTGGGTGGCTCAGTGGGTAACACATCTGACTTGGTTTTGGCTCCTGTCACAATCTTAAGGTTTGTGAGATCAAGCCCCATGTTGGACTCTGTGCTGACAGTGTGGAGTCTGTGTGGGATTCTCTCTTCTCCCTCTCTCTCTGCCCCTCCTTCCCTCTCACTCTTCTCTCTCTCAAAATAAATAAATAAACATTTAAACAAAAAAAAAAAAAAGGAGAAGACTGAGTTACAGCAGGGGCAGCAGAGGGTCTCGTGGCCGTATTGTCTGCATTTTGAAAGAAGGAATCCGTTGCAGAGGTGCAGGGTGACGTGTCTGAGACTGTGCAGTCAGGCTCCGCCTCGTGCCGTCCACCTGCAGCTGGGTCTGCTCACCTGCTTGGGATTCTTAGAATACACGCAGCTTCCTGAACCCCTTGTGTGTTCGCTTGTTCGCGCTGTGGCTGAGCAGCAGACTCTTCCGCACTGAAAGCAATCACGCTCTGGGCAAGGACAGTCCTGGCCCCAGCTGTCTTCTGAAGGACACTGGCGTGTCTGGAGCAGCCGTGTAACTGCAGCATGTAGACGTGAAGCATGGGCGAGGACGCACAGACACCGCATCCAGTCTGTCTCTGGAGCCGAGCTGCTTGAGCCCACCGAGGCACGCAGAGGCCAGGGACGGGGACCCGGGTTGTTGCTGCCAGGCATGACCCAAATCCAGCAGGAGAGAAATTGAAAACGAAGCTACTTTTCTAAAGTTCTTGACAAGCTCGCAAAATATTCGCCACCCCTTTCCTTATGGATCAATGTCACCATAATGATCCCTTTGACAGTATGGGTATTAGTCTCCTGAAGAGACAGCGCCAATGCGGAGTGTTCTGTTTTTCATTACCTGATGGAGCCCCAGNCCCCCGTTATTTGTGATCTGCGTGGCTCTCTCGTTTGTTTCCTGTGCTGGCCTGGGTTCCTGATTTGCTAACATGTGAATCTATAATACATGTGCTCTCGGTGGCTGGGAACGAGTCCTCAGGTGCACACCTGTGAGGGGTACAGCCCAGGCCTCCACAAGGGGGTGTCACACAGCACTGGCAAGCACCTACCAATGCCAGGCGCCGTTCCACCTGAGCTACAAACACCGACTCATCCAGTTCTCAAACAAACCAGGTTTGATGTGATCATGCCTGATTTACACAAGGGAAAAACAGATCAGGACAGGAGCACACTCGTGATGTGGGGTGGGAGCCTCACCAGCATCTGGTCTGGGTCTGGCCTCTGCCTCTGCAGCCCGCCTGCAGCCTGGTATCTGAGTGGACGTCGGGGCACGCGGTGGCAGAGTGTTTCCGTCACTGCCGCACACCAGTGGCCAGGTCACCCCCTTTCTACCCTCCCAGCAGAACTCCTGCTGTCTCACAGAAGTGCCGTCTGGCACCCCCCAGCCCAGTGGACTCCAGCAAAAGTATCTCTTTAAGAATTTCCACATGGCGGGTGCCATTAATAGCATTTTAGTGATGGATCTTAGAGCGTGATTAACAAAAGCTTCAAAGAATGCCGTGTTCATTTGAACAATGCGGAAGGTGTGAGGAATTTCAAATTCAAAATGACAAAACATCGTGCATGCTGCATGCATAGGTGCTTCTGTATTTTTACTCCGTGACTAGAGTGTCAAAATTCCAGCTTCTTGCCTGAATATTAATTAGCATTTAAGACTCATTAAGCTGGTTTTAGTGATTTATTTCATTCTGTAATTAGATATTATAATTAGATTATCCCTATCAGATTTTCAACTTTCCTTTAATAAGAAAATGTTCAATAAATACAGATATAAATTCATCACATCATAACACATCGTTTGACCTAGGTTATAAATCTTGTTTTGAAATAATTGAACAATAACCTAATGAAGGCATGGTATTTTTGTTTTTATACGAATACATATTTTCTAGGTGGTCAATGTGTCCCAGTGGTATTTTGGGACCTTTGTTAAGTGATGTAACTGCCTCATGGTATTAAATGTGACCTTCAGAATTCAGAGGAGAATTTATGGAATGGTACCGTATACTACAGTGTTATGTCATTTATAGCCATTCTAAAGAATGGCTCCTTCCCGTAAGGAAGTAAGTCCGTACAGAAGACAGCCTATGATAAGATATATGTACTGAACTGCAATGACAACCAATTAATTATTCCTTGGCCCTTGTTTTTGTTACTGTGCGGTTGTGTGTACATGTGTGTCGTGTGTAAACCAACTCAAAAGTCGGGAGAAGATAGAGGGGCTGTACCCATTTATAGGAGATATTCAGAGAATTTTGCTTAAAGAGAGATTGAATCTGTCTACTTTGCTATAAATTGAGCACAATTTCAGGGTTGCGTTCATGGATCATGCAAAATAAAAATCAGGCAACAAGGAAGCCGTCAGAAGCATGCTGGTCTGGTTCCCAGGACGGCCAGTGTGTGGTGGCTGCTTGAGGCCCCCGCTGGTGCCCGGGCCTGAGTTCAGCCCTGCTCTGACTCTCGTTCCCGACCCAGCGCACTGCTCTCGGAGCTGGCCCTGAGACATGCTGAGGTTTTGCATTCGATCTGCGGCATGTTAGATTCAGGAGTGCTTCCCCATGATCTGGGTCTACGTTCTTGTTAAAGAAATGAATACCATATTTCCTTAAACATAAATGTGGACATATGGTCTGACACATGCTCTGAAAATGGCACAGAATATTTGAAATCAGGTCTGTCCCAGTCAATCCGGGACATATGGGCGCTGCGCAGAGTGATTCTGAATCTGAATTTCTTATTCTGTTCTGAAGCCCAGTAGCCACTGCGTCTGTGGCGGTTTGTCACTTGATGGCAGACTCGCTGCCACTCTGCTTGGTAAGAGTTATTCTAGGTGCCAGGATCCCCGTGTGAGCGGAGTAAACAAAAGCCCCTGCCCTGGACCTTCTCGCCCGGACCCTTCCGCGATAGGAGGATATATGGAATTTGATTGAGATTACTGTTTTTCTGTACTTTTATTGGAAACTTGTGGGGCTTTAACGTAGACTACTGTTTTCAGCCTTGGGAATTTGGGCAAGAAGTTACCAGTGAAAACGTACTTGCCCTTCGTTTGGCTCTCAGGAAGGCCGGAGGAAGGGGCAGGGGCCCCGGCGGGAGAATGAGGCCCAGGCGCTGGGGCACAGATGGGTTTGGGGTGGGGAGCAGGGAGCCAAGCAGGAAACCGAATGTGGCATTAGAGACCCAGCAAGCAGAAACAGGATGCAGGAAAGAGGGCGGGTAACCCTACGTGACGCGGAGGGCCGGCTTTCTGGAAGAAGGGGACAAGAACAGCAGGGCTGATGACATGCTGACTGAGCTGCTGCCGACAGACTCTGGGTGCTTCACCGGCAACAGGGTCTGTCCTCAGGAGGTTGGACAGGGCCCCAGGGCCTGTGTCTCCTGTGTGTGCTCTCGAAGCGGCCGTGGGCCAGCCAGACGGTGACGGCGTCATCAAGAAGATGCCTGTCCTTTTGACGTTAGTTGGCACTGAGGCTCGGCCGGCACACAGTGGGGAAAGGCTATGCCAGGTTGGGGGGAGGGCCCTGGGTCCTCGCCTTCCGTCGTGCGCACAGACCACACCCTGCACACCACTGCTGTCTGCACTGAGTCCCAGGGAGGGACTTCCACCAGTGTGGACCGTAGCCTCCTGGGTTGGTTTTCAGTTTCATCCCTGAAAATCAGTACTTTTGAGGCTGCATCGCCCTTTTCAATTCAATGACATGGGTAAGTCTCGGATGCCACTTTGACCTTTAACCTTTCCCTTACTCATTCCAAGATCTACATTCCATGAGCTTCACTTCCTCTGTCTGTTGGTGATAAACACAACTCCAACCTCTCCACTTACCGTTTCTCCCATTCTTTTTGTGTTTTCCCCTGGTGTCTCTGTCCCTAAACAAAACTGTCACCACCACCATCATCAGAATCACCCGCAGTCCCCAGCCGGGTTGCCCTGGCCGCAGACCCGCAAGACAGCGCCAGCTACTCGCCTCATCTTACAGATGGAGAAATAAAGTGGAGGGGCTCATGCGAAGATGCCTAGAACGTAGCAGGGCTGGCGGTCAAGTTGAGGGCTCTGGTTCTGGCCCCATTCTTTCTGCATTCTGGTCTGTATGTTAGCTGATCAGGGAGCACAGTGGGGTTTTTTAAATTATTATTTCTTCTCATTCAATATTATGTTTCTAAGTCTATCCATGTTTTTATGTAGAGGTATCATTTATTTTTCATTTTCCTCTTGGACGTTTGGGCTATTTCAAGAGTTTGTCTGGAGAATGCTTCCATGAACACTCTGTACATGTGCCCGATGCGTGAAGAGTGGGTTCTCTGAGGTTTTCACCCCGGACTGGGGTTGCAATATCAGGAGATACTTCCCTATCCATCTCTCTATTACCTATCTGTCTATTATCTGTCTGTCTGCCTACCTACCTACCTACCTATTATCTGTCTACTTTTCTATCTATCTATCTATCTACATACCTACCTGTTATTTTTCTATCTGTAATCTACCTATCTATCTACTTATCTACCTATCATCCATCTACCTACCTACCTATTATCTACCTATCATTTATCTACCTTCATCACCATCATCTATCAAGAGAATAGGTATAAAGAGACAGGCAAGAAGGAATTCCAGAGTGTGTTCCAATGTGATGATCCCACCCGCACTCAAACCAGCAGTACA
This sequence comes from Crocuta crocuta, assembly GCF_008692635.1. Classification (NCBI taxonomy): domain Eukaryota; kingdom Metazoa; phylum Chordata; class Mammalia; order Carnivora; family Hyaenidae; genus Crocuta; species Crocuta crocuta. Next base: position 169,635 of record NW_027551571.1, on the reverse strand, counting down.
CACAAGTGTCCATTTCTCTATTTCTTTGCCAATCTTTGGGCTTATTAGATTCATAAATTTGTTTCCAACATATTTTGTATGTAAAGAATCTCATTTTGGTTCTAATTTAATTGCTCATGATAACTCATAAGTTGAAGGTCTCTTTTATATATTTATTAATCCTTGAATATCCTTTTATTTTCAGAGTTCCCATTCAAGTGTTTTATCCATTTCTATTTTTTCTCACTGATTTGCCAACTTTCCTTATGTTTTCTAGATGCTATCACTTCATTAGTTATATGTATTGGAAATGTCTCCTCTAATTCTGTGGTTTATCTTTCTATCCTGTGAGTAGTGTCTTTTGATGGGTAGAAGTTTCTTATTGTAAAATGTATTTGAGTTTATCAGTATTCTCCTGTAGGGCGGGTGTTTCTACTGACTTACTTAAGACCAACTTGCTTCCCCAGAAGTGATGAGCACACTTTCTCAGCGGGTACATGTTGTGGGTCTTTCATTTATCCTGAAATGCGGTGTTTGTGTGTGTGGATGTGTTTGTGTGTGTTAATTTTTATATATATTCCAATTTCCTATAAATATTTTTAGAAAGACTCTTCTTTCTACACTGAATTTAAGTGTAATCTCTGTCATAAATCAAGTGTTCCTATTTGCATACATTTGTTTCCAAACTTTCTGTTCTGTTCTTTTTCTATATTTGTCTATGCCTGTACCAGTTTTACCCTTTTCTGATTATTATAGCTTTACAATCAGCCCTGAAATTTGTAGAACTAACCCCCTCCTTTTTCTTCTTCAAGAGCATATTGCCTCTTCTCAACCTTTGGAAATTCCACTGAAGTGTTGCATTAAGCTTCTGAAGACACACACACACACACGCACGCACGCATGCACGCACACACACAGTATTTTAACTGAGATCATGTTAAATAGCTAATAATTTTGTGAATATTATTATTTTAGCTATGTTGGGGCTTTTAATTCATGAATATGACATATTTTCATATGATTAGGTCTTTTAAAAACAGCTACCAATACATTTTATAATTTCAGCCATGGAATTCTGTACATCTCTAACTAGATTAAGGAACACTGTTAGTTTTTGGTTGCTATTTAAGTTTTTTAATGCCCCGAATTTAATTAACTTTTTATATGGGAATTTTATTTTGGGAACTTAGTAGCCTAATCTTTTAATTAATCTTTTAATTGTTATAAATTATGACATAATCTCTGGGATTTTCTATGCACACAATCATAGCAACTTTAAATAACAAAATTTGTGGGTTATTTTTTTTTCCAATACAGATACCTTCTATTGCTTTTTCTTGACTTACTATCTTGATGCCATACTTTCTAGTTGGATGTTGAACAGAAGTGATGATAAGCAGAAAGTTTGTCTCGTTTTGGATCTCAGTTTTGGGTGTTCATCAGTTCACGATTTAGTGTCACAAACAGCACATCCACAGAGCATTTCAACTTCTAGCTAGAGTGACTCAAACCCCCCCCAAAAAAAGATGCCCATATCCAGGACAAAAATGCCTTCAAAACCCTGTGTCCCTCAAGCTCTGCTGTTGTACACAAAATATCTGCTGTCAACAAGAAATATAAAGCCTGAAAAATGCAAGAAAAATTGACAAACTGCAAGGAGACAAAATAAGCGTGAGAATCATACACAGACGTTATCCAGGTGTTGGGACTGTCGGACAGAGGGCACAGAGATGACATTCTGTATGCTTCTGGTCTACAGGCTGCTCACTGCAGTCAGGTGGCTACATTTTGGCAGAAAGAGATAAGAACATACAGAGATGAAGGATGCTTTCAACTGGCTCTTTAGTGGAGTTGACACAGCTGAGGAAAGAATCAGTGAACTTGAATTTAGGCAGACAGGAATTACTCCACTGAAACAGGCAGAGAGACAGGAGTGACAAATCAAAACGGAATACTAGGGAGCTGTAAGATCCTATCAAAGGGCCAAACCCCATGCAATTCAACCTGGAGGGAAAAGAGAAGGATAATGGGGCAAAAAAAAAAAATATTTTAAGAAACAATGGTTGAGGGGCACCTGGGTGGCTCAGTCGGTTAAGCGCCCGACTTCGGCTCAGGTCATGATCTCACAGTTCGTGGGTTCGAACCCCATGTCGGGCTCTGTGCTGACAGCTCACAGCCTGGAGCCTGTTTCAGATTCTGTGTCTCCCCCTCTCTCTGACCCTCTCCTGCTCACACTGTCTCTCTCTCAGAAATAAATAAAAAACATTAAAAAAAAAAGAATGGTTGAAAATTTTCTAAAATTAATAGACACCAAACCACACATTTAAGAAGTTAGGAGGATGGCAACAAGGTGATTACCAAACATACCCCCAAAACCATAGACAACATATTGACAAGAGAAATACACAAGTTCATAATCACAGTGTAATATTTGAGCATCCCTCTCTCTCAATTCTAATTAAACAAGCTGGTTTTATAGAAGTAAGAATATAGAAAATTACTACTCACGACAATTACGGAATACATATTATTTCTAGGTATTTAAGGAACATTTATCATAACACATCACTAGTTGGGCCATTAAGCAAGTGTCATCCTATTTTATACCATTAATACTGTACAGAGCATATACTAACCATAATAACTTGAGAGATGTTTTATTAATAATCTTAGTCTATTTATTCAGCACTCTGCAGTTCACCCTTGCATCAGCGATGCATCTGGGCTCTGAAGTGGAAAAATGCCATTAATTTGGAGTTTCTAAGTATGGTGACCTTAATAGCTAATCTCTGAAAGGCATCCTTCCAGAACACTAGCCACCACCTCACCACGAAAGAGAATTACCACGTTCTTGTACTTTATTTGGTGCTCTCTCCCTCTCGAAACAGCCCCCTTCTCCTTTAAGGAGTGGGATCCCCTCAGTCTCCTCATTCCTTCTGGCTTGAGGAACCACTGAGGTCATGTGAAAGTGGCCCCCTGACGTGGCGTCTCGGGCATCTGTCTAACCTCCCATCACCGCAGGTGGGGCCTGGCTCTGGCCACCAGCATTGCAGCAGGTTGCCATCCGATGTCTGAGGTGACCTTGGGCAGCTCTGTGACACCGAGGGCCCGGACATGTGTTAGCAGGTCCCCAGAGGCCACGGTCTCTACCCAGAGTCCAGGCTCTTCAGTCAACTGCTCTGGGTCATACTTTGTGCTTTGGGGGAAACAACCTTAACCCCATAGGTTTTCTAAGATAACACGAATCAGGAGACATTCACAAAATGACTGAAAACTACTAGTGACCTAGAACATACTCCCAACATCACATATCAGGAATGTCCCTTCATTTACTATGGGTGGTTTGTGCCTGATGTGCAGTCAGACCTGGGCAAGTGGCCAGTGGGTGCAGCACTTGGGACAGAGGATCAGGACATGGCACGGACACCATGAGCCCCGGGGCCCCACCTCCATGTCACATNACCTCCGCGCCCCCCACGCCCTCCACCACCTCCCCGCCCCCCACGCCCTCCACCACCTCCATGTCACACATCCCCTCTGACACTTAAACATCACGCATCCCCTCTGACACCTCCTGACCACCTGCCATGTGGGGGAGTCTCCCTAGCTCTGTCTCCTGTTGGCACGTCCAGCCTGCCCTGGAGGGTAGGAGAAGTGGGACCTGGGGATGGATGTGTCACTGGGGCTCCTCCCCCCCCACAGCCTCAAGCGAGGTGTGCTGGCCCCTCCACCTCTAGGGCGGCAGCCAGCACCCTCCCTTGTTCCTCTCATTGACTGCACCCAAAAGACGTGTGCTTTTTCTGTCTCCCAGGGCAGTGCTCGGCTCCATGCCTGTGGAGGGGCAGCTCAGTCCCTGCAGCCCGGGCTCCCCACCCTCTCCCCACCATGTCCCAGCAGCTGGACACTGGCGAGCAGAACCTTCCAGAACCTCAGTCCCTCCACAACCTGCTTGGCCCACTCTGGCTTCTGCTCTGGGAGCGCTGTGCGTTATTTCTTGTCCTCTCACCTCAGAGCTCAGAGTTGTTTTGTAGGTTCTTTGCGAAGCACCGCTGCTTGTTGCCAACACAGCATGCCTCTGCCACAGACAGTGTCTGAAGCGGCCTGTCTCTGCTGTCCCCCGACCCCGAGTGTTCACTCGTGCTGTGGCGTCTGCCCCCCCAGCTCCCACGCCCCCACCTGAGTCCAGCTCCAGAATGTGCGTGCCTCGGTCCCGGCGCCCCCACGCTGGCCCTGTGCTGGCTTCAGGACATCAAAGCCACCGCATCACTCACAGACCACCCTACCTTCTACAGCGACCATCTTATTTCCAGTCAAAATTCTGTCATGAAATTTAGATATGTTTATGAACCACTAAAAACTATGTTTTTTTTTTCTCTGTTCTACACCCCCCATGTTCCAAAGTCACGGCTCACACAGCACAGAGGGCTCCTCCCATCCCCTGGGCTCCTGGGGTCCCCACAGGAAGTGTGGCAGCAGGTGGAGGGGTGGAGACACCTTGGGTACGCGCTTGCCTCGGTCACTGTCCTGCCTTCACCACCAGGGCTGCGGAACCCCGAGTGTCCTCAGAGTGCCCACACTCAACCCCCTCTTCTTCACACGAGGGAGGGAGTGCAGGAAAATTCTTCTGCTCAGCCCGCCCCGAGCTGAAGTCTCTGTGTGGCTGGCAGTGCTTCCTGGGTCACTCGGGGACACGTTCTAGGTACGCCGTGAGACAAGGGCCTGTGTCTTCTTTTTAAACGTTTTTATAAAATTTATTTATTTTGAGAGGGAGAATGAGAGAGCATACACAAGTAGGGGAGAAGGAGAGAGAGAGAGAATCCCAAGCAGGCTCCGCACTGTCCGCACAGAGCCCGACGCGGGCTCCATCCCGCGATGTGTGAGATCATGACCTGAGCTGAAATCAAGATTTGGACATTGAATCAGCTGATCCCCCCCAGGTGCTCCCTGATTGTGTCTTCTCACTAACCTCTTCCCTGTCTTTAATCCTACTTATCGTGAGCCTGGAGCCCTGAAGGCGGTAAGGGGGTCAGGAGAGGTGATGGCCGCCTCCCCCCGGAGGGGATTCAGAGGGGATCCCTCGTGCTGAATAGCCTGTTGCTGCTGAGACACCCCTCCCCCGTCACTGGACTAGAAACCCCCCGAGGCCCCGCTTCCGGTTGTAGCTCCCCATCAGGGCCTCAGACTCTGACCGGTAGGACCCACGGGAGAAGCCAATGTTCGTTGAGTGAGTGCAGAATTCTTGAGAATTATCGTCTGTTAAATGTTTTCGTCTCCATGGGAACTGATTCTTCCCTGCTCCCCCTCCTTCGGCAGAAACTATTCAGGGTGCACTGTTAGAGCCAGGCCACGCTTCCCCTTCCCCTGGGAGGGCACAGTGACCCTCCGGGCGCACAGCCCCCCTCCCAGCATGGTAGGCAGGTCCCTGCGGCTTCAAGAAGCCTGTGTTGGGGCTCCGTGACAAGTTTCCTTTCCTTGAAACACATTCTAGAAAAGGTGTCATGTGAACACTGGGTTATAGTTCCTGGGACCTAGAATGTATGTGTCCTATTCTGACAACTTACACCATCCGCCTTAACAAATAAGGGCACACTTCCCACTTTCCAGAAAACCTAGGCAGTCTGATTTTCTTCTGTGAGGCGCCTTAGTAGAAAAACTAAGCTCAGCATTACTATAGACCAGGCATCCGTCATTCAGGGGGGCGGGGGGGCGGCACTCGGCGTCAGGGAGCACTCTGTGGGTATGAGGTGCCTCCTCCAGTCTGCCAGATCTTGTTGGAACCGCCAGCAGCCAGCAGCGCTCTGGGTCCAAAGAGCTAGAAACCCAGGAAAAGCGTCAGATGGCGGATGCATTTGAAGAAAATAGAAACGTCAGTTACAGAAAGACCAGACTTCCCATTGGCCCCGTTACCTTGGATTTCACTCTTTTGAGGGGAATCTACTGACAGAATCGGTGGGCAAGGCAAGTGCACCAGCTAAGAAACGTTGATCAGGCATGGCCGAGTGATGTGAGGACCCCCTGACTTAGCTTCTCCATATGAGACCCTGAATGACAGCCGAATCAGGTCAGGGTGCGTCCGGCCACTTGTGGCCCGGCCCCTTTGGTGCCCTGAGGACTTCTGCTTTTATAAAATAACCCAGGAAGTTCCAAGAAAGCTACAAATTATGGAGAGAAGTTCTAATTCTGCCCATGGTTAATTGCCTTTTGGAAAAAACCAAACATCTTCTCTACTCTGTAAGGAGCAGCAGAGCTCTGAGGTCCTAAGCTCTTCCTGCGGTTGGAGACACCGGGGTGCAAGTTGAGGAGCCCACCAGCACTAAGCAGAAGCCAGGAGGGCCGGGGGAATACACCTGGCTATTTTCACGGCTGCGTGTGTGGTGTAGGCAGCTGTGGGGATGGTGTGGGGCGGCCCCTGACACAGAGCCATTGTGCCCCATCCGTTCCTTTGGAAGCTGATGACTCGGAACTTCAGAACATAGTGTGCAGTGGCACGCATGGTGAGTACGTGCCCAAGTCAGTCAACACAAGCTCAGTTCACCTGAAATGTGGCAAAGTAGAGCTCCATGCGGGACAGTCCTGCCTGGCAAAGGACCTCGTGCAGTAAATTATTCTGAAAATTGGGTTTTCCAGATAGTCAAAGATTTATTATTTTAATTCTGAAATGTTTCCAAATTTCATTCATTGAGCAGAGATGGTCTGCCCTCCTCACTCCTCTGCAAACTTCCCTCCCACGGGGACAAGAGTGCCCACCGTGTGGTCGCCTCCCAGCGTGGAGGGCAGAAGGGAGCCCGGTTATGCCAGAAGGGAAAGCACAGCGAGGCCAGACAAAGCAGGTGAGGCGCGGAGACTGGCCACGGAGAGAGGCTGTGACCTCAGAGAAGGCGGAGGGGTTCCATCCTCCAGGGCTTTGGCCACTGGTCTGAGAACTTTGCCCTTTACTTTTGGCGAGTGGAGGAGCTGTCGCGTGGCTTTGAAGAACTGTAACAGGACCAGCCACAAGTTCCTAAAAGGATCACCCTGTGCTTTTGTTGAGAGTAGACGTCAGAAACACACATGCACACACACAACCGGGCATTGGGGGTCTGCTCACAAGGCTTTCGGGATGATCAGGCGGGATGTGCTGGTGGCCTTTCTAGATGAGTAGCAGCAGATGTGGAAGAAGGAGTCGGGTGCTGGGTGTGTTTGGACGGTCTGTTTACAGATTCGGGCAGCTGCAGAGAAACGGCTTTGGTCTCCAAGAGACCAAAAGAGCAGCAAGAGAGGTAGGGCTGCCGCTCGTGGAGCCGTGGAGGCAGCAAATTGGGAGAAGACGAGGCTGCACCTTGGCCGTGCTGACCTCGAGTCGGCCACCTGAAGATATCATAGTAAACGTAATCAGTGAGTGCAGAAATCCCTTTAAAACCTAGTGCGCTGTGTTCTGGAGACCCACCACCTCCACCTGACGCCTCGGCCACATGTTCCCGGCATCTGTGTGGTATGGGGGAGGGGGTCTCACAGCCTCTGATGACACTGAGGGTCCTGCATTCTCAAGAGGACGCGCTGCTGCAGCTTTTAGAAACCTGTGTCTACGGTTATGCTGCTGTTCTTCGCTGTTGTGGTTGTATCCGGGTGCTACCGAAGCACTTGCTGCTAGAAATCCAGAACATTTTGAAGGAAGGAAACAATTTAAGGACTAAGTCCAGAGGCACCGAGATATTTCGGGTTTGGAAAGAACAGTTTTGCCACAGGAGCCTGGAAAGGATGACCAGGGGTCGCAGGAGGAGATGAGGAGCGTGTCGTCGCGGAATCTAGGGGCAGAAGGGGAAGGAGGTGTTAGCGGGGTAGGTGCTGGGAAGATGTAAGACAAGAAGCGAGAGGTCCTCGCTGGACTCGGCAGTGAGAGTCACATGTGAGAGTCGCCAGGGACACTTTGGTGGTTTCGCGGGACAGGAGTTTTCTAACTGCGAGGCACACGAGGACTCCAGCTTGGAGGGAAGAGGCCTCTCCTGGGCCAGCATTCTGTCACTAAAGCCCCTTCCACAGACACAGCCACCGAAATCCCGCGGTTTGCCATCCAGAGGCCCCTGTACGAGGAGGGGGTGGCGTCCTGGGTGCACGAGCCGCAGGGGGTCCCGGTGCTCCTGACTCCTCCCTTCACGACCCTCGCACCCTAGACACCAGGCCCGGTCCTGAAAGCCCTCCCGTGTGCCCTCGTCCCCGATGCCTCGGACCCTCCCGGCACAAGCCCTCGGGCAGCGCGCTAACAATAATAAAATGTGAAGTAATCACTCGTGCTGTCTCAGTGACTTCAAATGGCAAATTAATTTTCAGCGCATCTCCTTGAGGCAGGTCAGCATTATTAGCTCCATTTAACAAATTAGAACATTAGGAGAAATTAAGTGACTTGCTGGAAACCTATCTGCCAGATTGGTTATTTAAGGGCTGGCTGTCCCTGTTTGGGCTGCCGTGGGCCATTGGCTCCTGCGGCCCCTTCCCCTCTCGGTGCTGCAGCCGTGTGTCTCTGTGACCGCGCTCGCAGGCGATGACGAGGTGAGGCCCACGGCAGGTGGCAGCCGCAGCGCCTCTCCCACGCGTGCAAAGGCGGGTGGTTCGGACCTGTTCCGTCTGACCCACGTCTGCTCGGCGTCTCCACGCTGCCGTCTCAGGGGGGCTTCAAACCCGTGTCCAAAGCAACTCCCCACGTCCCTCCGGAACACGTTTCTGCCCTGTGCGCTGCCCCAGCCGTGGTCCTGGGCCCTGGAGCCTTCCCGCGCCGCCCCCACAGCTTCTCCGTCTTCATATCCGCTTGTTTCACCGCCTCAACGCGTCTCTTCCCTGCCACTTCCCATCCACACTGCCACCATTCGGGCAGAGAAGCCATCTCGCCCCACATGAAGTGGTGCCCGGTGAGCCCTTCTCCAGTGTCCACGGCAAAGCCGGACGGTCCCCAGAGGTGGAAAGGCCGATTGTGTTACCCACTTTGGAAACACTCAGAGCTCGTCTCTGCTCTCACGCAGCTCCCAGGTCCTGAACAGGCCTTATCAGGTCATTACCGTCCGCCTGCTTCCCCCTGCATCCCCAGTCCTTTCCAGGAGGGCGCCAAGCCTCAGATGAGGATTCACTGGGCTGACCTGGCTTCATCCCTGCCACACCCTGAGCGAACCTGCACCCAGACTCCTGACCCACAACACCCGTAAGAGAATAACCTGTGTTGTCCAAAGCTGCTCAGTGTGTTGTGATTTGCTCTCCAGCAGCGGAGAGTGAGTCCACAGGGCACCTGTTGCTGTCCTTGGGATCCGATTTCCAGCCTCTGTCACAGGGGAAGGGACCTGTGCTGGGAGGGGTGGGGAGTCGGGGGACAGGAGGCCCTGCCAGCTTCCTGTCCAGATTTCACATGTCCGAGACACATATTCAGAAATATTTATCGGGCCGTCAGCAAGCATCAGGCAGGACTTCAGGCTCGTGGGGGCACAGCAGGGAGTCAGATGCCCACCCTCCTGGGATTCACACAGGAATCGGGACACAGAGGACGGTTATTAACACAGCTTAAGGTGAACGTTATGTGACAAGGCAGCAGGTTCTAGGTGCAAGGACAGCAAAGGGCAGCAGCAGAGTGTGGGTGGACTGACGGACGCAGTCGTCGGTGGTGCAGAGCGGGGTTCCCCGAGGGCCGATGTCTGCAGGCACACAGACGTGGGCAGGGAGTCGGGGGGAATGCGGCTCCCCGGGGAGAGAGCAGCCCGAGCAGAGAGGGTGGCCTGCGTGTGTCTGGCGTGTCCACGGGGAGGCCGGCACCATTGGCATGAAGTTAACCAGGTCCCAGAGGCTAAAGCCTGTGTGTCCCCTCGTGCGGCATCTCAGAGGTCGTTTGATCTCTCAGGGGCGAGACAGTCATTTCAAGATTTTGGAAGAGGATTGACACGACTTCGCTTGCATTTTATGGAGATCACTATTATTTCTCCATTGCAGTGATGACCCTATAGTCCCTCAGACTGAGGCCTCACTGGTTGCGAAGCTGGAGGTTGTTGTAAACTGTGAGCACTGCAGACGTGCATCCGCGGGGTCCCAGGTGAACCGGGACAATGGCCACCCAACCGTCTGCTCCTATTCTCACTGCTGTTTTGTGGTTGTGCCTTGTAAGTGTTCCTTTATGGGGGCACTTGGGGGCTCGGTTGGTTGAGCTTCTGACTTTGGCTCAGGTCACGATCTCGCAGTTCGTGAGTTCAAGCCCTTCACTGGGTTCTGTGCTGACAGCTCAGAGCCTGGATCCTGGTTCGGATTCTGTGTCTCCTCCTCTCTTTCTGCCCCTCCCACGCTCCAGCTCTGTCTCTCTCTCTCTCTGTCTCTCTCAAAAATAAACACTAAAAAAATTTTTAAAAATGGGGCTCCTGGGTGGCTCAATCGGTTAAGCGTCCAAGTTCAGTGCCAGTCATGATCTTAACAGTTTGTGGGTTTGAGCCCCACATCAGGCTCTGCTGGCAGCTCGAAACCTGGAGCTGCTTCAAACAGTATCTCCATCTCTCTCTTCCCCTGCCCCGCTCACGTTCTGCCTTTCTCTCTCTCAAAAATAAATAAGCATTAAAACATTTAAAAAAATAAAAGTGAATAAAATAAAAAGATTTTAAAAAATGTCCGCTTATGGTAATTTTAGTTATACTTAAAACAGAAGAGAAAAATGACCAAAAATGCAGGCATTTGGTTTAGTTGTTTTCACTTAGCTAAGAAGTTTCTGTTGTTGGTTTGGCTTTTTCAAACAGGTAGTAAATTTTATTAAATAAATTTTCTTCACCTGTGACTTTCCAAATTTAAATAATTGCTTTGGTTATTTTTTTTTATTTGATTTCTTACATGTTTAAACAAGATTGTATTCCTCGGAAAAATACAACTTGATTTTAGTTTATGATGTATAAATGTGTGTGTGTCTGGTGTGTGTGCGTGCATGTGCACATTGCTGGATTTTTGGCTAGTATTTTATTTTAAATTTTGCATCACTTTTCTTAGGAAGATGTGATATTTTCATATTGTGCTTTTTTTAAATCAGGCCTCTGCTAACTTCCTACAGTGAATGGAGGGTACTCCCTCTTTCATCTACCTAGGATATTTGGCATAAAGGTGAATTTATCTGCTGCTTGCCAGTTGGCCATAACTCACCTGTAATGATTCTGGAGGACAGTCAGCGACTCCGTTCTGTAGTGGTGGCGGCACTGTTCTGGTGTTCTGTTTCTCCCCGAGTCAATTTTGGAAATTATATTTCTCCAGGAATCCAGCCATTTCACTGAAGTTTAGAACTTGTTGGCATAAAGTTGCTTCGTAGCCTCATCTTGTTTAGAATTTGCTGCCGAGTCCTCCTACCCAGGACCCCTGTGCCTTGCTTCTCTGTTCTCCATCAGCCATGCCAAAAGTGTTTCAGTGTGTGCTTCTTTTTTATTTTTTCGATCTTAATAATCTCCATTACTTACTTATTTATTTATTTATTGGTTTGCTAATAAATAATAATAAATAAATAATAAAATAATAATAATAATAAATAATAAATAAATAATAAATAAATAAATAAT
>NW_027551571.1:148341-156488 GCF_008692635.1 Crocuta crocuta | reverse complement strand
AATAAATAAAAATAAATAATAATAAATAAAACAAAGATACTTTTTCCTTTCTCTTCCTTTGTGTGTTTTTTCTAGTATTTTCACTGTAATTAGTTTAGAAGTTTAGGTCATCAATCTGAAGCTGACACTAGTGCCGGAAGCCCAGTCTCTGTCAGGAAGTCCAGTCTCTGTCAGGAAGCCCAGTCTCTATCAGGAAGCACTTCTCTATCAGGAAGCCCTGTCTCTATCAGGAAGCCCTGTCTCTGTCAGAAAGCCCAGTCTCTGTCAGAAAGCCCAGTCTCTGTCAGGAAGTGCTGTCTCTGTCAGGAAGCCCTGTCTCTGTCAGGAAGCGCTGTCTCTGTCAGGAAGCGCTGTGTGGTCTGTAGGTTGGGCAACTCCTGATTTCTGTCCTGTTCTCTGAGCTCCGAGAAGCCACAAAAACCAGAGCACAAGGTCTCCAGATTCAGCCGATAAAGAGAAGCCCTGTCTCAGAGTTACAGGTCCCTGTGTTCACCTTGGTTTTGGTTTCAGATAATTTCTTACTCACTTCCCAACTCAGTGATGACGTGAAAGAGGCATTTAAAAAGCATTTTCCAATCCTTTTGGCTGGAGTTGGCGAGAGTGGAGTTGGTCATTGGGAGCCGGTCCACCGCTGAGGACTGTCTTCTCTGTGCCTTGGGTGCTTAAGGGACCCGAGGCTGCTTGGCTTCCTGCTCCCATGTGAGAAGGCAGTGGGTCCTTCCTCTTCTTTAGGCTCGTCTAAGGAAACTTCAGAGCCCAAGGTTTTCAGAGTCCATGATGCTATTTCATTTCTTCAAAACGTGGTCTGTAAGTGTTTGGGCAGTTGTCCCTGGCCCGGTTACAAACCTTGGGCTCTCTGAACCTGTGGTTAAATCAAAGTCAACCATAAGTTGGCCAACAAGCCATTAAGGCTTCTTTAACGTTGCTATGTGAACCCAGCTGGATGTAACCTAATACGAGAAAAACACCAAAGTGGGCAAGGTTTGGATTTTCTCCATCAGAGGAATCTTTTGCTCCATGTGAATCAGTGGCTGGAAACAGACTCAGGTGACATGGAAACAAGGACAGTACTTGGTGCTGTTGCTTCTGTAATTCCGATTCCAGATGCTTGCACAACTCTGATTTCATCTGGCCAAGATGACATCACAAAACAACAGCAAAGGCCACAAGAACGATAGCGATTTCTCCGAGTGCCACATTCTGCAGAGCCCAGGATCAGGCTTTGGTACACGTGGTAGCTACTTTTCACAGCGGAAGGCACTTTGTTTTTTACAGGGAAATCCAGAGAGTTTTTGGAGCACTTTACAGTTTTCAGTGTGTTTTTGTGTGTCTTGCTTCATCTTTAGAACAACTCTGCATGGCAATTAAGAATGAATATTATTGACTGTCTATACGGGAAAACCAAGGCTTGGAGCCCTGAAATGACTTGTCCAAGGTCACACGGCTACCACGTGGCAAAGGTGACTCTTCAGGATCCTGAATCTTGTTCACTTTCCTATATAATGAGTCACCTGAGTCCTTTCCACTTCAAGGTTTGGCGTTTGTGGTTTCTATTTGTGGTCACAGCAGCAGCCATCCAGTCTCACTGCTGAGTTTATGGTTTTGTAATGGGCTCTCTGGTCACAGCACCCATCACTGCATCACAACTGAGTGGCAGTGCACTCCGCGGACACCGGGAAAACAGCCAGACTGTGATGCCTTGCAGACCTTGTAACGACTCAGTCTTTTTCCCAACAGCAAGGAGAGGCCGGCCAAGCCTTGGGGGTTGGGACCCATGTTTTTTTTTTGTTAAATACCATTCAGATTTCTGGGTATAACATGGCTCCGAGGAGGTGGTAAAGAGGCTTTTGCAGTAGCCCAGGTGAAAAACTGGCCAAGGCGTGGCGGTAGAGATGAAGGAAGAGAGGCAGACTTGAGAAATACTTTGTTGGAGAAACAGGCATGACGTGATGACTGCAGTTCTAGAAGCAGAGGAAGCAGAGACTCGGGAAAGGCTCCTGGTGCTCCGCCTCACATGGCTATGATGCCGCACCATCTACTGAGTTGAAGGACAGGTAAGGAGGGCGAGAGGCCCTCAGAAAGACTTCCAGAACCAAGGTTCTCTGAGCCCAGCCCTGATTTTGATCCACTGCGCGCGGGCTGAGCAGGGCCCCAGAGCCTGAATTTCTAACAAGCTTGCAGGTGGTGCTGCACTGCTGAAGACCAGATTTTAGAAGAATTATCTTGAAATCAATTCTAATTATACCAAGTGTGATATAAACTCCTCTCCCCTCAGTTTACTCTGAAATGGGGGGACACTGCATGCCTCCTTTCCCTTTTAGGAGAAACATCGTGGAATCGTGAAGAGTGCCTGGTTCAGAGCTCAGAAGTCCTGAGTTCAAGTCCAATCTTTTCTACTTCTTCTCGGGGTGACTTCATGGTAAAGACACAACCTTTCTAAATGCCAATTTCCTAATCTATGAGAGGGCATGCCCACAGTCTCTGCATGCTAGTGTCTTAACTGTAAAGTGCTCTGTAAAATACCTACTCTCCATGCTCCCCCAGGGGAGAACATCATCACATGCCTTCCAGTCTCTGAAGTGCCTTTGGATTATTTTCACCGTCTTTAGGTAGAAGCCTCCGAGGGCAGCATAGTCATGTCCGTCCCCAGAAAGAGCTCGTTCAGGCTTTGCCCATTTTAGGCCCTTTGTCAACAAATATTAATTTAATTGTCCTACACATTTAATATACTTTAATACGCTTAGTAATGTTTCCATGTCTCGTTTACGGCTCTTCCCCAGGGCACAGAGACCACAAGCCTCCTTCTCAGACCTCCACAGCCTTATCCGGGTCCTCTTGTCTGAAGAGCAGCCAGCTTCCTGTTGTTACCTCCTCTCATGCTCAAGGCTCTGAAATTTACCTTTGCAAAGCTACTGTTGTTCCTTAATAGTTATCATTTCACTGTGATACACACACACACACACACACACACACACATTCATATGCATATTTATGCACAACTACACAAAATGTGACTTTGGCTTCAGTAGCCTTACCAACACCAGTTTTGGTCTTTACTATTCGATATTTTCTCTGTGTCTATAGTGCATGTGAAATACTGATTATAAAACTGGGTCTTTCTCATTAATCATATTTGATTTCCAAACATGCACACAGCTTCTTCACTGGACTCAAGTCCTAATACAGCAAAGTGCATACACAAAGCAGAAAGCCTTGGAAGAGGCCAGGTTTCCCATATGGATTTCACCACATTTTGAAATTCAGGACGTTGTGGTGTGATCTCTCTAGGAATCAGGAGACTATTCTGGAACACAGGGCTTACTTCAACCTTCAGATGAAGGTGCACAGCCTTGTTACGTGCCAAGGACTTTCCCTAAACAAAAGGGAAAGTGAAATAGAGGATAGAACAGAATGTCTTTCTGGAGGGTTGCTTCTAATAACCAATTGGCATTTGCATACATACATGATTACAAACCTATCAGGTGATACTGAGCTGTAAAGTGAATCAAAGGACACCCCTTTGCTTTTGTTTCACATATGTAACAGCACCTTAAAATTACAGATAAAAATTATTGAAATAATTTGCATATCGATGTGGATCACGTACATGCTAGAAACACGAACGTTTACCTCTGCCAGTAATGAGGGTGTCTTTGCCAGTGAGTACCCCATGCAAAGTCAGTGAACACGCAGTGTTGTACGTGTGTGTGTTTTTCCCTTTGTCTGACTTTCCTTTGCATTTATGATTAGCCCGACGTCTTTCCTCATGAGAAATGCAGTAATTTAAGATGTTTACCATACTCATCCCCCTGGCCACCTGCTCTATCCCTGTAACCTACAGGTCTGCCGCACACTTCGCATTCTTTTGTGACTCTCCCTTCTCGTTTTGCCCTTTGGATTTTCCAGATGGCATGTCTAGCACTTCTTTCAGTATTTTAAGAGGACCCTTGCTTGCGACATTGCTTCTCAGTGCACCGTATTTTATAACAGAGTTAAAAATAGTTTAAAAGCTGAGTGGAAGTCACGGTATCGGGCTAACGCCAAGTTTAATACAAGCCTCCAAACTCACAGGAGCGCAGTGGTTGTCTTAAATTTTCGTGTTTGTGTGTGTACAGGACTTGGGCTCCTGTGAAATGACACATTTTAACCCCGAGCTCTCTGGATCATGAAGACAGAGAGAGCTCGGTGTGTAGACATGGTAGGCCCTGTCTATCATGAGCCTAGAATTTGAAAGGTCAGTTCTTGGCCCAGGTATCCTGACCATGACTTAGTGTTTGCAATCACTTAAAAGTGTTTTCTTTGGTTTTTCTCTCTTCTATGGAAATTGGTCTTCTGATCACCAAGTCGGCTGATTCTTAGCAAATATTTTGATATAGAAAATTCTGATTTCATTCTCACAAAGTCAGTTTTGCTGCCCTTCTCTGTCCCCTCTCCTTCTCAAGAGCTAATCTATATTTGAAACAGCAAAGAGCTTTCTGGTCCAAGAGCCCTGTTTTGTTTGTTTTGCACTTGACTTCACTGGTTTGATCTACTAGCAATAGGTTCTAGAACATGCTAAGGTAACTGGAACATGCCAAAGTAACCCTGACATCTAATAACTTACACAACTACACTTCATTTGAACATCCTCATTAGCAGAATGACCATTACACTATTTTTCTTTTGTTATAGTTCCATGACTTTTGGGAGATAATCATGCATATTCTTAAACATACTTTATTCTTCTGAGGTGGTAGTTGCTAAGTTACCCTAGGTTTACTTCTCATATAAATTGGTACAGCTAAAGAATTTATTTAGTTGCATTTACATTTTATGATTCTCCAAAATAAATGAGCTCACTTGCCTTTCTTAGGATTGCTTTAATTATTATCTTTTGAATAATAGTACTTTATGAGACCGATACTCAAACCTTTTTCCGGAATCTCACTGACTTTGCCTCCTCCCTCCCTCTGGAAGTGCTGTGGAAAGTAAGATGACCATTTCACATACTAGTTGAGTCTTCTTTTCTTTCTTCTTCTTCTCCCCCCCCCCTTTTTTTTTTGTGGTTAAGTGCCTTCCACATACATAGCAGCAATAAAAATATGGGTCTACAATCTGTCATCTGCAATTCAGAAGTCCAAAACACACTGAAAAACTATTTTTGTGTGTTTGTTTAGTTGCCCATTTGTAGGCAAACCTGCCCCTCTCCGAAGTTGTGAGACAGCCACACCTGCCCTGGGCAGATGGGACCCTCGGCGGTAACGCAGCCTCCACACTGTGGGCGTCCACATGCGCGCACTGAGGGCGGGACGGCTGGGAGCTCCCCGGGCCCAGGGAGGTCATGCCAGGGGCAGCGCCTGGGCCCTGTGTCTTTCCTAATGTCTGAGTAGGAAATTTGAATCTGATACACATCTGACTCCCAGGTTTGGGTTAAGGGTTTATAGGCCTGTATTGGGAGGTAAAACTGAATTTGGGCTTTTCTAGACTAAAATCGTGTTTGATTCACTAGTTTCGGAATAAAAGGATGAATTGTAAAAATGTAATCAAGATCAGAGTGGTTTCTTGAGCTATGATAAAATGCTGATTTTGTGTTTTCCTTATTTCGGGAAGGGATAAATAATTTCAGGAATGTAGAAAGTCTAAGATAATAAAGTATTTGCTAAATAATGCTCACCTCACCTTCCCCGGGAGTCAGGGCTTTGCCTTTAACCACCAGTCTTACCCCTTTCCAGTTAGGCAGTGGTAGTCACCACAGTGACCTGAATTCCATTCGAGTCCCCAGGTGAAGTAAGTCATCGTTCCAGAAACATCTGAATGTTCAGATCAGGAAAAGAAAGAGAACAAAAATGACCCAAAATGGCGAATGCTGAACATGGCTGTGTTTTCAGGATGACAGATGTGGGACCAGCCCTGTGTAAAGTTATGAAGGGGAACATTTCATGTTGATCCCCTCCTGACACTCTCTCAGCAAACCCCGAAGCCCAGTCTTCCAGAGTAATGTAATATTTCTCAGCGAGTGACTAATTCTTCCCAAGGCTTAGCTCATAATAATGACGTTAGCGCAGAGTGAGACTCCATCTAGGGACATTTACATGGTAAAAGGTGGCTCTTGGAGATGTAAAAATGGAGTTCTCAAGGAATGAGCCCATAATGCTGGGGCGACCAGAATTAGGTTGAGTGATGCAGGGAGGGACTCTCTGACAAGCAGCAAGTGATGCTGTTAGGCAGTACCTTCCTCACTAGTTCATTGGATTGCCACTCTGCATTCTGGGAACACACTCTACTTACTGTTCTGTTTGTTTTTTTCTCCAGTGAATGCCTTTAAAAAATGTATATGGAGGCTATTTAGCTCTGCTTTAATATGGGATACTTAAAAAAAGACCAAGCGAGTGACGAGAAGTGGTTCACAGTGGTGGTCAAATGGCCTGAATGCAGAGCGTAGGAGATGAGACACGCGCTCTCTCCCAAGGTGAAGGTGGTTCAGGGACCCATCTTTCAGGCTGTGCTTCTCTGAAGGCGTGTGGTTAGAGGAAGAGGAGGTGCACAAGAGTAGCCCAGGTGAATGTTTGATTTTTGTCACTTTTGATACTCATTTTCATTTGCTACTCACTATATGATACTCACTTTCACATGCTAGCAGTTTGCCATCTGTATAGGAAGAGCTGTTGTCGCCAGGGTGTACTCACCAGTGCTGGGGCCCCGCACACTCATGACTCAGCCACCACTTGAGACAGCAGAGGGCAGAACGTACATAAGTGCAACATAGAACTTTAGAGTAACCGGCTTAGACATAAAATCTTTAAACTAGCTTGAGTATATCAAAAGAATTCTTTTCTTTTTGTATAATTATTTAGTAGAAGGTAAGTAGATCATCCAGTAATGGGGGACAGAGGAGAATACTTAATACCACTTTGCTTCAACAATGACCTTAAGCAGCTGTGAAAGAGTCTGATCCTTCTAAATTGTTTTCGTCCACACAGTGGATTCATGTCATACGCATGTGTAACTTGCAGGCATTCATGTAATGACCATCATTTAATAAAAGAGAGAGAGAGACAAAATAATTCAAATAATCCAAGTAGCAAAGTAGTCATTCGTGACAGACTGCAAAGCCCAAACAAAACATTACGAGTGGAGTCACGTGGAAAGTGTAAGAAGTGTGGACAGCTTCCAGGAGTGAGGACTGAGACTGGCTGATGAGCAGCAAAGAAACAGGCCCTCAGTCTTAGGAGGAAAAGGGGATGAATCCGGTCAAAAACCCAAGTGGCCTTGGAAATGAACTGATCCCCAGCACCTCCTGAGATGAACGCAGTCCGCACACAACTTGATTTCATTCTTGTATACAACCCATTTAAGGAGAAATTTGGGGGGCGCCTGGGTGGCTCAGTCGGTTAAGCGTCTGACTTCAGCTCAGGTCATGATCACACAGTTCATGGGTCCGAGCCCCGAGTCAGGCTCTGTGCTGACAGCTCAGAGCCTGGAGCCTTCTTCGGATTCTGTGTCTCCCTTTCTCTCTGCCCCTCCCCTGCTCATGCTCTGACTCTCTCTGTCTCTCATAAGTAAATAAATGTTTTTTAAAAATGTTTTTAAAAAGGAGAAATTTGGGGTGGGTGAGAGTGGAGGTCCTTTTGCAGCATTTTGTGTTAGTGACAATACTCGCAGACTATGGTGTTTGCGTGCATCTCAATGGGGCAATTTTCTACAAATGGGCAAACTGTCCTGGTCATCTTCCAAAAAGGTGTTAAGTATGTATATATATTTTGTTCTGAAACAGATGAGGTCTTAGAAAATTTGCACTTTGAAATCCAATATTATCTTTTATTCATCCTTTTTTTTTTCATTTTGATTGTTTATCACTAGACTGGAGATATTTTAAAATGAAGGAGACAGAGAATTAGACCCTGAGCCAGGTGATGAGGAAGACAAACCGTTCCATATTTTAGAAAAACTGAAGCTATTAAATATCAGCTTATTCTTATATTTATCTACTATTCTGGTTTCCCTCTGTATTTCTGAATTATATTCCCACATTGCTATACTTTTTGCTTCTAATTGAGGTAATATCTGTTGACATTCTGGGTTGAAGATGAGAACTTAGATTGTTCATGTCCACTCCGGTGTACCAGCACCTCCTCCCGCCCCCCCCCCACCCCGCCCCTGGAAGCAGA
>NW_027551571.1:103184-148291 GCF_008692635.1 Crocuta crocuta | reverse complement strand
CATGGAAGCAGATAACAGTATAACTTAGAAACTACCCAGTATTTCCGTGATAATGACCACATGGTCAACACCCGTGACTGAGGCTCGTACGTGTAGCGCCTACTTTCCCTCCTTGCCGAATAGTTTTGTCTGGAGAGGCCAGTGCTCTTATTTGCTAATTTATTTTATGTACATATTTACTCAACCAGAAGGAGAACCTTTCCATCATGTGACTCTGCACTGCATTGTTGAACATCCGGTCTAGAGCTTGCGTCCTCCTGAGGCATCTGGGGTGGGGCTCCCTCAGGCTGGCCGCTCGGGGGCTATCCAGGGTACCATCTCCATCATCATGTCGGGAAGCCCCTCATCCTGTTTCTTGAGTTGAATCCCACAGCCTTTTGCTGTCTTGGTTCACCACCCGCATCTAGGTGCAGTAAAGATACTCACTTTGGTATCTTTGTAGGGGAGAACCCACAGGAGGCGGATTATTGACAGATACATATCTGGGCTGCACGTGGCTGCTTGTAGCTGAAAATATAACCCTTTTGGCAGAGCCAAAGAGTTTAGGGTTTCCTTTGGTTTCTCACATGGCGGGAGGCATGAAGGACATTCAGGTGTGATGTGGTGTCAGCTACATCATCAGGGTGTCATATCCACCCCATGTTTTCATATGTCATCCTGGGCTTTGCCTCTGACCTCAGGCCTGTGATCCAGGGAGAAGGAACCAAGCTTTCTCCTTGCACATGTTCATCCTTCTCTTTGGAGGGAAAACCCTCAGCGGCAGAACCCTACACACCTCCCATCAGCAGATTTATGTGACATAAACACTGTTAGGTCTGCAGTGCTTTTCCGGGCACTTCGCTGTCAGCAGCAACACTATGATTCTGCTGATAAGGAGGTGGGGGTGGGGGATGTGGCTAAAGGGCTCCCCCACACCTTGTCTCGTTACTTTCTTAGTCTTACTTCCCTCCTTTACTATTAGTTTACTGGACGGGATGCCAGGTGGGAAACCTCTTCCCCTCAGAATGTTGGAAGTACTTTCTCTTGGATACTCACACACATAAAAGCTCATTGGACTTCTGGATCCTCAAGCTTTTCGTGTGATCTCCCCCCACCTTTCCAGTGTGTTCTGGACTCAGGATTGCGTGTCCCATGTGGGCTCCATCGTGACTGTGAATCTGGGCCCTCAGTGCAGCTTTGTAACCTATAAGCTCGTGTCCCCCAGTGGTGAGTATGTTTCTGATTTTGTTCTTTGATGATTTCCTACTCTTTCTTTCTTCTCTTTCTTTTCTCTCTCTCCCTGTTTCTGGGTCTCTTACGAGTCAGAGGCTGGACTTGCTGCGTGGATCCACTGACAGTCTTCCCCTTGCCCATTTGTTTTCCATCTGGTTCTGTTGTTGCTCTGCTTGCTGGGGGTCTTCGCAAGACCTCCTTCGGGCCCCTCCGGCACTGTCGGCGCTGGCCATCAGGCGCCGATGCAAGGGGTCCTCTTGGTTCTTTGAATTCTCCTCCTTTTCATATAAATTCTCATTCTCCTTTTAGGTACGCATGACATTCCCTTGTCCCAAAAATGTCATTTTTTTGGACTTTTCTTCTGTAACTTTTCTTACCACAAGTTTCTGAGGTTCTCTTTTCTTTGGTTTCACATCTATTTTTCTTACGAGAGGCTGTTCTCAGACACCTGGAAACCCTTCCCCTCGAAGGCTGACGTGAAGCTCTGTGTAAACGTGTGTGCCTGTGGCCACGTAAGCTTCCTTGTGGGCTGGGCTGGCTGAGCTCCGTCAGCGGGAAGTTCCACAAGTAGCTCTAGTATTTTTGTCTAGAGAGTCTCATTCTTAGAAAAAAAATCCTACAAAACCCTCCCTGTGGTGTTCAAGCCCCTTTGCCGCGAATCGAAGGAGGAAGTCCGGGGGTCCGTGCGGGGCGTGGGGCCTCCTCGGTGGGCCCCGCATCTCGGGCATGACCTGTTCCCCCCAATCCTGTGGCTCCGTGCCTCCGAGGCACAGGAAGTGAACAACTCCAGCGTGAGTCTGGAGGCTCATGTGTGAGGTCAGAGAGCAGCATTCCCAGGGCGCCCCTCCTATCGGGACAGTTGTCTGACAAGTATCCAGAGAAATGGCGCCCAACGTTTCAAATATGACTGACCTGAAAACGTCATGATCCGCGATAGTCTGACAAATAGTATTTTTCCTCAAAAAAGCAGCCCTCTTCTAGGCTGTGAACTGAAGTCCTGGACTCTGGGCTGCCCTTGGCCCCAGAAGCCAGTGCTCTCTGCCTCCTCCATGACACCTCCTGCTCAGGGCTCTCACCTCCTCCATCACACTGCCTGCCCCAGGCTCTCACCTCCTCCATCACACTGCCTGCCCCAGGGCTCTCACCTCCTCCATCACACTGCCAGTTCCCATGGCCCTCGATTCTCCTGCTTCGGGTGAGCCCTTACTATGTCTCCCAGAGGTGTTTTCCACCTCGCAACAATCTGGAAACCCTTCAGATACTTTTGAGATTGTTCAGTAGATCGCCTATGAGTAATGAAGACCATGTGAGACTCAGACAAAAGGCCACTATGGTCTTTACGTTGGTCCTAACATTGTTAATAAAGCAGTCGTAACAGGCCTGATCACATATTCATTCTTGTCTGTTAATTCTGAAGAAATGAGCCCGAGAAGCCCTGGAAGAGCCATCTTCCCATATTTCAGTACAAAATCTGGGAAACGTGGAAGAGCCTCTGAGAGTAAAACATTCACTCTTATTCACACGCAAACGCGCACACAGCAGTATCGATCACCTGACTTCCTCTAAACCATCTCCCTACTTCACCTGTTTAGAGCGTAGCTGGGGTTGGACTGCGGACATCAAAGTCCTCGCAATGGCCCCACGAGACAGTGGCACTTCTTACCTTGAAGCTTGAAGCAGAAGAAGGCCTTTCAAACTCTCACTCGGAGTCAGCCTTCTTTTATTTTGCACACAATTCGAACGAAACTTATCTTATTCTAAAGCTGCATAAATGGGGAGAGAAGTGAACTGCTGTGGGTGAGTACTCTGAGGAGCCCCGGATCACTGGCCAGACGACAGGAAGCACACTCTGCGATGAAACAGAGCACAAGGCTGGAGGGAGCCACGTGGCGCTGTCTTAGATTTGGAGACATCGGTGTGACCTCAGGCTTAGCTTAACGCAGATGCAGAGACGGAAACATAGCTGTGGACGCGTGTCTCTTGCAGGTAGCATGTCGCCGCCTGTTCCTGTTCTGTCTGCCAAGCAGCCGAGAAGCAGGCGTGTCCAGGAGCAACGAGATCACTCCGAAGGCAGGTCTTTCTCACACTGTTCTCCTGTAAAAGGAACTAGGGTTCCTTGGAGGAAGTAACGGATTCTAGAAACATTTCAGCAGGAAGATGATAACGTGAGCCTGGAACATCTTGTAGCTCCAGAGAGAAAGGAACTGCTCAAGTATCACAAGTATCAGGACACATCAGGGGGACACAGGAACCACCCTGGAAAACTCCCAATGGCCACAGATGAAAAACTGTGAGCAAATAAAGTAGGTCGTCTGTTATCAGAGTAAAGCCCCAAATGCAAAATAATCATCAGTGAGTTCACACTCACGTGAATAAAAGATGAAAGAAAGAAATGGATGGAAGAATGTCAAGTTAATTATGTAGACAGCCTACCCTCGAGTTAGGAGGAGTAGAGGCCCCCAGCCCTTACATGCAGGCTGTGCCCCAGCCTCCTCTTCTCAGGAGGGTGGGACAGAAGGGGGTGGAAGTACCTTTCTTTGGAGAGTTCCACGCACGTGACCTCAGTCAGCGATCAAGGTCAGCATCGACAGTCATAAACCGGTGACTCTGATATAGAGCTGTGAGGATGAGACTTTACCTCTGGGCCTTCCTTCCAGGGAAACATCATCAGTTCTAACCAGGAGACAAACATCGCACTAGTTCAAATGGAGTGCTGGTCTGCAAAATACCTGGCCTTTTTCCTCAAAACCACCAAGGTCATGAAAACCAGGGGAAGTCTGAAAAATTGTCTCAGCAAGAGCAGGCTCAGGAGACACCACACATGCTGTGGGACCTGGGATGCGGGACAGGGAGAGGGGCTCAGGTGGGACGTGCCGTGGGGCCTGGGTGGGGTGCGGGACAGGGAGAGGGGCTCAGGTAAGAACTAAAACAGTATGAATAAAGTATAGACTTCAGTTAATAAATACTAAGATGTCTGGAGTGCCTGGCTGGCTCAGTCGGTTAAGCATCTGATTCTTGGTTTCGGCTTGTGTCATGGTCTCACAGTTCATGGCTTTGAGCCCTACACTGGGCTCTGCATCGACAGCACGGAGCCTGCTTGGGATTCTCTCCTCCCTCTCTGCCTCTCCCCCCAATAAATAAACAAACAAATAGTGTTTACAAAAACAGTAAGATGTCAATATTGGTTCATTATTTATGACAAATCTACCTATGTAAAGTAAATACTAACAGTGGGAGAATCGAGGGGAGGGGTGTGTAGTAGTCTTTGTACTAAAAAGTTTATTTAAAACAAAGTTTTTATTAAAACAAAAAGGGACATAACTCCAAATAATGGCCAGTCTGGAGTGAGTCAGCATACGTGCAGCTATTTTTAAATAATACAGTGCATTGTGAAATCATAAAGGCCTGTTTATAGAGATCAGTAGACTGAGGCTCCATTTCTGGGTAAGTGCTCACTAGTTGTGTGTTCTGCAAACACCTAGCCTTAGATTCAGTTTGCTTCTGTGCAAGATATGACAATAACAGCCTCTACTTCATAGGGTTTCTGGAGCAGTAAATTATTTCATTAATACAAGGTACTTAGTTCTGTTCCTGGCAGACAATGAGCACCTAGTAATCTGTGCTATCATCATGCAACATTAAGGCACCATACAGCCCTGTTCGGGATGGTCTAAAGCACGGATAGAGGGTGAACATCTTTGTGAAATAACTTAAGCAGAAAGAAGAAAGGTGCAACATTGTGGAAAGTTCCATCTAAAATGTTAAGACATACAATCATCCACCTGAGCACGATGGAGAGACGTGGGGTGCAGGGATGGGGAGCAAGTCACGTAAATGTGCGCGTCCAGGCACTGGAGGCCCTCACAGGGCCCGGGGTTTTGTTTTGTTTTGTTTTTCATCAGGTTTGATACAGTGCATGGCCGGGAGGAACAAGGGGGTGTGGGAGCTGAGTTTGAGTTGCGGTGTCGTCTGAGGTCGAAGGTTAGTGACCGCAGAGCCACAGAACCACGAGGTCAAGGTGTCCGCTCACGGGAGGGATAACCTCTTCTCAGAGGGCCAGCTGCCTCAGATGGCCCTTCCCTGAGAATCTGGGATAACCGAGAGAGTCGCCCTTCAGCCGGTGGCGGCCCGGCCCCCGTGCTGCTTCTCTGATATCCCGACCGGCGTCTCAGCTGCGTGGCCGGATGCAGTTCCTGCACTTGTCAAATGCACACACGCAGGGAGTGGGCTGGTGACCCGACACCAGAGCTCCCCCTTCAAACCCTAGGGGGTCGTTTGCAAACCCCCCTCCAGGCACAGCCCTGCGCGGGCTGGGTGGGCTGAGGGAGGGAGGGTGAGGGAGCGGCCCTCCCTCGATTCAGGCAGCCCCTGGTGGCCAGAGGCCCGTCCTCTCTCGGCTCTGCGGGGACAGCGCTGGGCAGTCGAGTGAGAGCCCGCCTCCTCCCTGCTCAGGACGCCCAGCACGTGTGTGGACCTCCTGTCCCCCAGATCTTCCAGTGGGCCCGCAGGCCCCGTCCCGGCTGAGCCCCTCTCACGGAGCGGCTTCTACATCCTGACCAGAGCCTGGCCAACAAGTAGAACTGCGTTTCAGGAGCAAAAGCATTGAAGAGAGCAAGCCCAAAAAAGCAGCCAGGAAGCCCTTTGATGCCTCCAATCTCCCTTGAAAAATTCGTCTGTTCCTGGGTTTTCCTTTTCATCCACAGCTCACAGGAAGGTGGACGTGGGTTCACTCAGCCCTGCCATTTGCCCGCTGACGCGGATGCCACAGAAGCAGGCGACCTGCGAGCTCTTGCAGCACCTGCCTTGGGGCTCAGAGCTTGTTGAGCCTGAAGGGCCGTGATCCCAGGCCCTAGAGGCCAGACGGTCCTGCCTCATCTCTGTTATCGCCACACCCCTCTCTTCATCCGCTGTCCTGGTTGGTCTCCCCTCAGGTACTGTTTTCGCACTGACGCAAGGTGGAGTTGGGAGACGTCCGCCTTGTGACTCCAGCCTTCACTCTGGCCTCCTGAGGCCGTGTCCACGTGTGCCGTGAACGGAGTTCTGACGTTCGCGCGTGGTTACATCTGAAAGATGGCCAGTTATAAACCAGTTCTCTGTGCTCAACACTTTCTAAGTACAAGAGAAATAAGAGCTCCCACTCAGGGTCAACATGCCCATGGATGAAACACAGAGCTTTCAGCCAGAAGGTGGGAGAAGCTGGCCCCATGGCCCGGGAAGTGGTTGGGGATGTATTCATGCTGCGGACCCTGCTGGCCACCTCACGTCCCAGCTGGAATCGGGGTGGCCTAAGGTGCCTAGACACCTGCTACCTGCATGCACAGAGTAGAGAGCTGGCTGTGTGTGGCTGGGCGGGTGTGAAGTATGTTCCAGAAATGAGGCCAGTAGTCCCTGTAGTGAGTTTAGGGAGTGGCCTGGGTCCTCTTACTGCAGTGGTTTGTCATTCATTTTAATTCACAGATGTTCAACTGTCCATTTCAATATTTGATAATGACTCGACTTTTTATTAAGACATAGTTGACGTAAAGCACAGTATTTGTCCAGGTGTACGAGATAATAATTTGATATTTGTATATATCATGGAATGATCACCTCACACAGTTATGAAGTAGTTTCTGCTTCTGATGAGAACTTTTAAGATCTGCTCTCCCAGCCATACTGTAACATCACTGACTGCGTCACTTGCCGTACATCCCACTCCCCGAGCTGCTTTACCTATAACTCACCACCTCCATGCATTTCACCAAATCTGCAATAAACTTTTTTGGCAGCTATTATTCAGGAAGAAAAGAGGGAGGAGTGAGGAGTAAAAATGTGCCATAAAAGGGCGTGTTTCATCAAAAGTCAATAAATGCCCTTTCCTCCGGACGCGCATCTATTTAACAAAGGTGTCCTGGTGATGGCTCTGTGACCCGTAGGTCACAGATCTGCTGATGATGTATTCACATCGACCTTCTGTTACAACTTCTTCATAGAAATAAATATACATTTATAAAAATGTTGCAGAAGTAATGCGAAGTCTCCGTACTGGCTCCCCAGCTTCCTCTGACGTTGGCGAGGTGCACAATCGCCAGCCGGCCTCGAAGCCGG
This sequence comes from Crocuta crocuta, assembly GCF_008692635.1. Taxonomy (NCBI): domain Eukaryota; kingdom Metazoa; phylum Chordata; class Mammalia; order Carnivora; family Hyaenidae; genus Crocuta; species Crocuta crocuta. The sequence continues at coordinate 140,992 of NW_027551571.1, read as the reverse complement.
GACACTGCGGTTAGTGCGGATCTGTCAGCTGCACCCAGTCATCCTGCAGCGCTCTTCTGTCCGATCTTCCAGCTGCATTGCGTCTGTCTGTGTCCCTCCTGCCCCCTGTCTCCGCCAACCAGACACACTGTCTGTCCTCCCTTGTCTCTGCAATCCTGGTGAAAATGAAAGCTGCCCACGGTGATGACTCGCAGGTGTGATTGTGGAAGACACCTTCCCAGGCCCCAAAGGGAAGCAGAACCTTTCCATTAGGTTGAAAAACGTCCCTATCAGTCAGTTCTCTTCCGAGTCCAAGCTTCTGTGTGTGGCACCCGGGGAGCAGGGTGCTCACGGCCACGGCGCCGGCTCCGGGGGCTGAGGGCAAACTTTGCCAACAGCAGAGGGAACCAATACTGGCTCCCTGTCATCAGATGCTTCCAATAAAGAACTCTGCTAATTCAGAGACGCAACTACCTTTTTTGTGTCAGAAGGTGAAAGATCTGGCAGGACTATGGTGGAGATTCGCCAACTGGTGAAGAAGTGTAACACCGGAGATAAAATTGTTGCCATGAAAGAAGGCAATTTTGAGGGAACCCAGGATCATGGAAAACCATGTTTGTGCTAAATTAAGAAATCTCTGGAAGGGAAATGCATTTGGAATTGGTTGTGGTGTATATACATTCATGTATCTGCCCAAACACACTATGATATTGCACAATAGAAATAGAAAAAGATTTCAAACACACACATAAACGCACACAGGCACACATACGTGTGTGCAAACACATGTAGAGTAAGTGAACTGAAGACTTCTTGCAGTGATAATAATGTTGAATACCAAAGGGAAATTTCAACATGGCGATATACAAGGATATTTTTATTTATTCTGTTTTATTGTTTTTACAAAAATAGTTTTTAGTTTTTAAAGAATTGCTTTATAAATAAGCATAGGTCACTTTCTTGAATGAATAATTTAACAGCACTCAGATTTTTAATTGGATAAATGCACATTTAGTGAAATATTCAAAATATCCTGAATGCTGAAAGTTTATCCAGTTTATACTCTCTTGGAGAAGTATGTATCAAAGCAATAGAATCTGTATGGTGTTGATTTGAGGCAAAATTGTCAGTCAGTGAGTTTGCTTACCTTTAATGTTTCCTCATTTGTGTGTGTTCATCCAGTTGACAATACCACACAACCCAGAGGCTGTTTGACAGGAGGGAAGAAGATACTCAACGTATGTAAAGCACCCACCATAATGTTTTGTAAATGGTTGCTATTATTATTCGTCCAGATCTTTATCTAAATAGATGGCATATTAGTGGGATTCAATCGATTGATATTGTCAGTTGTGTTCAGTAGAAGCACCAGCAGGGAGAGGTCTACTTTGCCAGATCACTTACATAAAACCACCTACAAATTTATAAAAATTGGGAAGTGGCTTATCCTCTTCTGCATGGCCTAGATTCTGTCCTCTGGGCTTTTTATGTTAATGGTCGCTCAGTGGAATTCTCGCTTAGGATGTTGAAACTGTTCCCTTGTAGGACTCCAGTTGAGATCTTTCCAACATGGGAACAGATCATGGGAAAACAGGATGGCAGAGGTACTGTCTTGAATATGTAATATTCTTTATTACTATTATTATTACTATTGAAACATATGAATGCTTAGTGAGCAACAACATGGAAAGTAACATGGGGTGGAAGCTATGTAAATAGAGGCAGTGTCAGAATTTCTTTCTTAGTTGCCTAGACACAGGGATGGAACATTTTTGCCTTGGACGCCTGGCCCAAAATCATCGTGACTGGAGTCCACCACCAAAGGGCAGTGGTTCACAGGAAAACTCCCTCTCTGAGAGCACCCATCGCATGGACAAGCATAGCACTCTGCTCTGACAGTTAGAGACAGGTGGCATCGGTGAGCAGCATCCTGAGCCCTCCCGGAGAGGTGTAACCCCAGAGCCACCTGCCACCGTGGAGACAGGGACAAAGATGGGAATTGGGGCATCCATTGGTTAGCAGAAACCAAATTGTACTTAAGAAAGAAAGGAAACATACCTGTTGTATTTTCTTTCCTATTATTCTTCACAGAAAGTGCTGTACATCTTGGGGTTAGGTTTTCTTTGAAAGAACAAGCACACGGTGTACTTATAAAAATCAATGACAGGAGACATGGTGTTGACCGTCTGGTTGGGGAAGAACCTGGAGAAATGTAGTAACTGCCAGGAAAGGTTGAAGTGAGCAAGGAAGGAGCCCTGGGGAGAGGCTGGTGAGCGTGACAAGGTGCATATGCTGGTCAGGCTGTGAAACCTTGAAACCACAGGAGGAAACGCCAGGGCTATTGAAGGCACAGAAGTTACTTTATTAACAGTGAGAATATTGTAACAAAAAGAAAAATTAATTTTCCTCTGGTCAAAAAGTAGATGCGGAAGAGAGCAAGGAGACACAGACATGGAGGAACGCGCTGTGCCCGGTAGTCCAGAAAGGCGGGCCAGCTCTGACATAGGGCAGCTGCAGCCCAGCCCCTGAGAAACAGGGACGGGATTAACGTAGGACTATGAAATCACTACACGTAAAGTCTCTCCATGTCAGGCAGGAGGCTACATCAACATGAGCTACAGTCTCCATGAGTTTTAAGACTGTGGTGCAGTAATTATACGCATCACACAAAAAACAGCGTTAATATTCATATTTGGTAATTTCAAATTTTATTGGAAAGGTTATGCAAGGTGAAAACCCATGGATATGAATTAGAAATTTACTTAACATAGTGGACAGTATTGAGAAAATGGAAAAAAAAAACCCTGGAAAACCACATTTATATTTATTGACCTACATCATAAAGTTCAAAAATCGGAGAAAAATAAGTAGTGAATACCTGGAACAGAATCAAATTATAATTAACAAAAACACATAAAGCCTAAATAATGACAGAAATTACTAAAAATAGACTAAATGTACTTGGAACAAAAAAAAGAGCTTGGTCATGGGTGAGCTCCATTCCTGCCCCCCTTCTCCTTTAATGAAGTTGATCGAATCAACTGAAAAAATTATGGAAAATAAAATATGGCACGTGTATAGTGACATGCAGACTGTAGACGACACAGGAGCCCAGGTTTTATACTTGAATATACTCAAATATGTGTGGAATCACAATCTTCTATTCCTAAATCTTTTCTTCAACTAATTTTTGACATGTTGTAAGTTTTTATTTATTTATCATCTTCTAATTGATCAAACTTCCATTAAAAACAGTAACTTATGGAATATAAAAATCAGCAAAATAATGTTATTCAAGACTAATAACAGACCGGTTAAGATAAATAATTTATTCCCTTTATTTTCTTTATATATTTTTTTTTGGTGCTATCCATTGCCTTGGTTTTATTTGTATAAAATATCTAGGTCTCCTTTTCAAACAATTGAATCCTCAGGGGATAATTATTTAACTGTGTTCTGGTGGAGGATAAAGGACCAATGTGTTATTTCTGTTTTCAAAAGAGTAATGTGTTTTCCCCCAAATCTCTGTTCAAATCTCTTAATCTTGAGGAAATACCCCCTCTTGTTTCTGAGCTGTTGAATGTCTAAAGAGGGTCTCTGTGTATTCTTAAACAGTTTTAAAAATGTGATTATTTATATATGAAGTCAGGATATCAAATTTTATCGTCAGCATGTACACACATCCTTGAACATATTTCATTTTCTAATGATAATGTGGACAGTTACTAGGATGAGAATGTTCTCCAATTCAGTACGTCTTTGAGTACTTATTTTATGTCATACATTATTCTTGGATTTGTAAAGGGTTCAAAGATAAAGCATATCTTCCCTCTGGGGAGTCAGGCACCTATGAAATCATGCTAGGACAGAGTGGTCTATGGAAAAAGTTCAACAGACATATGTCCCAAAAAGAAGGCAAGAGAGGGAGAAGGTCACAGAGACGTTCATGAAATTTGTTCAGGTCCTTGAAGGACAGATAAGTCTATGGAGGGTTCACTTTCCTCCTTGTTTTCTTTGAAGACTGAAAACCCAGAGGTGAAAGGAGGTGAATTAATTAAGATGAAGTAGAATTGAAATCATGATTCTAACATGTACTGATAAGCAAAGTCCTTTTTCAGCCTTCTGAGTGTGACCTTGAATCAGGAATGTTGCATAATGTGGTCACTGGTAAGCCCAGTCCTAGTTATCAATGTCAGGGACTCTGCTCAGGTTGTTTTACTTAACTGTTTTGGTTTCCCTATGTGCCTAGGCTTTGCTTGCCAAAGGTACTCATTGTTCATTCATTCAATGAACACATGCGTATCAGTCCCCACCTGTTGCTATGCATGGGGAAGCACTCAGGTCCCTCAGCGGACACCTCATTCTCTCTGGGGGCTAGGAGATGTGTCCAGTTGAGAGGATAGGGAGAGAATGAGTGTCCACCCCAAGGCCCAGCTTTCAGTCAAGGGCAAGAGTATGGGGAAGTTCAAAGGAAACGTGAAGAATTTGGAAAATTGGTCTGTCCAGATGCAGCTGAAAGAAGAGGAGGAAGGTAGATCCTGGACGTAGGGAAAATGCCTGCAGGGTTTCCTCAGGGGCAATATGCACCTGCAAATGGAGTCACTTTGTTAACACACTTGAAGACAATGGGAGCCAAGAATTTTTGTGTCCAGCAAAAAAGATGCTCATGAACTTAGGGGAAGTGTTCTCTGGAGTCTTTCTTGAGGAGTCTATGAGAAAATGGGCATTGGTAAATGAACATGACTGGACACGTCTGAGCCAGAAGGCTACAGTGATCATTTCCTGTGTGGCCCTTTGAAGAAATAACCCTGAATAAGTGTTAACAGGGTGTGAGTATAGTAGTTAGTGGTCGTATCCTTTGACAATGTAATTGTAATTCAACTATAAGAATTTGAGAGGGAATGAAACAATTAGCTGTAAGAGCAATTGTTATACTTCTCAGTAATTACGTTGGTGGTGGTAATATTTAGTATCTTTATTTTGAAACTAATATGTTTTGGGGAGTAAAGTAAAAAGGAAGTAATTGTGAGATATTCTTATTCAATCATTGGCTCAATCCTTGATGGATGTTTGATGTAGAAGAAAGAAGCTAGCAATGCGGGATGTGATATATCTCAAAATATACAAAATAAAGAGCCTATAGTCCTGAATTTGAATTGTAATATCAGTATGAACTCATGAGTTCTTTGATCTGTAGCTATATATTCATTGAAAAAGCCTAGAAAAAAATACCAGTCCAATAGCAAAGATCATCCCTAGCATGCAGATGCTGGCCTAGAAATATTTCCCAGTAAAAGACACCAGAGCTTCTCAGAAAATGGAGCAAGAAAGGTACAAGATGAATCCGAAACATCTTGACATAACAGACAGAAAGAAAGCTATGGAAGACTCTATGAGTCATTGAAAAGACACAAGGTTCAACTTGAAGAGGCCTCCACTGATGAGTGGAGCTTTGAGACAACAGTAAAAAAAAAGGGGGGGGTGTCAAATGACTTATACTGCCTTTCCTATGGGAAGTCTATCAAGAGATCACATAGTAGTTGGAAGGAATCTTCTCCCTACAAAAATATTTCCTCTAATCTAGGAAACCATAAATTACATAATTAGAAGATGATCATTTTGCAATCTTTACTGCATCTAATCATCGAGCATTACTGACCAATCACAAAACCATGACGAGAAATTATGTACTTCTTGGTGGAAACCCATAACCCCGCCAAAGGCACACCATAGGCATGGAAGCTGACCCTGTTTAAGCCTTGTGGTCCAAGGTAATTTGCAGGAACTGAGGAGACTAGGAGACCGCGCTGTGCTGGCCCATGTGTGTGAGGCCAACAGAACCGTGGGAAGCTCTGCATGAGAGGGGTTAGTCTGAGGGGGGTGACTGGCATTAGGATGGAGCATATGGAAAGTCTTCGGGGTGGGGCGTGGTACTAGAAATGTCCCACTGACCTGGGCTAAGGTGAAACAGACTTTTTGCATTGTAATAATTCGGTAAGCTCTCCATCTGTTTTCTGTCATGTCTTTATAGTTGTCTTTTATCTTGTAATTTTAAAAAAATTATTAAAACACAAAGTCATAAAAGACCTACATGTCAGTATTATTGTTTGGAGGGAATAAAGATTGAAAGCAAATGGCGTTAGGCTATACAGGCAAAAGTTACATATATTTTAGAATGTGAGTACTTCGAGACGTGCGGAAAAGTGAAGGGGTAACACGACCGTAAGCGCACACCAGCAAAGTTTACCTAATGTTAACACGTTGGCGTCTGGACTCCAATTTTTATTTTTTATTTATTTTATTTTTTTAATGTTTGTTTTTGAGAGAGAGAAACAGAGAGATAGAACATGAGCAAGGGAGGCGCAGAGACAGAGAGAAACAGATATCATAGCAGGCTCCAGGCTCTGACCTATCAGCACAAAGCCCAATGCAGGACTTGAACTCACGAACTGCAAGATCATGACCTGAACCAAAGTTGGACTCGTAACCCACTGAGCCACCCAGATACCCCCAGGCTCCAATTTTTAAAAATGTTTGCGTTCATCATTGTTTAAATTTGAGTCTAGTTGACACACAATGTTGCATTAGTGTCAAGTGTACAACATAGTGATTCAACAACTCTGTAGGCTATGCTGTGCTCACCACAGGCATGGCCACTGTCTGTCCCCATGACACTGTCACAGTACCATTGACCCTGTTCCTTGTGCCTTTCATCCCTGTGACTTACTCATTCTGTAACCGGAGGCCTGGGCCTCCCCCTCTCCTTCACCTGTTCTGTCCACCACTGCCTCCCGCCAGGGGCAACCGTCAGCCTGCTCTCTGTAGTTACAGGTCTGATTCTGCTTGTTTGTTTGTTTGTTTGTTTATTCATTTGCTCTGTTTTTTAGATTCTACATATGAGTTGCTTCATATGGTATTTGTCTTTATCTGATCTATTTCACTTAGCATAATGCCCTCTAGGTCCATCCTTGTGGTCACAAACAGCAAAATCCNCCCCCCCCCCTTTTTTTTTTGTGGTTAAGTGCCTTCCACATACATAGCAGCAATAAAAATATGGGTCTACAATCTGTCATCTGCAATTCAGAAGTCCAAAACACACTGAAAAACTATTTTTGTGTGTTTGTTTAGTTGCCCATTTGTAGGCAAACCTGCCCCTCTCCGAAGTTGTGAGACAGCCACACCTGCCCTGGGCAGATGGGACCCTCGGCGGTAACGCAGCCTCCACACTGTGGGCGTCCACATGCGCGCACTGAGGGCGGGACGGCTGGGAGCTCCCCGGGCCCAGGGAGGTCATGCCAGGGGCAGCGCCTGGGCCCTGTGTCTTTCCTAATGTCTGAGTAGGAAATTTGAATCTGATACACATCTGACTCCCAGGTTTGGGTTAAGGGTTTATAGGCCTGTATTGGGAGGTAAAACTGAATTTGGGCTTTTCTAGACTAAAATCGTGTTTGATTCACTAGTTTCGGAATAAAAGGATGAATTGTAAAAATGTAATCAAGATCAGAGTGGTTTCTTGAGCTATGATAAAATGCTGATTTTGTGTTTTCCTTATTTCGGGAAGGGATAAATAATTTCAGGAATGTAGAAAGTCTAAGATAATAAAGTATTTGCTAAATAATGCTCACCTCACCTTCCCCGGGAGTCAGGGCTTTGCCTTTAACCACCAGTCTTACCCCTTTCCAGTTAGGCAGTGGTAGTCACCACAGTGACCTGAATTCCATTCGAGTCCCCAGGTGAAGTAAGTCATCGTTCCAGAAACATCTGAATGTTCAGATCAGGAAAAGAAAGAGAACAAAAATGACCCAAAATGGCGAATGCTGAACATGGCTGTGTTTTCAGGATGACAGATGTGGGACCAGCCCTGTGTAAAGTTATGAAGGGGAACATTTCATGTTGATCCCCTCCTGACACTCTCTCAGCAAACCCCGAAGCCCAGTCTTCCAGAGTAATGTAATATTTCTCAGCGAGTGACTAATTCTTCCCAAGGCTTAGCTCATAATAATGACGTTAGCGCAGAGTGAGACTCCATCTAGGGACATTTACATGGTAAAAGGTGGCTCTTGGAGATGTAAAAATGGAGTTCTCAAGGAATGAGCCCATAATGCTGGGGCGACCAGAATTAGGTTGAGTGATGCAGGGAGGGACTCTCTGACAAGCAGCAAGTGATGCTGTTAGGCAGTACCTTCCTCACTAGTTCATTGGATTGCCACTCTGCATTCTGGGAACACACTCTACTTACTGTTCTGTTTGTTTTTTTCTCCAGTGAATGCCTTTAAAAAATGTATATGGAGGCTATTTAGCTCTGCTTTAATATGGGATACTTAAAAAAAGACCAAGCGAGTGACGAGAAGTGGTTCACAGTGGTGGTCAAATGGCCTGAATGCAGAGCGTAGGAGATGAGACACGCGCTCTCTCCCAAGGTGAAGGTGGTTCAGGGACCCATCTTTCAGGCTGTGCTTCTCTGAAGGCGTGTGGTTAGAGGAAGAGGAGGTGCACAAGAGTAGCCCAGGTGAATGTTTGATTTTTGTCACTTTTGATACTCATTTTCATTTGCTACTCACTATATGATACTCACTTTCACATGCTAGCAGTTTGCCATCTGTATAGGAAGAGCTGTTGTCGCCAGGGTGTACTCACCAGTGCTGGGGCCCCGCACACTCATGACTCAGCCACCACTTGAGACAGCAGAGGGCAGAACGTACATAAGTGCAACATAGAACTTTAGAGTAACCGGCTTAGACATAAAATCTTTAAACTAGCTTGAGTATATCAAAAGAATTCTTTTCTTTTTGTATAATTATTTAGTAGAAGGTAAGTAGATCATCCAGTAATGGGGGACAGAGGAGAATACTTAATACCACTTTGCTTCAACAATGACCTTAAGCAGCTGTGAAAGAGTCTGATCCTTCTAAATTGTTTTCGTCCACACAGTGGATTCATGTCATACGCATGTGTAACTTGCAGGCATTCATGTAATGACCATCATTTAATAAAAGAGAGAGAGAGACAAAATAATTCAAATAATCCAAGTAGCAAAGTAGTCATTCGTGACAGACTGCAAAGCCCAAACAAAACATTACGAGTGGAGTCACGTGGAAAGTGTAAGAAGTGTGGACAGCTTCCAGGAGTGAGGACTGAGACTGGCTGATGAGCAGCAAAGAAACAGGCCCTCAGTCTTAGGAGGAAAAGGGGATGAATCCGGTCAAAAACCCAAGTGGCCTTGGAAATGAACTGATCCCCAGCACCTCCTGAGATGAACGCAGTCCGCACACAACTTGATTTCATTCTTGTATACAACCCATTTAAGGAGAAATTTGGGGGGCGCCTGGGTGGCTCAGTCGGTTAAGCGTCTGACTTCAGCTCAGGTCATGATCACACAGTTCATGGGTCCGAGCCCCGAGTCAGGCTCTGTGCTGACAGCTCAGAGCCTGGAGCCTTCTTCGGATTCTGTGTCTCCCTTTCTCTCTGCCCCTCCCCTGCTCATGCTCTGACTCTCTCTGTCTCTCATAAGTAAATAAATGTTTTTTAAAAATGTTTTTAAAAAGGAGAAATTTGGGGTGGGTGAGAGTGGAGGTCCTTTTGCAGCATTTTGTGTTAGTGACAATACTCGCAGACTATGGTGTTTGCGTGCATCTCAATGGGGCAATTTTCTACAAATGGGCAAACTGTCCTGGTCATCTTCCAAAAAGGTGTTAAGTATGTATATATATTTTGTTCTGAAACAGATGAGGTCTTAGAAAATTTGCACTTTGAAATCCAATATTATCTTTTATTCATCCTTTTTTTTTTCATTTTGATTGTTTATCACTAGACTGGAGATATTTTAAAATGAAGGAGACAGAGAATTAGACCCTGAGCCAGGTGATGAGGAAGACAAACCGTTCCATATTTTAGAAAAACTGAAGCTATTAAATATCAGCTTATTCTTATATTTATCTACTATTCTGGTTTCCCTCTGTATTTCTGAATTATATTCCCACATTGCTATACTTTTTGCTTCTAATTGAGGTAATATCTGTTGACATTCTGGGTTGAAGATGAGAACTTAGATTGTTCATGTCCACTCCGGTGTACCAGCACCTCCTCCCGCCCCCAGCCCACCCNCATGGAAGCAGATAACAGTATAACTTAGAAACTACCCAGTATTTCCGTGATAATGACCACATGGTCAACACCCGTGACTGAGGCTCGTACGTGTAGCGCCTACTTTCCCTCCTTGCCGAATAGTTTTGTCTGGAGAGGCCAGTGCTCTTATTTGCTAATTTATTTTATGTACATATTTACTCAACCAGAAGGAGAACCTTTCCATCATGTGACTCTGCACTGCATTGTTGAACATCCGGTCTAGAGCTTGCGTCCTCCTGAGGCATCTGGGGTGGGGCTCCCTCAGGCTGGCCGCTCGGGGGCTATCCAGGGTACCATCTCCATCATCATGTCGGGAAGCCCCTCATCCTGTTTCTTGAGTTGAATCCCACAGCCTTTTGCTGTCTTGGTTCACCACCCGCATCTAGGTGCAGTAAAGATACTCACTTTGGTATCTTTGTAGGGGAGAACCCACAGGAGGCGGATTATTGACAGATACATATCTGGGCTGCACGTGGCTGCTTGTAGCTGAAAATATAACCCTTTTGGCAGAGCCAAAGAGTTTAGGGTTTCCTTTGGTTTCTCACATGGCGGGAGGCATGAAGGACATTCAGGTGTGATGTGGTGTCAGCTACATCATCAGGGTGTCATATCCACCCCATGTTTTCATATGTCATCCTGGGCTTTGCCTCTGACCTCAGGCCTGTGATCCAGGGAGAAGGAACCAAGCTTTCTCCTTGCACATGTTCATCCTTCTCTTTGGAGGGAAAACCCTCAGCGGCAGAACCCTACACACCTCCCATCAGCAGATTTATGTGACATAAACACTGTTAGGTCTGCAGTGCTTTTCCGGGCACTTCGCTGTCAGCAGCAACACTATGATTCTGCTGATAAGGAGGTGGGGGTGGGGGATGTGGCTAAAGGGCTCCCCCACACCTTGTCTCGTTACTTTCTTAGTCTTACTTCCCTCCTTTACTATTAGTTTACTGGACGGGATGCCAGGTGGGAAACCTCTTCCCCTCAGAATGTTGGAAGTACTTTCTCTTGGATACTCACACACATAAAAGCTCATTGGACTTCTGGATCCTCAAGCTTTTCGTGTGATCTCCCCCCACCTTTCCAGTGTGTTCTGGACTCAGGATTGCGTGTCCCATGTGGGCTCCATCGTGACTGTGAATCTGGGCCCTCAGTGCAGCTTTGTAACCTATAAGCTCGTGTCCCCCAGTGGTGAGTATGTTTCTGATTTTGTTCTTTGATGATTTCCTACTCTTTCTTTCTTCTCTTTCTTTTCTCTCTCTCCCTGTTTCTGGGTCTCTTACGAGTCAGAGGCTGGACTTGCTGCGTGGATCCACTGACAGTCTTCCCCTTGCCCATTTGTTTTCCATCTGGTTCTGTTGTTGCTCTGCTTGCTGGGGGTCTTCGCAAGACCTCCTTCGGGCCCCTCCGGCACTGTCGGCGCTGGCCATCAGGCGCCGATGCAAGGGGTCCTCTTGGTTCTTTGAATTCTCCTCCTTTTCATATAAATTCTCATTCTCCTTTTAGGTACGCATGACATTCCCTTGTCCCAAAAATGTCATTTTTTTGGACTTTTCTTCTGTAACTTTTCTTACCACAAGTTTCTGAGGTTCTCTTTTCTTTGGTTTCACATCTATTTTTCTTACGAGAGGCTGTTCTCAGACACCTGGAAACCCTTCCCCTCGAAGGCTGACGTGAAGCTCTGTGTAAACGTGTGTGCCTGTGGCCACGTAAGCTTCCTTGTGGGCTGGGCTGGCTGAGCTCCGTCAGCGGGAAGTTCCACAAGTAGCTCTAGTATTTTTGTCTAGAGAGTCTCATTCTTAGAAAAAAAATCCTACAAAACCCTCCCTGTGGTGTTCAAGCCCCTTTGCCGCGAATCGAAGGAGGAAGTCCGGGGGTCCGTGCGGGGCGTGGGGCCTCCTCGGTGGGCCCCGCATCTCGGGCATGACCTGTTCCCCCCAATCCTGTGGCTCCGTGCCTCCGAGGCACAGGAAGTGAACAACTCCAGCGTGAGTCTGGAGGCTCATGTGTGAGGTCAGAGAGCAGCATTCCCAGGGCGCCCCTCCTATCGGGACAGTTGTCTGACAAGTATCCAGAGAAATGGCGCCCAACGTTTCAAATATGACTGACCTGAAAACGTCATGATCCGCGATAGTCTGACAAATAGTATTTTTCCTCAAAAAAGCAGCCCTCTTCTAGGCTGTGAACTGAAGTCCTGGACTCTGGGCTGCCCTTGGCCCCAGAAGCCAGTGCTCTCTGCCTCCTCCATGACACCTCCTGCTCAGGGCTCTCACCTCCTCCATCACACTGCCTGCCCCAGGCTCTCACCTCCTCCATCACACTGCCTGCCCCAGGGCTCTCACCTCCTCCATCACACTGCCAGTTCCCATGGCCCTCGATTCTCCTGCTTCGGGTGAGCCCTTACTATGTCTCCCAGAGGTGTTTTCCACCTCGCAACAATCTGGAAACCCTTCAGATACTTTTGAGATTGTTCAGTAGATCGCCTATGAGTAATGAAGACCATGTGAGACTCAGACAAAAGGCCACTATGGTCTTTACGTTGGTCCTAACATTGTTAATAAAGCAGTCGTAACAGGCCTGATCACATATTCATTCTTGTCTGTTAATTCTGAAGAAATGAGCCCGAGAAGCCCTGGAAGAGCCATCTTCCCATATTTCAGTACAAAATCTGGGAAACGTGGAAGAGCCTCTGAGAGTAAAACATTCACTCTTATTCACACGCAAACGCGCACACAGCAGTATCGATCACCTGACTTCCTCTAAACCATCTCCCTACTTCACCTGTTTAGAGCGTAGCTGGGGTTGGACTGCGGACATCAAAGTCCTCGCAATGGCCCCACGAGACAGTGGCACTTCTTACCTTGAAGCTTGAAGCAGAAGAAGGCCTTTCAAACTCTCACTCGGAGTCAGCCTTCTTTTATTTTGCACACAATTCGAACGAAACTTATCTTATTCTAAAGCTGCATAAATGGGGAGAGAAGTGAACTGCTGTGGGTGAGTACTCTGAGGAGCCCCGGATCACTGGCCAGACGACAGGAAGCACACTCTGCGATGAAACAGAGCACAAGGCTGGAGGGAGCCACGTGGCGCTGTCTTAGATTTGGAGACATCGGTGTGACCTCAGGCTTAGCTTAACGCAGATGCAGAGACGGAAACATAGCTGTGGACGCGTGTCTCTTGCAGGTAGCATGTCGCCGCCTGTTCCTGTTCTGTCTGCCAAGCAGCCGAGAAGCAGGCGTGTCCAGGAGCAACGAGATCACTCCGAAGGCAGGTCTTTCTCACACTGTTCTCCTGTAAAAGGAACTAGGGTTCCTTGGAGGAAGTAACGGATTCTAGAAACATTTCAGCAGGAAGATGATAACGTGAGCCTGGAACATCTTGTAGCTCCAGAGAGAAAGGAACTGCTCAAGTATCACAAGTATCAGGACACATCAGGGGGACACAGGAACCACCCTGGAAAACTCCCAATGGCCACAGATGAAAAACTGTGAGCAAATAAAGTAGGTCGTCTGTTATCAGAGTAAAGCCCCAAATGCAAAATAATCATCAGTGAGTTCACACTCACGTGAATAAAAGATGAAAGAAAGAAATGGATGGAAGAATGTCAAGTTAATTATGTAGACAGCCTACCCTCGAGTTAGGAGGAGTAGAGGCCCCCAGCCCTTACATGCAGGCTGTGCCCCAGCCTCCTCTTCTCAGGAGGGTGGGACAGAAGGGGGTGGAAGTACCTTTCTTTGGAGAGTTCCACGCACGTGACCTCAGTCAGCGATCAAGGTCAGCATCGACAGTCATAAACCGGTGACTCTGATATAGAGCTGTGAGGATGAGACTTTACCTCTGGGCCTTCCTTCCAGGGAAACATCATCAGTTCTAACCAGGAGACAAACATCGCACTAGTTCAAATGGAGTGCTGGTCTGCAAAATACCTGGCCTTTTTCCTCAAAACCACCAAGGTCATGAAAACCAGGGGAAGTCTGAAAAATTGTCTCAGCAAGAGCAGGCTCAGGAGACACCACACATGCTGTGGGACCTGGGATGCGGGACAGGGAGAGGGGCTCAGGTGGGACGTGCCGTGGGGCCTGGGTGGGGTGCGGGACAGGGAGAGGGGCTCAGGTAAGAACTAAAACAGTATGAATAAAGTATAGACTTCAGTTAATAAATACTAAGATGTCTGGAGTGCCTGGCTGGCTCAGTCGGTTAAGCATCTGATTCTTGGTTTCGGCTTGTGTCATGGTCTCACAGTTCATGGCTTTGAGCCCTACACTGGGCTCTGCATCGACAGCACGGAGCCTGCTTGGGATTCTCTCCTCCCTCTCTGCCTCTCCCCCCAATAAATAAACAAACAAATAGTGTTTACAAAAACAGTAAGATGTCAATATTGGTTCATTATTTATGACAAATCTACCTATGTAAAGTAAATACTAACAGTGGGAGAATCGAGGGGAGGGGTGTGTAGTAGTCTTTGTACTAAAAAGTTTATTTAAAACAAAGTTTTTATTAAAACAAAAAGGGACATAACTCCAAATAATGGCCAGTCTGGAGTGAGTCAGCATACGTGCAGCTATTTTTAAATAATACAGTGCATTGTGAAATCATAAAGGCCTGTTTATAGAGATCAGTAGACTGAGGCTCCATTTCTGGGTAAGTGCTCACTAGTTGTGTGTTCTGCAAACACCTAGCCTTAGATTCAGTTTGCTTCTGTGCAAGATATGACAATAACAGCCTCTACTTCATAGGGTTTCTGGAGCAGTAAATTATTTCATTAATACAAGGTACTTAGTTCTGTTCCTGGCAGACAATGAGCACCTAGTAATCTGTGCTATCATCATGCAACATTAAGGCACCATACAGCCCTGTTCGGGATGGTCTAAAGCACGGATAGAGGGTGAACATCTTTGTGAAATAACTTAAGCAGAAAGAAGAAAGGTGCAACATTGTGGAAAGTTCCATCTAAAATGTTAAGACATACAATCATCCACCTGAGCACGATGGAGAGACGTGGGGTGCAGGGATGGGGAGCAAGTCACGTAAATGTGCGCGTCCAGGCACTGGAGGCCCTCACAGGGCCCGGGGTTTTGTTTTGTTTTGTTTTTCATCAGGTTTGATACAGTGCATGGCCGGGAGGAACAAGGGGGTGTGGGAGCTGAGTTTGAGTTGCGGTGTCGTCTGAGGTCGAAGGTTAGTGACCGCAGAGCCACAGAACCACGAGGTCAAGGTGTCCGCTCACGGGAGGGATAACCTCTTCTCAGAGGGCCAGCTGCCTCAGATGGCCCTTCCCTGAGAATCTGGGATAACCGAGAGAGTCGCCCTTCAGCCGGTGGCGGCCCGGCCCCCGTGCTGCTTCTCTGATATCCCGACCGGCGTCTCAGCTGCGTGGCCGGATGCAGTTCCTGCACTTGTCAAATGCACACACGCAGGGAGTGGGCTGGTGACCCGACACCAGAGCTCCCCCTTCAAACCCTAGGGGGTCGTTTGCAAACCCCCCTCCAGGCACAGCCCTGCGCGGGCTGGGTGGGCTGAGGGAGGGAGGGTGAGGGAGCGGCCCTCCCTCGATTCAGGCAGCCCCTGGTGGCCAGAGGCCCGTCCTCTCTCGGCTCTGCGGGGACAGCGCTGGGCAGTCGAGTGAGAGCCCGCCTCCTCCCTGCTCAGGACGCCCAGCACGTGTGTGGACCTCCTGTCCCCCAGATCTTCCAGTGGGCCCGCAGGCCCCGTCCCGGCTGAGCCCCTCTCACGGAGCGGCTTCTACATCCTGACCAGAGCCTGGCCAACAAGTAGAACTGCGTTTCAGGAGCAAAAGCATTGAAGAGAGCAAGCCCAAAAAAGCAGCCAGGAAGCCCTTTGATGCCTCCAATCTCCCTTGAAAAATTCGTCTGTTCCTGGGTTTTCCTTTTCATCCACAGCTCACAGGAAGGTGGACGTGGGTTCACTCAGCCCTGCCATTTGCCCGCTGACGCGGATGCCACAGAAGCAGGCGACCTGCGAGCTCTTGCAGCACCTGCCTTGGGGCTCAGAGCTTGTTGAGCCTGAAGGGCCGTGATCCCAGGCCCTAGAGGCCAGACGGTCCTGCCTCATCTCTGTTATCGCCACACCCCTCTCTTCATCCGCTGTCCTGGTTGGTCTCCCCTCAGGTACTGTTTTCGCACTGACGCAAGGTGGAGTTGGGAGACGTCCGCCTTGTGACTCCAGCCTTCACTCTGGCCTCCTGAGGCCGTGTCCACGTGTGCCGTGAACGGAGTTCTGACGTTCGCGCGTGGTTACATCTGAAAGATGGCCAGTTATAAACCAGTTCTCTGTGCTCAACACTTTCTAAGTACAAGAGAAATAAGAGCTCCCACTCAGGGTCAACATGCCCATGGATGAAACACAGAGCTTTCAGCCAGAAGGTGGGAGAAGCTGGCCCCATGGCCCGGGAAGTGGTTGGGGATGTATTCATGCTGCGGACCCTGCTGGCCACCTCACGTCCCAGCTGGAATCGGGGTGGCCTAAGGTGCCTAGACACCTGCTACCTGCATGCACAGAGTAGAGAGCTGGCTGTGTGTGGCTGGGCGGGTGTGAAGTATGTTCCAGAAATGAGGCCAGTAGTCCCTGTAGTGAGTTTAGGGAGTGGCCTGGGTCCTCTTACTGCAGTGGTTTGTCATTCATTTTAATTCACAGATGTTCAACTGTCCATTTCAATATTTGATAATGACTCGACTTTTTATTAAGACATAGTTGACGTAAAGCACAGTATTTGTCCAGGTGTACGAGATAATAATTTGATATTTGTATATATCATGGAATGATCACCTCACACAGTTATGAAGTAGTTTCTGCTTCTGATGAGAACTTTTAAGATCTGCTCTCCCAGCCATACTGTAACATCACTGACTGCGTCACTTGCCGTACATCCCACTCCCCGAGCTGCTTTACCTATAACTCACCACCTCCATGCATTTCACCAAATCTGCAATAAACTTTTTTGGCAGCTATTATTCAGGAAGAAAAGAGGGAGGAGTGAGGAGTAAAAATGTGCCATAAAAGGGCGTGTTTCATCAAAAGTCAATAAATGCCCTTTCCTCCGGACGCGCATCTATTTAACAAAGGTGTCCTGGTGATGGCTCTGTGACCCGTAGGTCACAGATCTGCTGATGATGTATTCACATCGACCTTCTGTTACAACTTCTTCATAGAAATAAATATACATTTATAAAAATGTTGCAGAAGTAATGCGAAGTCTCCGTACTGGCTCCCCAGCTTCCTCTGACGTTGGCGAGGTGCACAATCGCCAGCCGGCCTCGAAGCCGGGACACTGCGGTTAGTGCGGATCTGTCAGCTGCACCCAGTCATCCTGCAGCGCTCTTCTGTCCGATCTTCCAGCTGCATTGCGTCTGTCTGTGTCCCTCCTGCCCCCTGTCTCCGCCAACCAGACACACTGTCTGTCCTCCCTTGTCTCTGCAATCCTGGTGAAAATGAAAGCTGCCCACGGTGATGACTCGCAGGTGTGATTGTGGAAGACACCTTCCCAGGCCCCAAAGGGAAGCAGAACCTTTCCATTAGGTTGAAAAACGTCCCTATCAGTCAGTTCTCTTCCGAGTCCAAGCTTCTGTGTGTGGCACCCGGGGAGCAGGGTGCTCACGGCCACGGCGCCGGCTCCGGGGGCTGAGGGCAAACTTTGCCAACAGCAGAGGGAACCAATACTGGCTCCCTGTCATCAGATGCTTCCAATAAAGAACTCTGCTAATTCAGAGACGCAACTACCTTTTTTGTGTCAGAAGGTGAAAGATCTGGCAGGACTATGGTGGAGATTCGCCAACTGGTGAAGAAGTGTAACACCGGAGATAAAATTGTTGCCATGAAAGAAGGCAATTTTGAGGGAACCCAGGATCATGGAAAACCATGTTTGTGCTAAATTAAGAAATCTCTGGAAGGGAAATGCATTTGGAATTGGTTGTGGTGTATATACATTCATGTATCTGCCCAAACACACTATGATATTGCACAATAGAAATAGAAAAAGATTTCAAACACACACATAAACGCACACAGGCACACATACGTGTGTGCAAACACATGTAGAGTAAGTGAACTGAAGACTTCTTGCAGTGATAATAATGTTGAATACCAAAGGGAAATTTCAACATGGCGATATACAAGGATATTTTTATTTATTCTGTTTTATTGTTTTTACAAAAATAGTTTTTAGTTTTTAAAGAATTGCTTTATAAATAAGCATAGGTCACTTTCTTGAATGAATAATTTAACAGCACTCAGATTTTTAATTGGATAAATGCACATTTAGTGAAATATTCAAAATATCCTGAATGCTGAAAGTTTATCCAGTTTATACTCTCTTGGAGAAGTATGTATCAAAGCAATAGAATCTGTATGGTGTTGATTTGAGGCAAAATTGTCAGTCAGTGAGTTTGCTTACCTTTAATGTTTCCTCATTTGTGTGTGTTCATCCAGTTGACAATACCACACAACCCAGAGGCTGTTTGACAGGAGGGAAGAAGATACTCAACGTATGTAAAGCACCCACCATAATGTTTTGTAAATGGTTGCTATTATTATTCGTCCAGATCTTTATCTAAATAGATGGCATATTAGTGGGATTCAATCGATTGATATTGTCAGTTGTGTTCAGTAGAAGCACCAGCAGGGAGAGGTCTACTTTGCCAGATCACTTACATAAAACCACCTACAAATTTATAAAAATTGGGAAGTGGCTTATCCTCTTCTGCATGGCCTAGATTCTGTCCTCTGGGCTTTTTATGTTAATGGTCGCTCAGTGGAATTCTCGCTTAGGATGTTGAAACTGTTCCCTTGTAGGACTCCAGTTGAGATCTTTCCAACATGGGAACAGATCATGGGAAAACAGGATGGCAGAGGTACTGTCTTGAATATGTAATATTCTTTATTACTATTATTATTACTATTGAAACATATGAATGCTTAGTGAGCAACAACATGGAAAGTAACATGGGGTGGAAGCTATGTAAATAGAGGCAGTGTCAGAATTTCTTTCTTAGTTGCCTAGACACAGGGATGGAACATTTTTGCCTTGGACGCCTGGCCCAAAATCATCGTGACTGGAGTCCACCACCAAAGGGCAGTGGTTCACAGGAAAACTCCCTCTCTGAGAGCACCCATCGCATGGACAAGCATAGCACTCTGCTCTGACAGTTAGAGACAGGTGGCATCGGTGAGCAGCATCCTGAGCCCTCCCGGAGAGGTGTAACCCCAGAGCCACCTGCCACCGTGGAGACAGGGACAAAGATGGGAATTGGGGCATCCATTGGTTAGCAGAAACCAAATTGTACTTAAGAAAGAAAGGAAACATACCTGTTGTATTTTCTTTCCTATTATTCTTCACAGAAAGTGCTGTACATCTTGGGGTTAGGTTTTCTTTGAAAGAACAAGCACACGGTGTACTTATAAAAATCAATGACAGGAGACATGGTGTTGACCGTCTGGTTGGGGAAGAACCTGGAGAAATGTAGTAACTGCCAGGAAAGGTTGAAGTGAGCAAGGAAGGAGCCCTGGGGAGAGGCTGGTGAGCGTGACAAGGTGCATATGCTGGTCAGGCTGTGAAACCTTGAAACCACAGGAGGAAACGCCAGGGCTATTGAAGGCACAGAAGTTACTTTATTAACAGTGAGAATATTGTAACAAAAAGAAAAATTAATTTTCCTCTGGTCAAAAAGTAGATGCGGAAGAGAGCAAGGAGACACAGACATGGAGGAACGCGCTGTGCCCGGTAGTCCAGAAAGGCGGGCCAGCTCTGACATAGGGCAGCTGCAGCCCAGCCCCTGAGAAACAGGGACGGGATTAACGTAGGACTATGAAATCACTACACGTAAAGTCTCTCCATGTCAGGCAGGAGGCTACATCAACATGAGCTACAGTCTCCATGAGTTTTAAGACTGTGGTGCAGTAATTATACGCATCACACAAAAAACAGCGTTAATATTCATATTTGGTAATTTCAAATTTTATTGGAAAGGTTATGCAAGGTGAAAACCCATGGATATGAATTAGAAATTTACTTAACATAGTGGACAGTATTGAGAAAATGGAAAAAAAAAACCCTGGAAAACCACATTTATATTTATTGACCTACATCATAAAGTTCAAAAATCGGAGAAAAATAAGTAGTGAATACCTGGAACAGAATCAAATTATAATTAACAAAAACACATAAAGCCTAAATAATGACAGAAATTACTAAAAATAGACTAAATGTACTTGGAACAAAAAAAAGAGCTTGGTCATGGGTGAGCTCCATTCCTGCCCCCCTTCTCCTTTAATGAAGTTGATCGAATCAACTGAAAAAATTATGGAAAATAAAATATGGCACGTGTATAGTGACATGCAGACTGTAGACGACACAGGAGCCCAGGTTTTATACTTGAATATACTCAAATATGTGTGGAATCACAATCTTCTATTCCTAAATCTTTTCTTCAACTAATTTTTGACATGTTGTAAGTTTTTATTTATTTATCATCTTCTAATTGATCAAACTTCCATTAAAAACAGTAACTTATGGAATATAAAAATCAGCAAAATAATGTTATTCAAGACTAATAACAGACCGGTTAAGATAAATAATTTATTCCCTTTATTTTCTTTATATATTTTTTTTTGGTGCTATCCATTGCCTTGGTTTTATTTGTATAAAATATCTAGGTCTCCTTTTCAAACAATTGAATCCTCAGGGGATAATTATTTAACTGTGTTCTGGTGGAGGATAAAGGACCAATGTGTTATTTCTGTTTTCAAAAGAGTAATGTGTTTTCCCCCAAATCTCTGTTCAAATCTCTTAATCTTGAGGAAATACCCCCTCTTGTTTCTGAGCTGTTGAATGTCTAAAGAGGGTCTCTGTGTATTCTTAAACAGTTTTAAAAATGTGATTATTTATATATGAAGTCAGGATATCAAATTTTATCGTCAGCATGTACACACATCCTTGAACATATTTCATTTTCTAATGATAATGTGGACAGTTACTAGGATGAGAATGTTCTCCAATTCAGTACGTCTTTGAGTACTTATTTTATGTCATACATTATTCTTGGATTTGTAAAGGGTTCAAAGATAAAGCATATCTTCCCTCTGGGGAGTCAGGCACCTATGAAATCATGCTAGGACAGAGTGGTCTATGGAAAAAGTTCAACAGACATATGTCCCAAAAAGAAGGCAAGAGAGGGAGAAGGTCACAGAGACGTTCATGAAATTTGTTCAGGTCCTTGAAGGACAGATAAGTCTATGGAGGGTTCACTTTCCTCCTTGTTTTCTTTGAAGACTGAAAACCCAGAGGTGAAAGGAGGTGAATTAATTAAGATGAAGTAGAATTGAAATCATGATTCTAACATGTACTGATAAGCAAAGTCCTTTTTCAGCCTTCTGAGTGTGACCTTGAATCAGGAATGTTGCATAATGTGGTCACTGGTAAGCCCAGTCCTAGTTATCAATGTCAGGGACTCTGCTCAGGTTGTTTTACTTAACTGTTTTGGTTTCCCTATGTGCCTAGGCTTTGCTTGCCAAAGGTACTCATTGTTCATTCATTCAATGAACACATGCGTATCAGTCCCCACCTGTTGCTATGCATGGGGAAGCACTCAGGTCCCTCAGCGGACACCTCATTCTCTCTGGGGGCTAGGAGATGTGTCCAGTTGAGAGGATAGGGAGAGAATGAGTGTCCACCCCAAGGCCCAGCTTTCAGTCAAGGGCAAGAGTATGGGGAAGTTCAAAGGAAACGTGAAGAATTTGGAAAATTGGTCTGTCCAGATGCAGCTGAAAGAAGAGGAGGAAGGTAGATCCTGGACGTAGGGAAAATGCCTGCAGGGTTTCCTCAGGGGCAATATGCACCTGCAAATGGAGTCACTTTGTTAACACACTTGAAGACAATGGGAGCCAAGAATTTTTGTGTCCAGCAAAAAAGATGCTCATGAACTTAGGGGAAGTGTTCTCTGGAGTCTTTCTTGAGGAGTCTATGAGAAAATGGGCATTGGTAAATGAACATGACTGGACACGTCTGAGCCAGAAGGCTACAGTGATCATTTCCTGTGTGGCCCTTTGAAGAAATAACCCTGAATAAGTGTTAACAGGGTGTGAGTATAGTAGTTAGTGGTCGTATCCTTTGACAATGTAATTGTAATTCAACTATAAGAATTTGAGAGGGAATGAAACAATTAGCTGTAAGAGCAATTGTTATACTTCTCAGTAATTACGTTGGTGGTGGTAATATTTAGTATCTTTATTTTGAAACTAATATGTTTTGGGGAGTAAAGTAAAAAGGAAGTAATTGTGAGATATTCTTATTCAATCATTGGCTCAATCCTTGATGGATGTTTGATGTAGAAGAAAGAAGCTAGCAATGCGGGATGTGATATATCTCAAAATATACAAAATAAAGAGCCTATAGTCCTGAATTTGAATTGTAATATCAGTATGAACTCATGAGTTCTTTGATCTGTAGCTATATATTCATTGAAAAAGCCTAGAAAAAAATACCAGTCCAATAGCAAAGATCATCCCTAGCATGCAGATGCTGGCCTAGAAATATTTCCCAGTAAAAGACACCAGAGCTTCTCAGAAAATGGAGCAAGAAAGGTACAAGATGAATCCGAAACATCTTGACATAACAGACAGAAAGAAAGCTATGGAAGACTCTATGAGTCATTGAAAAGACACAAGGTTCAACTTGAAGAGGCCTCCACTGATGAGTGGAGCTTTGAGACAACAGTAAAAAAAAAGGGGGGGGTGTCAAATGACTTATACTGCCTTTCCTATGGGAAGTCTATCAAGAGATCACATAGTAGTTGGAAGGAATCTTCTCCCTACAAAAATATTTCCTCTAATCTAGGAAACCATAAATTACATAATTAGAAGATGATCATTTTGCAATCTTTACTGCATCTAATCATCGAGCATTACTGACCAATCACAAAACCATGACGAGAAATTATGTACTTCTTGGTGGAAACCCATAACCCCGCCAAAGGCACACCATAGGCATGGAAGCTGACCCTGTTTAAGCCTTGTGGTCCAAGGTAATTTGCAGGAACTGAGGAGACTAGGAGACCGCGCTGTGCTGGCCCATGTGTGTGAGGCCAACAGAACCGTGGGAAGCTCTGCATGAGAGGGGTTAGTCTGAGGGGGGTGACTGGCATTAGGATGGAGCATATGGAAAGTCTTCGGGGTGGGGCGTGGTACTAGAAATGTCCCACTGACCTGGGCTAAGGTGAAACAGACTTTTTGCATTGTAATAATTCGGTAAGCTCTCCATCTGTTTTCTGTCATGTCTTTATAGTTGTCTTTTATCTTGTAATTTTAAAAAAATTATTAAAACACAAAGTCATAAAAGACCTACATGTCAGTATTATTGTTTGGAGGGAATAAAGATTGAAAGCAAATGGCGTTAGGCTATACAGGCAAAAGTTACATATATTTTAGAATGTGAGTACTTCGAGACGTGCGGAAAAGTGAAGGGGTAACACGACCGTAAGCGCACACCAGCAAAGTTTACCTAATGTTAACACGTTGGCGTCTGGACTCCAATTTTTATTTTTTATTTATTTTATTTTTTTAATGTTTGTTTTTGAGAGAGAGAAACAGAGAGATAGAACATGAGCAAGGGAGGCGCAGAGACAGAGAGAAACAGATATCATAGCAGGCTCCAGGCTCTGACCTATCAGCACAAAGCCCAATGCAGGACTTGAACTCACGAACTGCAAGATCATGACCTGAACCAAAGTTGGACTCGTAACCCACTGAGCCACCCAGATACCCCCAGGCTCCAATTTTTAAAAATGTTTGCGTTCATCATTGTTTAAATTTGAGTCTAGTTGACACACAATGTTGCATTAGTGTCAAGTGTACAACATAGTGATTCAACAACTCTGTAGGCTATGCTGTGCTCACCACAGGCATGGCCACTGTCTGTCCCCATGACACTGTCACAGTACCATTGACCCTGTTCCTTGTGCCTTTCATCCCTGTGACTTACTCATTCTGTAACCGGAGGCCTGGGCCTCCCCCTCTCCTTCACCTGTTCTGTCCACCACTGCCTCCCGCCAGGGGCAACCGTCAGCCTGCTCTCTGTAGTTACAGGTCTGATTCTGCTTGTTTGTTTGTTTGTTTGTTTATTCATTTGCTCTGTTTTTTAGATTCTACATATGAGTTGCTTCATATGGTATTTGTCTTTATCTGATCTATTTCACTTAGCATAATGCCCTCTAGGTCCATCCTTGTGGTCACAAACAGCAAAATCCCATCCTTTTTATGGCCAAGTAATATTCCATGGTATATATACCACATGTTTTTAAAAACTAATATCATGTTGAATATAAGTTAAGTTCCCTTTGCTTCCTTCCAAATTCTCATTCCCTTCCCTCTTTCTATTCATCCAGAGAGGAAGCTACAATCATTATTGATAGTAACCATAACAATAATATCCCAGTAGTGATGGCACAAGTACTGTGTGCAAGAAAAATCTCCACATTTTAGATGAATTAATTCTCTGAATACTCAGAACCATCCTATGAAGCTGATTCTACTCTTTCCCTCATTTTGCATATGGAAACAGAGGCACAGGATGGTTAGGTAACTTGCCTGGGCCTCAGCACTAGAAGCCAATGCTCACACTTGGGCCATGTGGCTGTGGAGTGCAGACGGTGTCCTGGGGCAGCAAGGGGCCACCAAGGCCAAGTACAGAGAGGTAGGGGTGATGACCTAGGCTTCAGAAACCATGCTTTCCTTTTTATATTTCAAATAGTTTTCTATATATACTATTATATATATATTATACACACACACACACACACACACACACAATTGAAGTATATATGTAAAATTTCCTCTTCTTTTGTCCAGCTCATAAATCAGTTAGGCTCTCTAGCACAAAGTTGAATATAAAATATTAAATCTCAGTCAAAATGGTAGACATTTTTAAGATTATCTTACCTCTCGAGATTTTTGGACTGCATATAAATAATTAAATTGTCTGATATCCTGGCCGCCCACCCCAACTACACACAAGATCTTAGTAGAGGTAATGACCATAGTTTGCTGGGGCCTCTGTTTCCTCAGCTGTGAGGATGAATCAGTTAGTTGACACCGTTTCTAAGATTCTCTTACTTTAAAAGATCTATAATTCTTCCATCATCAACTTTTGCAGTTATTGTTGAATGAGTAAGTGAGGTTCAATTCTCCTTATTTTTGGTACTTCAGGACTAAAAGTTACAGGACAATATAGGGATTCTGAAGGTTATAGAGACAGATGTTTTACATTAAAAAAAAAGTTGAATGGATTTTATCTATTTTTTCCCTTTTTTCTTAACTTAAATTGAAGTTAGCTAACATACAGTGTGGTCTGGGCTTTAGGAGTAGAACCCAGTGCTCAGCCCAAGTGCCCTCCTCAGTGCCCATCCCTCATTTAGCCCATCCCCCACCCACCTCCCCTCCAGTAACTGTCACTTGGTCCTCTGGATTTTATTATTTTTTATGAGTTTTTTGGGGTAACTCATAGGACACAATGTTTAGAAGACATCTGGGCCTGCGTAGCATGACGTTAATCATATTCAGTCCAGTTGGTGGAACTTCACATGATGTTTCTTTACTTTTATTACTTACCTGTATTTCCTAATTGATAAGAATAGACACAGAACCTGGGGGGGAGGGGGGGATGGGCATGGAGGAGGGCACTTGTGGGGATGAGCACTGGGTGGTGTATGGAAACCAACTTGACAATAAACTATTTAAAAAAATTAGGCAATGAAACTAAGGTGCCTTAGGAATATACACCACATTTTGTATATAAAATGTATGTTTCTGTCTCTCCAAAGTGCCTCCCTTATGACACCAAGTCGGGGGCTCTCGCTTACTCCCCTCGGTGCCCCCCCAGCTCGCTGGTTCTGTGGGCCCCTCCTCCCACCCGCTGTCCAGTGTCCACTGTCCCCTCCGCCCCTGGCTTGCGTCCTTCCCTACTGCTCGGCAGCTCCAGATCACACGGTGCTCCAGAGTGGGGATGGTCGAGGGGCCAGGCCCCAGGAGAACCTGCTGCGTGTCCCCATGGGGAACGAGCAGATCTTGTGGCACAAAGACCGCCTGCCCGTGGCTTTGCTGGCCTCTCGCCTTGGCTCACTCAGCCTGGGCTCCAGGCCGCCAGCTGATGCCCGATCCTGCCTGTACACCGGCGCTGTCCGAAACGTCCCATCTCTGACTCCCCAGGGCACTCACAGATCGCTCAAGCTGCTGTGGCACCCTCCACATCTGGGGGGGGGGGCGGTGGAGGAAGGAAGCCCAGAGACTTTAGGAGGGCTCAGACGGGCCTCTGCAGTCACATTTTGGATGGTGTGTCCGTGCTTATGTGGCTTTGGCCAACAGTGTAAATGTGTCTCTGAGGCTTATGTACATTCCAGGACTGGTGTAGAAGCTCCCTTTGAAATTAGCCTTATTCCCCACATTTGGTTTTCATCTCAGGAGTGTTGACAAGTATGGCATCTACTTTATTGACTAGCTTTGTGAGTGATTTGGGCTCTTCCTACAAATTCATCTTTTTTTTTTTTTAAATGTTTTTTTATTTATTTCTGGGAGAGAGAGAGAGACAGCGTGAGCAGGGGAGGGTCAGAGAGAGAGGGAGTCACAGACTGAAACAGGCTCCAGGCTCTGAGCTGGCAGTCAGCACAGAGCCCGACGCGGGGCTCGAACCCACGAACCGCGAGATCATGACCTAAGCGAAAGTCGGAAAGTCGGACGCTTAACCGACTAAGCCACCCAGGCGCCCCCCTACAAATTCATCTTTTAAGAATGAAGATTCTTCTGCATCGAAGAGGTTAAGTGAGAAATGCCAGAGAACCTGCTTGTACCCCAGATCTATCTCGGACAATTTCCGCCTCATCTTTGGCAGTACACAAATCTGGGAGAATTGTGCCTCCCACAAAGGAGGCAGAGCTTTTTGGATGTGTTAAGTTTGGGTATCTGGTGAGCTGCTCGTATTACTTCATACATACATTTTATGACTTTCAAATTAAATGAAATAATGCATGGAAAATATTTCACCAAGTCCTGGATGGCAGCTTCCTCTCTTCACTGCTCTATTGGACCCAGTTAAAGTGACACAGCAAACTCCATGAGATTTTTCAAACCCAGCTTGAAATCCTCGGTATAGATGACTTTACTCAGGTTTGAGTTCATGTCCCAATTGGAGCTCTATTGGCCCATAAATAATTTTCAGTTTCCCGCTAACCGCATACTCTTAGATGTCTTTAAGACAGTGTGATTTTAGTGAAGAAGTGACGAAGTTCATTCACGCAGCCAGAAACCCCATCTGCAGTGAATGAAGCTTGGTTCCCCTTGTGAATGTGTCTTTCTCCCTCTTTCTCTTTCCCTCTCTTTCTCTCTCTCCTTCTCCTTCCCTCTTCCTTCCTCCTTCTGTCTCTTTCTGTCTCTCACCACTGATTATCAGCCAGTCACTACCTCTGTAGACACCAGCTCCTAAACTGTAACATCGATAATCTCTAATGTGGTCTTTTTACTTCTAATTTTCTATAATTCTAGTATCTGTTTATGCTTTTATTTCTTGTTGGAAAGTAATTGCATTTGGGAAATGAGATTCCAATCATGTAAGTTAAAGTCCATTGCCTAAAATAGACAACCTTCTAACGTAAATCCTCCACTGTCATGGCCTCTATAAAACATGGTGGCATTCAGCCCCAGTCTTCGAAATTCTTTTCTGCAGAGACTGAAAGCAGGTTCAAGGAAAAAGTGCCCTGTTCATGAACGCGTGCGTGCAGAAATAGTGCTGAAGAAGCACATCTGAGCCACCCTGCTGTAAAACTCGTCATCAATCACAGGAATGTGGTAAGGAGAGGTCTTGGAAATTTACATTGGTAAAAGAGATAGAAGAAAACACAATATATGTTGCTGTCCGCACTGGACCCATGGCAGGCTAGTGAGGGGATGCCAAAGACAGCTCAACAGGAACTCAGCCCCGAAGCAGGAGGTGTGCGTGGGCAGCCTGCGGCAACCACGTGGCAGTGGCTGGGCAGCAGCTCACTCAAGGAGCCAGGAATACAAGGGAGTCAGAATAAACAGGGTGGACCAAGTTTCCAAAACCCCTGAACTTGTGGAATATCACATACCCAGCTGTTACATTCGACTAAAAGCATCCAAAGAGAACAAAAGTTGTAGGGTTACATAACAGCAAGTATACGCCCACATGGACACCTACAGAAGAGAGGGGGAGACCAGCGAGATTCTGTGGGGCCACAACAGCGGTGAGGGAGAACCTTCCCGGGGCTAAGCAAATACTCGCTCATTGCTAGTCAGTAAATATTTACTAATGTCTGTATCCATGTGGGAAAGGGTACAAGTCACTGGTTCTCAGTACTTCCTTGGTTCTCAGTACTTCCTTGGAACTTCATCCAATCATTGCTATAGTTACTGTCAACTGGGCGATTTCCAGCAGACCCATCCCAACCTGAAGATGGGAGAGAAGATCCGTGGATTCTATCTGGGAATCCCACTGGCAGTCCCTGGAAAAATATACATGATAATTGAACATTTGAAAATTATCTGGTTCCAAGTGTGATGCACTATAATGGCAGAACACACACCGGAGTTTAAAAATGTGTGAAGATTTTGTAATTATTGCGAGGGATGTTAACCAAACTTACTGTGGCGATTATCTCATGATGTATACAAGTATCGAGTCATTGTGCTGTATATCAGAAATTAATATGATGTTATTGTCAACTACATCTCAATAAAAATTTAGAATGGCACACAAAATATGTAAAACATCTTATTAATGTTTTTATTAATTTATTAATGTTTTTATTTTATATTTTATGTTGATTACACTTTGAAATAATAGTGTTCTAGATATTGAATTAAATAAATATATTACTAAAGCTAATTTCAGGGGTACCTCAGTGGCTGAGTTGGTTAAGTGTCTGACTTCGGCTCAGGTCATGATCTCACAGTTCATGGGTTTGAGCTCTGTGCTGCCTGGAGCCTTCTTCGGATTCTGTGTCACCCTCTCTCTCTGTCCCACCTGTGCTCGTGCTCTGTTTCTGTCTCTCAAAAATAAGTAAACATTAAAAAAATATTTAAAGCTAATTTCACCTGTGTCTGTTTTCTTTTTACGTGTAGCTCCTAGAAGTTCTTAATCATCCATCAGGCTTGCACTGTATTTCTGTTGGAAACACTGGTTGGTCTGGTCCACTGTTTCTCAAACTTTCCTAAACACGCAGATTTCCCAGGAATTATGTTAAAGAGCACATTCTGATTCGGGGGGCAGGGTGGGACTCCCCAGAGGGGCGGTATGGCTGGTCCCCACACTGCTTGGATAGCATCTGTGTGTATTTCAAGAGTAGAATGAGGTGGAAGACAGGCATTTTGTTCCGTAATTGGGAAACGGAACCCCTGCAGTGCAGACTATTAAAAGATAAAGTAGGAATTGTCCATTATTACAAATTAAAAAGACCACACATCAAAGATATGCTGTTAAGATGTTTTCCTTATAAAGTCACTTCCAGCTTCATATCAAAATGGCTGGGAAGTGACAGAGCCAAAAAGATTTTGTTTTTTATCAGCCTACTTACCCACTTTAGTCCTGAGATGGCTTAGACTCTGGACCAGTCTATTCCCTGCCCTAAGCCTGAGGGACTTAGCATAGGCAGCTGAGGAGGAATAAGTTTTAGAGCTAGCTGCCATAGGATTTTGGTTGGAGAAGAGCCAACCTGTGTGGAAGGTAAATGATGTCTTATGAGGTGAGACGGGCAGTGGCCAGGGAGCAAATAAGCCAGGATTTGGGGTGAGGGCTATGGAGCATCGAGGGCAATGGCCATGTGGACAGGTAAGCCCCACGAGCCTCTATACCGGAGCATGGCGCCTGCCTTGCATGGAGGCGGGGGGAACTATGTTTGTGTGCCTGTGCACGTGCGTCTGTGTGTGCACGTGTGTGTGCATGTGTGTCTGTGTGCTGTATTCGTCAGAGTTCCCCAGCTCTGGAAAAGGAAACCAATTGGCACATTTAACCAGAAAAGGGGATTTATTAT
The DNA here is from genome assembly GCF_008692635.1 of Crocuta crocuta. Lineage (NCBI taxonomy): Eukaryota > Metazoa > Chordata > Mammalia > Carnivora > Hyaenidae > Crocuta > Crocuta crocuta. The sequence continues at coordinate 110,849 of NW_027551571.1, read as the reverse complement.
CAAGATATTGGGAGTTCTCTTGAGTGCCCAGGACTGGAAGACAAGGAGAGAAGGCTGAGTAGCCCTGGCAGTGCCCACAGGGCATAGCTCCACGTTCACCCAGAGCATCCCCACCGTGTCCTCCATGCCCCACACCTGCTTCCTCAGCTGGGACCCTCGGCCCCCTGCCATCACCATCCCATCCATATGGCAAGACTCACAGGGAGGGCAATTCCTCAAGGAAAGACTGAAATGGAGCTAACACCCACTATTTCTGTTTTTTGCTGCCCGGTGTCAGCACGCATCCCTGAAAAGTACGTGTGTACTCTGATGTAATTGTCTCATGATTAAGAATGTTCTGTCCTCCTAAGGAAGGAATGACCCTGACTTTTGTGTCAGTTCCTGACCCAGGATCTCCAGGTGCTGTTCACTCCTGCAGTTTTCTGGCCCGATTCTGTGTCGATATTCTGTGCACTGTAGACCACCAATATCATAAAATCACACGGGAGAGAAAAGAGGTTATTTCCATTTTATAAAGCGTGTATGACAAGGCAAGGAGGAGAGTGCAGGTCAGTGTTCTGCTCCCTTTGCTCACACCGATAGTCGTGGTCCCCTGCCCTGCTGTGCCGGCCAGCCAGACCCAGGAGAGCCAGTGATACACATGAGAGGATGCCCCAGATGCCTTTATGAGAAGTGGGGTCCTGAGCATCTGTGGCACGGGGTGGCTCTGGTCTTCCTTTACTGTAACCACCAAACCTGGCATGACTGAAAGATGCCCAGAAACTCCCTTCTTTCTTTCACATTTCTTCCTCACCTCCTTGCTGTACTCCAAATAACCAGGATCTACCCCCTTAGCCAACACCATACACCCTACACGGCCTGTTCCTCCAGTGACAGCGGAACCAAGAAAGAGAGAGCAGAAAGCAGAGAGGAAGGCATCGTGTCCTTCTGTTGCTAGACAAAACCTAGAAGGTCCCAGACAAGTAGACAACCATAACTTTAGGAGGTACAGGACACCGTGTTTTTTACTGCATTTGCCTCCTGGTCTCTGGTGAGCCTCTATCTTGCCAAGAAGTCTAGAGTGAGTGACACCCATACCTTAGGGCCTTCCAACATGTCACCACTGCCACAGTGATGGCCTCACAGCCAGCTTGGCAGAAGAGGATTCTGTTTCCTGGAAATATGAAGAATTAATTAAACCTGAGACAAGATAGTAAAGATACACTGTTCTCAGTATAGGAAGGAAAACTCTCCTGGTCTCCTCTCTAACTGGGATGAAATACATTTCCTTGTGGTTGGAGCTGTGTTGATTTGCTTGAATAGAGATATCACACCCATGACTTGAGCTTATGGTTATCACCTTTCTCCGGAGCCCTGTCTTGCCTACCAGCCACATCAGTAAATGAAAGGGGACAAGATGAGAATCCCTTCACTGCATCTTTGAAGACTTTGTGGGTGACACTAACGTGTGACTTTTCCATCAGTGCCACATGCTTTTCGTTTCCTCTGTTGATGGTCCACTTATTATAGATCCATGGTACAGGTTCTGCCAATTATTTAATATGCATTTTTTAATGTTTTATGTATTTCTGAGAGAGAGAGAGCGAGAGAGAGAGCAGGAGAGGGTCAGAGAGAAAGGAACATACAGAATCTGAAGCAGCTCCAGGCTCTGAGCTGTCAGCACAGAGCCTGACGCAGAGTTTAAACCCATGAACTGTGTGATCATGACCTGAGCGCCCCTGAATATATGTTTTTTAACTCTACCTTTAGGAATTTGGGGGAAACATAGGGAGAGTTTAAGTCCTCACTGACCTAATGTGTCACCAGCCCCTTTCCCCACAAGACCCCCCTTTACCCAGTAGGCCAAATGATAACTTTAAGTTCCCAGGAACTAGGGGAAGCTAAGTGCCCAATGATGCCTATAAGTTCTCTGACACACAGCTGCAGGTCCATCTGAGAAAGGATCATTTATTTTCATGATATTACTGCAAGGTCTTTCATCAAAGACACCCTTCATTCTCAGTGCCCCGAACCTGGGAATCTACTCATCTCCAGGATCGAGAGAAGGACATGGAATCTTCATGGTGGTGCTCACACCGGACCCCTGTTCACAGATATCAAGTCTCTTCAGTTCTGCCCACTTCTTTCTCAGTCCAGCCGATCGTCCCACACGGCCGTAGCGGAGAGTTTGTTTTGACACTGGGTACCATGAGTATAAAATTCCCATCTTTCTAGATGTTCTCTACAATGAAATAACAATCCCGATTTCCTCCATTTATCCTATTTTGACTTGTCTGCTACGTGCTAAGTACCAATACGTTTGTTACTCAGTGTACTTGTTATGCGTGACTATGATGCTTATTTGAGCAGAGAGACAGAGCTGCTGGGACAGTTGGAATGCCAGATGTGGAGGCCAGCTCGTTGGCCGCCATGCCTGGAAATCTGCAGGAGAGCTGGTCCAGTTAGAGCCCTGATGCCACCATGACGTCACACTGACATTCCTCTCCATGAATCAATTAATCAATTAATTAATTGTGCTAAACTGCCACCATTATCATGAAAGGGGTTTGGAAGGCCAAGCTTCTTTGTGCAGCCAACTCAAGATCCAAAATTTAAGATGGGCTCATAGTAATGGTAGGTCATGGGACATGTGCGCATAATGTCGCTGTAAGAGAAGTTGGGAAAAAATGCCGAGTATTGTTAGTATCTGTAGTAAGAGGCAGCTCTTACCTACTAAGGATACTCAAATGTTGGGGAGGTAATGAATATTGGGAAGAGATTCAGATGCTGGAAACTCACAGAGAATCAGATAAGTTTGCTGCAGTGAGGATGAGGGAATTTGGTATCTTTTTTGTTTATCCTTAGTATCTTCTCTGCAACCAAGGGTTTTCTAGGTTCTCTTTTCCTAAGGATTTCAATACAGAAAGGATTCTAGATATTCAGTACATATAATGAAGAATAGTTCAATTCCAAATAAGGTAAGCTGTCTAAGATGTGTCTTTCTTAATTTAGTGACGAGGCCCATTCATGAACTGGAGAATCTGTCACAATGCAAGAAGCATGTGCCACACAATCACCATGTGCTCAGAAGCTCAGAAGCCTATGTTCCTTTCCTCGAATATCTTGGATAGGTGTTGATGTATTAAACCTATAACTACAAGTCAGAAAATCTGATATAAAGACTCCAGGGGCACCTGGGTGGCTCAGTTGGTTAAATGTTTGACTTCAGCTCAGGTCATGATCTTGCGGTTTGTGATTTCAAGCCCCGCATGAGGCTCTGTGCTGACAGCTCAGAGCCTGGAGCCTGCTTCGGATTCTGTGTCTCCCTCTCTCTCTGACCCTCCCCTGCTCGTACTCTGTCTCTCAAAAGTAAATAAATGTTGAAAGAAAAAAAAAAAGACTCCAGATGTGAGAGAATTCAGAGACTGGGGGTCAGGAAAGTACTTGTTTCATAAAATTGTAGCTCATTTTCTTCAAATTATGAACTTAGGGATGAAATAAATATATCTTATAGATTTAGTTTGTTGGCTCTAGTCATCTAAATCTTAATTTCTTGATGCCCTTTTAAATCTCAAAATTGTGTATGATGCAATTAATATCTCTATATTTTGCCCAAAAATGACCAGCCGCATAAAGTCAGGCCAAGGGGTCTGAATATGAATGATTTAGAATCCTATTTGTTCAGACTTCTCCAATATCTTGTTAGCATGCAGTAGAACAGTCAACCCAAGGCAGATTCAAGAGTCTAGCCAAGTTTATGGCCTATCTGATCCATCCTCCATCTTCCTGTAACTATATTTGATGCGTCACCTCTTTGCTCCATGACCCCCAGATTTCTTTCTCACTCCTGTCTTTCAAGTAAATCACCTTCACTTTACTTCTTTTTACTATTTGCTGTTGAGCATTCTACAGGTGTATTGACTGGTTAAAGCTAATTCCCTGCACTGAAGGGGGGTTTCCCATCTTTATCATTATTTGATACATTACTACAGTAGCTCTTACCTCATTTAAGTCTAATTTGGAAAGCTCAACTGTCAGTGCAGTGGGGGGCTAGGTCATGCCCAGTTTGCATGGGGTACACGTTGGCCTGGTGATGTCTAGGCTCCAGGTTTTAACCATTCACTACCCAGCTGTGAGGATTTATCCTGTTTGCTATTGTCTTCCGTCGGTCCTTTTATACCACACTGGTCCATCGCTGATGCAAGTGTAATTCTGAAGGGAAGTAAAAACGATACTTTAGGACAATGTCATGAACTTACTGTACCAAAATACAGAAAGGTTATCTTCATGCTTTGCGTGGTGATCTGGTCCCCATTCCTCTGCCTTGGTGTGAAACAGGGCATCTGAACAGATAAAAAGGCCCCTGTGGGTACATACATGTTGAGAGTAGACTCTGGCCACAAGTCCAGACATCCATCCGCTGTTGGTTGGAAAGCCCAGAACACGCAGCTGACGGCTGGAGCACAGCCTCCCACACAGCGTGTGTCCACAGTTCAAGCCACAAGAACACCTGGAGTTTATTTTCTTTGTATTAAATTGGAGGATATGCCAATTAAAAAGGAGCACGTATGTATTTTCTCTTAGAAAGTAGTTAATTGATGAGCTGTTAATTAATTAATTAATAAGATAAGTTACAAGCTACATTTCCTAATATGGAAAGGCAATGAACATCTAAGGGCAACACACTATATTGGAAATAATGTAAGGGAGTGTGTGATAGACCCGTGGAAGTAAAATGATGCATCGTGTGGTTGAATTGCAAGCTGCAGTAGGAGCTTCAACCTCAGTATCCTTTTGGGGTTCTCCCCCGTCCTGGTGCATCCTGGGGGTTTTATTTACTTCACTGGACTGCAGAGCACCCGGTTTCAGTCTAGGATGTGGGCCTACAGTGTAGCTGCAAAGTGCAGGCTGAGACACTGCTCGCTGCTGGGGGCTGTGGCTTCCTGACCTGTTTCCATCCTCCCTTCGAAGCCATCTGAGTGCTGGCATCTCAGAGGCCCCCGGAGCCCTGCACAGGCTGGATGCAAAGAGCATAGGCGCTGCTCCGGAGCCAGACTCCAGCCGGGAAGTTGTCAGTGAGACACTGTGGAGGGGCCGGCTTTGACAGTGTGCTGGGGGAGAGAGGGCCCCTCGCTGCACAGCCCAGGGATTCCTGAAATTCATGGTCAACACTAGGCGCCACACTCACTGACCCAGGGGCCTGTCTTCTCAGTGAGATACACCTGCAGCTTCAGGTCACCAAAAGTGGTTGAAACAATATCATTCTTCTACATACACATGCACATATGTGTGTGCACGTGTTTGTGTACACATACTTACATAGGTACAGGCACCCTATATCTAATAGACGGTGAGTTCTCATTAGATGTGTACATATGTCTAAAGAACATATTCACATATAGAAGTCTGTGATTTAAAATCCCAGCCTGAGTTTCATTTAGAGATTTATTTCCTTCTTATAAGATACTTGGGGTTAAATTTTAACTAAGGAAACTGAACTCATTGCTAACACAGCTAAGCTAAGGCAGAGAAACACAGAAATGTGTGTCTGTGTGTATGCACACACTTATTCTTTTCATTTGTAGCTTATTTTAAAAAGTGTACTTGGGGGTATTTTAAAATAATAATAGATTGTTTATTCAAACCCTTAAAAACAGTGCAATGGAGTTCACTGTTAGACCTAAGCATACAAATTTTCTGTATGTTTTATTCTGCTGACTTCTTTTAGAGAAATGCTTTGTCCTCTGTAAAATGGAAGCACTCCATTGTGCTACACCTCGCCCTCTGACAATTCTGGAGTCCTCCTTCACTCGGTAGTGACCACACAACCTGAGGACGTGTCCCTCCCGGTGGCGGCTTGTCTGGGGAGCTTGGGATCCGTGTCTGAGACACAGGAGAACGCGTGCTCCCATTTTTTTTTCCACCGACTGTAAATGATTCCTATTCTCTGCTCCACAGAACATCCGATGTGCTGCCCAATCAGCGGAAAAAGCTGCACAGACGTCATTAGTTGTGTGTGTGTGTGTGTGTGCGTGTGTGTGTGACAGAGAGAGAGAGAGAGAGAGAGAGAGGCGCCAGCAGCTGCTTTGCCTTGTGCCGAGTGGAGTCTCCACTAGGGCAGCTCTATTGATCTCTGATTCATGCTCTGCAGCAGCAGGGCAGGGGTGCAGGAGGGCTCAGGCTCTGCAGCAGCAGGGCAGGGGTGCAGGAGNGATCCGTGTCTGAGACACAGGAGAACGCGTGCTCCCATTTTTTTTTCCACCGACTGTAAATGATTCCTATTCTCTGCTCCACAGAACATCCGATGTGCTGCCCAATCAGCGGAAAAAGCTGCACAGACGTCATTAGTTGTGTGTGTGTGTGTGTGTGCGTGTGTGTGTGACAGAGAGAGAGAGAGAGAGAGAGAGAGGCGCCAGCAGCTGCTTTGCCTTGTGCCGAGTGGAGTCTCCACTAGGGCAGCTCTATTGATCTCTGATTCATGCTCTGCAGCAGCAGGGCAGGGGTGCAGGAGGGCTCAGGCTCTGCAGCAGCAGGGCAGGGGTGCAGGAGGGCTCAGGCTCTGCAGCAGCAGGGCAGGGGTGCACGAGGGAAAAGATCACATCTCAGAGATCAGCTTTACTAATGGCAAAAATAAGTACACACACACACACACACACACACACACACACACACATCATGCATCTGTTACCAAAAGGAATCAAGAAGGGAAATTAAGAGAGCAAAACTGAAAGATGATTATAACTTCGAAAAAAATGTATAGTAAAAATAAAGTATAATGAATTCAGGAAAACCCTTGGTTCTAATTTTTAAGCCATTTTTTTAAATGAAAGATGATCATGTTCTGGTTTCCAGAATGCCTTAAAAAAACGGAAAACATTGACAGAGATGCTGAAAAGTATAGCTTCTTTGAGGGCAGTCTTAAAGCTATGCCTGAGAATTATGAAAAAGAATTTATTTTTATTAAATTTGCTAGATTGTTGCATCAGTTAGTCAGGTTTCGTTTTCCTATTTTGGATGCTTTGTGCTGCAGAATATCTGGGATACAGTAGCAGGTGGGCTGCAAAGGTTTGCGGCAGAAATAGGTTGCATTGCAGGGTCCAACTGTGAGCCCGTGAAGCAACGAGCCCGCTCCCAAGGTCTGCTGCCTCGGATTTGGCTAGAAATGATTCTGTCTAGGTGTAAAATGGTGACTTGGTCTTTCAGGCAGCTTGGGTTCATAACTGGCCCTTTTACCCTAAGACTTATCAACCACCTCCCTCCCCCCAGGAATGACGGAGGTAAGTTCAGTTTTACCATAATGGTGTTGTCAGGCAGGCAGTCTGCGTGTGAGCAGCAGAAAATCAGAAGCATTGAAGAATCCGTTCCCATCCCCCCCACCCCTGGCCACGCACACACGCGTGCACACCCACCCACATGCACACACATACTCCAACACCAGTCGGTTAAGGGGAAAAAGGGCGATACCTTTTTAAAAAACGAAAGGCAGGAAGCCATTATTAGCAAGAGCTATATTGAGCGTGCTTGCCAGACAGGCAGCAAAGCCCAGCTCCAGTTCCGCCCAGACATGTGCCTTGCCATTTTCATTTTAATCAGCCTGCTCAGGATGGCTGCTGATTCATTTTGCAGGATGTCCCCCTGGGAGCCAAGGTGGAAGCCTGAGGCGAGCTGCTATTGCATCAATGCAGG